>NC_030814.1:66400000-66729031 GCF_001704415.2 Capra hircus | reverse complement strand
GCACTGTGTGTCACAACCTGGGGACAGCATCTGTGTCCACACCTGCTTTCCCTTAGAGGTGGCTTGCATGCTCCTGCAGACGGGAGTCTCACCACTGCTCTGACTGGAGGGCAGGTGGACCCACCTGATGCTTTCAGCCTGGTGAGGGCACTAAATTCTCCTTGTCCACTGGCTGGGCCCTCCCTGAACCTGCCCCACTGTGCCCATTGTGCTAGGCAACCTGCACCCGACAGTCCCCAGGGAGGAGGGGGGCTGCATAAGTCCCTGCCCTCATCCACCCCCAAGTGTATCCATCTCCTTCTTTTCCTAAAGGAGGTCCCGGAGACCGAGTGGAGACTGTGTGGGGCAGAGGCCAGAGAGGTCATGGGGGCCAATGGCCACACGGTGGTTTGGAGACACAGAGACAGAGAGACACAGGAGCAGCTGGGGCCAGGCTGAGGTTTCCAGGCTGGGAGCTTCATTCTCAGCTCCCAACCCCCAAACCCCATGCCCTGACTGACCATGACCTGTTCTGTGGCCTCAGGCGGGAGGCCACCTGACCCCTCTGAGTCTGGGATCAAGGGTGAGCTGGTGCTGCCAGGTCAGGGCTCCTGGGAGTTCAGGGGCCACTTCATGGCCACTCTCAGTGTCCAGAAGCTCTGGGGTGGCCCCATCTGAGCGCCTGCTGAATGCCAGCCACAGCCTCAGGGACTGGGGAAAGTGCTGGGACACTTTGGGCTCTGCCAGGCCTGAACACCCCAGGCCCCTAGGAAGGACTGCTGGGCCTGATCCTGGAGCTGAGGGGGGACCCTCTTCTGTTTTTTTTTTTTTTTTTTTTTTGGCTGCACCATTCAGGATTTTTGTTCCCACACTGGGGATTTTTGAAATATAATTAATTAATTTTGGGCTGTGCTGGTCTTCGTTGCTGTATGGGCTTTTCTCTAGTTGCGTTGAGTGGGGGCTACTCTCTAGTTCAGGCTTGCAGGCTCTTCACTGCGGTGGCCTCTCTTGTTGCAGAGCACAGACTCCAGAGTGCATGCTCAGTAGTTGTGGCACACCAGCTTAGGTGCTCCGAGGCATGTAGAATCTTCCCAGACCAGGGAATGAACCTGTGTCCCCTGCATTGCAAGGCAGATTCTTAGCCATTGGACCACCAGGGAAGCCCCTGAAATGAAATTTTAGAGGATGATAAACTAGGGATTTCCCTGGTTGTCCAGTGGTTAGAACTCTGTGCCTCCCTTGAAGGTAGGTGTGGGCTTGATCCCTGTTTGGGGAACTAGGAATCCACAGCTATGTGGCATGGCCAAAAAAAAAAAAAAGATAAAATAATGAAGACAGAGCAGTCCTGTCCTCAGGGAGCCTGCCGTTCATGAGCTCCACAAGCTGCCTCTGTCTCTTTCAGCCCCGGACTCTCCCTGTCCATCTCAAGAAGCTCCAAGGGAAGGGGCAGGAGGCCTTCCCAAAGGAGGTGTCATCTGAGCTGAGGCCTGAAAGGAGAGGAGTGTCTTGAGGTGAGTTGTCCAGAAAGCATGAGAAGAGCAAAGGCCCTGAGGTGGGGGCACAGCTGGGTGTGTTTGCAGGTCTACTGGGTGGCAGGTGTGGTGGAGTGAGGGGGTAGGGGAGGGAGAGGTTGGCACAAGGAGGCCTGTGAGGGCTTGGGGAGGGTTCCAGGGAGGAGTTTGCTTCCTCCCCCCACTCTCTGAGGTCCCTGGGCAGCCGTGGCAGAGTTTGGACCAGGGGAGGGACATGATCTGGTAGTGGCCCATCAGGAGAACCAGGCACAGAGGGCTGCCTGGAGGCGGTGGAAGGAGCCCAGGGCAGAAATCCAACCAAAAAGAACTTGGGTGGTGGCTCCTGTGCCTGGTGGTAAGGGTCCTGGTGCCCACAGCCACTCTCTGAGAAAAGGGGCCCAGCTGCCCTTCCAGCCCTCAGCTGTTGTCTGAACTCTGAGGGAGCACCAGGCCCAGAAAGAACCCGGGGCCTTGACCAGCTGCAGCGGGGGCAGCTCCTCCCTGCCCTGGGCAGGTGAGGGGGGCCTGGTTTGCAGAGGGCCCAGAATGTTGCTGTGGCTGGCACAGCAGTGTGTCTGCTGGGGGAACTGCCCCGTTTGGACTCTGGCGTAGCCAGCCGGCCACCTCCACCTGCTAGTTCCTGCAGCATTCAGCTTAGTGGCTCAGCCGCATCAGGCTCTTTGTGACCGCATGGACTGTAGCCCGCCAGGCTCCTCTGTCCGTGGGATTCTCCAGGCAAGAACACTGCAATTTTCTGCTCCGGGGATCCTCCTAACCCAGGGACTGAACCTCCATCTCCTGTGTCTCCTGCATTGGCATGTGAGTTCTTTACCACTGAGCCACAAGGGAAGCCCAGTGTCCAGTGTACAAATGAAAAAACTGAGGCTGGGGCTCTGACCTTGGCCAGAGGCATCTTAGGCCTGTCTGCATCTTAGGCCCTGTCCTGGTTCCCAGGCCCTCCCTGGCCCAGGACGCTGTTCCCTCCTGGAACACCCGGATTGAAATTCTCAGGCCGTGCACGCCAGCAGAGAATCCATAATTCATTGTTTAGACAGATGCCTTTCAACCGCTATGTGGCAGGGGGTTGGGGGAACAGCGGGGAGGGGGGCTGCGTTGGGAGGGTCACCCTTTTCTCCTGCACAAAGGTCAGCTGCAGACTGTTGCCAAGGCAACGGCCAGCTTAAAGATGGAGGCTTAAGGAGAACAGATATTCCCCTCCCTGAAGTACCCAGTGTGAGGGGCCTGGTTGTAGGCTCTGAGGGTGGGGGGGTGGGGGCCAGAGCCCAGGGAGGTACAGAGTGGGGGCCCTGGGAGGAACGTGGGGAACCAGGGGCAGATCTCAGCCCTGCCCCTGCTGGGTCTGGGGCCTACTGAGACCCCCTGAGCCTTGGTGTTCTCAGTGGTGAAGTGGGAACAACAGGACTCCCGGCCCCGTTGGTGGTGGAGTCACCTCCTGGGCCCTCCAGCGGCTCTGATGCAGCCAGTGGGACCTGGGGCTTAGAGGGCATCCCTGTCTCCTGGGGGTATGTCCCATCTGAGCAATGCCCCAGAGGATGAGCTAAAGCATGGGAGAGGCCAGGGTTCTCCTTCCCTGATTCCCGAGCCCAGGGCAGGAACCCTGCCAGCCCTCTGGGTCTGAACAAGACCCGAGGCTCAAATTTGCAAACCCGAGGGCAGTGACCTCCATGGAGAAACCATACCTCACCCCACCCAAGAGGGAAGACGGGGCCTGAGACCCTTGGGTAGCAGCCACTTCTGACTCTGTGGGCTCCCAGGTCCTTCAGAGCCAGCAGGAGTGGACGTGAGCAGCCCTCAGCTTGGGGACCACAACTGTGGCTGACATTACTGTTTGGCTGTTACATAAAAACAGCCTATCTGCACAGACATCTCTCCCAGAGAGAACTTTGAACTAAGGTGTGCGTCTCCTCGCAGGCTACAGTCTTTCATGACAGCTTTAGTTAGCAGTGACCACGTCTGACTCCTGCGATACAAGGGACGGAATTAGGAAGGCAACCTTTTCATTGAGATGAACTTCACACAACATAAAATTAATTTTTTTCAGGCAAATAATTCTGTGGAATTTTGTACATTCACAGGTTTAGGGTTACTAACCATCACTTCTATCTGATTCCAGATCACCCCATGCCCCCAAAAGGAAGATTGTCCCCATCAGCAGTCACCGTCTACTCCCGCCCCAGCCCCTGACAACCAGGAACCCACTCTCTGTGTCTGTGGATTGGCCTGTTCTGGACATTTCCCATCAGTAGAATCACACCCTGTGTGTCCTTCTGTGTCTGCTTCCCTCACTGAGCATCGTGCTCTCAGGGTCCGTCCATGTGGTAGCAAGTGTCAGGGCTTCTCTCCTTTTCAGGGCTGAGGATGTTCCTGTGTGTGGAGGGACAGAGGCACCTTTATGAAAACCTGTGCTGAATCAGGCTCTACGTGCTGATGGCACCTACCGCCTAGGTGGATCAGACCTGCCCCAGCAGAGCAGGAGGACCCAGGACAATACACACAGCCACAGGGGCCAGGGTCCCTGCCCAAGGCTGTTCTAGGGGTGCTGGCCCCAGCTGGGGCTTGGGGTTCAGCAGGCGGATTAAGGGGACCCACAGCAGATTCTCATGTGTTTGATGAGTATGTATATACTGTGTGATAGGCACTGCTCTGGGCACAGGGAAAGTAAGGCTCCAGCTTCCTCTGTAGGCTCTGGGGGAGGGTCTAACCTGCCTCTCCCAGCTTTTGGGGGTTCCAGGCATCCTGGGCTTGTGGTCCCATCACCCCAGTCACTGCCTCCATTGACACGTGGCCTCTTCTGTCTCATGAGGAAGCTTGTCAGTGGACTTGGACCACCCTAATCACTTGGGGCTTCCCGGGTGGCTCAGCAGTAAAGAATCTGCCTACCAATGCAAGAAACACAGGTTCAATCCCTGGGTCTGGAAGATCCCCTGGAGGAGGAAGTGGCAACCCACTCCAGTATTCTTGCCTGGGAAATCCCATGGACAGAGAAGCCTGGCAGGGTACAGTCCACCGGATCTCAAAAGAGTTGGACTTAACAATTAAACAACAAATCAGAGCAAGGACCCCAGGACCTTGACTGGCTGCAGTGGGGGCATCTCTACTTGGGGAATTGCTCTTTACCAGCCTGGCCAGCTGTTCATCTCCTCTTCTCTTTTCTCTAGATCTTTAACTTAAAATAATATGGCCTGTGTAGACCAGAGAGCCAGGTTGAGGGGCATTCAACTCCAATTCTGAAGTCAGAGTCACCCCCACCACGTGGGTCAGCACACCAGGAGGCCTTCGTCCTCTGGCAGAGCAGCGGGCCCTCCCATCTGGGACCTGTGGGGTTGAGTACCAGCAGCTTCTTCATTTCCATATTTTAAAAACTTGTGATAATATACACATAACATTAAACCTATCACTTCAACCATGTTTAAGTACATAGCTTGGTGGCATTAAGCATATTCACACTGTTGTGCAACCAGCCCCCCATCGTCTCCAGAACTTTTTCATCTTTCCAAATGGAAGCTCTGTCCCCATGAAACACTAGCTCCCTCTCCCTTCCCCTACCCTGGCCCCACCATCTACTACCTGTCTCTGGATCTGGCTCCTCCAGAGACCTCCTGTGAGTGGAATCATATGGTACATGTCCGTGTGTCCTTCTGTGTCTGGCTTCTCTCACTGAGCATCATGTCCTCAAGGTTCAGCCGCAGTGTAGGAGGTGTCAGAACCTCCTTCTTTTTTAAGGCTGAGTAATATTCCAGTGTGTGAATGGACCATCATCCATGGATGTACATGGGTTGTTTCCACCTCTTGGTTAACATGAATCACAGTGCTGTAAACATGGGTATGCAAATATTTTTTGAGACCCTGCTTTCAATTGGGCAAATACACAAAGGTGGCCCAGAAGTGGGATAACTGGGTCACTTATGCATCTATGTTTAATTTGTGGGGAGGGAGCGCTGCTAACCTGTTTTGCACAACAGCTGCCCGTGTTGTGCTCTGTCAGCCGTGCACCGCCCCTCAGCCAGCCTGGCTGCCCAGCACTGTGGCAGAGATGCCACATTTGATTACTGAGTTTTTACCTGCTATTTTTATAATAAATACCGATGTGGGGCACCCTCTGTAGAGGAACCTGTTTGGAGACACACCTTCTTGGGGGCTCCCTGTCAGGCGAAGCTCCAAAGCAGTACTTTGGAGGGTGCACACCACGCCTAGACAGTGTATTAAAAAGCAGAGACATCACTTCGCTGACAAAGGTCCTTCTAGTCAAAGCTACGGTTTTGCCAATAGTCATGTACAAATGTGAGAGTTGGATCATAAAGAAAGCTGAGCACTGAAGAACTCATGCTTTGGAACTGTGGTGTTGGAAAAGATCTTGAGAGTCCTTTGGACTGAAAGGAGATCAAACCAGTCAATCCTAAAGGAAATCAACCCTGAATATTCATTGGAAGGACTGATGTTGCAGCTGAAGCGCCAGTCCTTTGGCCACCTGATGCAAACAGGTGACTTATTGGCAAAGACCCGAGTGCTGGGAAAGATTGAAGGCAGGAGAAGGGAACAACAGAGGACGAGATGGTTGGCTGGCATCACTGACTCAATGGACATGAGTTTGAGCAAACTCCGGGAGATAGTGAAGGACAGGGAAGCCTGGGGTGCTGCGGTCCATGGGGTCACGAAGAGCTGGACACGAGTGACTGAACAACAACAACAACATCATGCACTGCAGCCATTCAGCATCCTCTGGCTCTGGCCTAGTGTGTGGCTTTCTGGGGGCAGCTTTAGCAAATGACCACAAATAGCATGGCTTCGAATGACAGGATTGATTCCCTCCCAGTTCTGGAGGCCAGAAGGCAAAGGTTCAGGTGTGGGCAGGGCTATGTGGACTCTTGAGGCTCCTGGGGAGGGTGCTTTGGGCCTCTTCTAGGGTCTGGCAGCTTCCTGATAATCCTGGGCCTACCTCAGTTTGAAGCTGCAGCACCCTGATCTCTGCCTCCACTCTCACACGGTCTCTCCCTGTGCATCTGTGTCCCAATGTTCTTCTTCCTACGTGGACACCAGCCATGGCATCAGGGCCACCTTCATCCCTTGTGATTTCATCTTAACTTGATCATGTCTACAAAGACCCGATTTCCAAATAAGCCCTGGATCCCAGGTTCTGAGACTTGGGACATGGACCTATCTTTTGGGGGCATACACAGCAACCCACAATACTGAGGGATGAGAAAACCCACCTTTATAGATTAGAACTGACTCTGCTGCTGCTGCTGCTGTTGCTAAGTCACTTCAGTCGTGTCTGACTCTGTGTGACCCCATAGACGGTAGCCCACCAGACTCCTCCGTCCATGGGATTTTCCAGACAAGAGTACTGGAGTGGGATGCCATCGCCTTCTCCAAGAACTGACTCTAAGTTTGTGTAAATTTCATGTCAATGCCCTTGGGCGGGAGGAGTCAAGCAGATTCTTATATGACAGTAAGATCTGGCCAGAGGAGCCTGGGGATGTGAGAACTCTGAAACATGAAATGAAAGATGAAATCCTAGATGAGATCCAGGAGCAGAAAGAAGATATCAGTGGAAAAATGTGTGAAATCAAATAAAGGCTGGCTTCCTTGTTAGGGAACTCCCCCTGCTGTCAGAGTTTCCCATGGGGACCTGGGTGTCAGGAACCCAACAGGCTGGCTTTACAACTTTTCTGAGAATCTCAAATTATTCCACAATAGACAGCTCACTTGAGAAAGACATCCTTGGATCATCTATAGATAAAGTCCTATAAAGTCCTAAAAGAAATTTCAGATAAGTTTCTTTTTAGTTTTGAGATGAGGGAATCCTTTTAAATTTTGCTCTCAATGCCAGAAACCATCAAGAAAACAAACAAACAAACCAACCCTTCAGGGACTTCCCCGGCAGTCCAGGGTGGTTAAGACTCCATGTTTCTACGGCAGGGGGCTCGGATTCCATACCTGGTCAGGAAACTAAAATCCCACGTGATACTTGGTGTGGCCAATATAAAAGGAAAAAAACCTTCAACTATCAAATCATTAAAAAGTTTACAACAAATTATATATGGGTAAACATTTGGACACACAATTAATATCATTAATGTAAAAAAATCTGCTGTGAATCAGCAAAGACTGGCAACCCAGGGGAAAAAATGGGCCAAGTCGGTGAAAATGAAGTTCTCCATGTGAGAGATGTTCAGCTAAACAGCCAAAGAAATCACTGAAAATAGATGTCTTTTTCATTTTTTTTCTGTGTTTTTTTGGACAAGGCTGAATGACTGATAGAGATTTAAATTGGTTACACTCTATACATCCTTCATATATTATACATATTGGTTAAAAAAACAATTTTTTTAACAAGCGGTCTGAATCATCTATTTTTAAAGATTTAATGCATGCTCAGTGAAATAAGTCAGAGAAAGGCAAATACTATTTGATCTCAGTGCCAATGTAGAATCTGAAACAAAAACCAAGCTCACAGATGCAGAAAGCCAATGAGTGGTAGATAAAGGGGGTGTTCAGGGGAATTAGTTGAAGGTGAAGGGGTTCAGAATGTGCGTTATTCCGGTTACGAGATTGGTAACTTACAGCTTGGTGACTATAATCAACAGTGCAGCCTATATTTGAAAACTGCTAACAGTGATCTTTAAAGTTCTCATCAGGAGAAAAAATAATTTGTAACTTGGTGTGAAAGGATGTGAACCTATTACGGTGATCATTTCTTAATATACACAAATATGGAATCATTCTGTATGCCTGCAATTAGCACAATGTATACATCAATTATATCTCGATTTAGCAAAAAAAATAAAAAGGCAACATAAAAAAGTGTTTAAGGGCAGTTGGGGTGGGGGCATGTTGCTCCTCATATCAACATCAGCTTGGGTCCTGGGCTCAGTGGTTCTACTTCTAGAAAAAACGTTGTCTGAAAGCCGCAGCAGTCAGGGGGCAGCGTTTATCCAGGGCTGTGTCCCCGCCAGTGACCTGCACGTTCATCTCCAGGGATCCTAAGGATTCACTCCCTTCTGTGTAGAGGGATCCCCAGCAGCCACTGTAAACAAGGGAGTCTGGCTGTGAGAGACGCTGTCCTTGATATGCTGGCGTCAAACTCACCAAACAGCATGTAAAACACTTAGGACGCGCCCCAGCCATCTCCGCATTTATCCCTGGCGTTCATCCCAGAGAAGTGAACATTCACGTTCTGCTCACCGTCTGTGCAAGAACACGCAGGGCAGCTTATTTTCAAAAACCCCTAGTGGGAACCAACCCAGATGCCCTCAACTGGTGACTGGCCACGCTGGCTGGGACGTGTGCACCGCAAAATGTTCCTATGCACGACGTAGGAACCAGCCACAGGGACAGGCAACACAGTGTGTGTAACATGGGTGCCGTGTGGAGCTCTGAGCTGCACAGTTGCATCTACAGAACAATCTCAAGATGAGAAGAGACTGAGAATGGACTTGGGACTGGGGGATGGGTGGGGGGGCGGTTACAGGAATCTGCACGGGAGATACAGTGATACAACCAATTCATACAACCTATATACAGTGGATAGAAAGAAGTCTGCATCCACCCAGCCTTATGTAGCATCTTAGTATCAGATGCCTGGTTTTGACCATGGAGGGAAGCTAGGTGATGGGTATATGGGCCTCTCCGTGCTGTCTCCACATCTTCATGCGATTTTGTCATTATCTCCAAATAAACAGTAAGGAAAAAAATAACAGCATAGAAAAATACGATCCTGTTGTGTGAAAGCACAGACTCCCTTACAGGGTGTTCCCGGGATGGTGATGTCCATGCAATCTAGGGGAATGTCTCCTTTCTCCCTTTTCTGAACGCTCACAGAGTTTTTCCACAGGAGGTATATTTGTTTACCATACCAAAAAAGAAAAAAAGAGCAATTTTTCATTTTTTGGAAAAGACGCGCCTGCGTTCTGGCCAGCCTCCGTGTGTGTGTCATGTCCCTGGTGCCCGAATGGATGAATGGGAGCCGCATTACATGTGGTCCCCGCAGATGCGACAGTGTGATTTAACACTTGTCACGGCTTCCTGAGGAGGGTCACGCAAGGGCAGCAGTAACCCTGCTCCGACAGGGAATTAGTGTCAGCCCCGGGCTGGGGTGCGAGACTGGCCGCCCAACGCCTGCCCTTTCCCTGGCGGGCCGGCGACCCCTGAGTCTCCCTGTGGCTCTTTTTCCTCCTGGCCATGACAATGGGGTATCGCAGAAAGCACACTGAAAATAATTCTAGACCAAGCCACAAACTCTCACTCGAAGGTCTTCACCCAGGACCCACCCTGGCACCGAGGAGTGTATGCCCCCCTGCCCCTCCCCTCCTGGATCTGTGTGCGTGTGCGTATGTGTCTGAGCACCTGTGTGTGTGTGCTCACTCACTTTTCCTCTCCTGATTAGGAGTATTTTGCCTGCTGATTTGTAACTTGCTTACCCCCTAACAATGTCTCCGGAGCTACCACAGCTCTTCTCTCATGAGGATGGTGCTGGGAGAGAAGTTTTGGCGGCTGCAACCATCCTCCTTCCGGTCCGGGCAGGACTTCTTCCAGGAGGCAGCCCCCTCGCCCCCCTCCTCCAGGGATCTGAACAGATGTCCCCTGATCGCCCTCCAAGAGGACAGCTCAGGTCCACACGCCCGCTGGCCATGGAGGACAGGAGAGACCGGGCAGGCGAGGCTGATTTAAAAAGCCCCAGAGGTAGGTGGTTACTCTAACATGAGTGGGATTACAGGTGATGCGCGGCCTCTTCCTCCCCTCAGGTATTTTTAGTGGTCTTGTATCTTCTGTCACTTGCTGCCTTGTCTCTGGTCTGCTTTTCTCTCCGGAGCCTTTGTTTCCTTCCCTCTGGCCAGGCGGAGCTCTTTCATACAGCCTGGGAGTGTGGTGGTGTTGAGCAGTGTGGTTTGGGGGTGACAGGACAGTCTCTCCTTACTTGATGGCCCTGGACCCAGCAGGGGCTGATGGCCTGCCTTTGGATGTAGAGAGGATCAACAGCTTGGGGTGTCCAGGTTGGCTGCCCACTCGGTCCCCTGCTCAAGAAGCCTCACTCAGAGTCCTTAGGACCTGGGGACCTTCACCCCAGTCCCCTGCCCACTCCTTCAAGCAGGAAATTTCTGTGTCTTCTTTTGAGATTCCTACCCCCATTCGGCTCTAGGCGGAATACTTCTTTCTTTTTATCCTTCTGGAAAATTTCCTGCAGATTATATTCAATTCTCCATAAACACCCTCTACACATTCATCCCCAGCCACCAGGCAGAGCCCCCTAGATCTGATGCAGACGGGAGAACAGGCTGGTGTCTGGAGGGGGCCAGGAAGGACCCACCACAGCTCGGCTTGTCGTATGACCTGGGCAAGACCCAGGCCTTGGTGCCCCGACCCCAGGCATGATGCTGTGCAGGGCCCATGCTCAGCGGGACCCCAGGCGTCCTGGAGGGGGTTGGGGCGGGCGAGGAGGGGACATGGGGGCACAATGGGCCCCTGAACCCTCCCCGGGGGTCCAGTTCTCCTGAAATCAGATGGACACGGCTGTGGAAAGCTGAGGCTTGTGGTGCGGTGAGGCGCTCGATGCACAATGAGGGCTGTCGTCCCGAGTTTTCTGCCATCTACATGGCCACCATGGAAAGCGGGGGCCAAGGGCCCTTCCAGGCCGACTGTCTTTGTCCCCTTTCTGTGCATCCCTTGGGAGAGACAATAGGGACACCTTCGCTTCCACCCTCTGGACAAGTCAGGTGACAGCTGTTGGTCTATAGTGGTCACGGTCGGACTCTTGCCATGGGGCACTTGGGGGAGGAGTGGGAGTGGGGGTGGGGTGGCTGGCTCTGTGGGTACCGACACATTCCTGCCCAGCAGAGTCCTGACCTGGGAAAAGCGTGTTTCCCGCGGGGACACGGGGTCTCCCTCCGAGGCCAGCTAGGGGAAGGTGCGGGCAGTGACTAGCTAGGAGGGGCTGGAAGCCAGGCGGACTTGGGCTGAGGGTGGCGACTAGAAACACGGGTGATTATCTGACTCCTACAGATTGGGGGCTCCTTCGGGTGAGCAGGTGGGAGAGGGGCTCTGGAGCCCCCAGCCCAGCCCAGGCCAATGCCTTGGAGCTGCCTGCTGCAGAATTACAGAACGGCGCTGAGAGGCAATGAGCACAGACCCAACTTCCACCATGGTTGGAGACCAAAGACTCAGGCAGCAATAAACTAAGCTTCTCCTTTTTTATAAAATAAGAAACCCACTGTCCCCCATCAGCCGGTCCCGAAAATCCCTGGGATTGGCACATTTCCGACCAGAGGCTCTGGTTCTCGGGGCAGAACCCTTGGTGGGCATTTCACCCTGGAGGTGCCGCTGCTGTCCTTCCCCTAACCTCCAGCGTGGCCGTGGCATGGGGATCACAGCTCCTGGTGTCGGTGGTCCTGGCCTCCCTGCTAAAAACCTGCAATGGTTACACAGAGTCAGGTTCCATGAATAAAACACGAGGCCAGCCTGGCGCTTCCTCTCCCACGGTGAATGTATAATCAGAGCAAACTGCAGTGGCTGTGGCGGTGCGTGGGGGCCGCGCCCCAGCAACAATCATTGATTCATACCCAGTGGCTGATGGGCTGCCGGTTGGTGGGTTATCCTCGCTCTGGTGCGTCTGCCAGGACTGGGGCTCTGAGGTGTGCGTTAGGTACCCAGGGAGCCCCCGGGCCAGGCAGCACCTTCTTCCTCAGGGTGCCTGTTTCATGGAACTGGGACTGTGGGTCAGGGGAGGAGGGGAGAAGCTGGCAAACAGGGTCGATTTCTCAACTGAGAGGTGGTGGCCGTTCCCCCCAGAAGAGCAGGGGCGGAAGTCCCCGTCTCTGTGAAGCCCTGGGTGGGGTGTCACAGCCCCACCTGTGGAGAATGTCCTCCAGCCGGCATAGTGGGCCCTGTCGGATGCCTGGGCTTATGGGACAAATTCCCCCCTGAAGTGGGTCCCCTGAAGTTTTTTTTTTCCCCATTGATGTGAAATTTGCATAAAATGAAAATAACCGTTTTAAAGTGAACAATTGTGTTTAGTACCTTCATAAGGTGTGCAACCGTCACCTCTACATAATCTCAGAACCTTCCATCACCCCAAAGGAAGCCCTGTCCCCATCAGCAGTCAGCCCCCGACCCCTTCCCCCAGCCCCTGAAAACCAGGAACCCTTTCTCTGTGTCTGTGAATCTGCCTGTTCCTGGCTCCCAGGAGCTTCCCAGGTGTACAAACAGCGTCATAGAGACCTGCTTCCAAACCATGAGGGGGGGCACCCATCGTTCACCTGGAGCTGAAAATGTAAATGGTGTCAGAATTGCATCAGGGCTGTGGGGGAGATAGAGCCCCCACCCCCTGCCCTGTGCCTTCTGGGGTGGGAATGGGTGCATGTGGATGCCGACGGTTACAAAGGGACCCCTGATTCCCAGCACATGTCTGGGCCCCCATCTCCACCCCGAGTCAGGAGGGCTTTGGTCAGGGCAGGAGGACTGGTGGCTGTAGGGCAGGGGTCCCCAGTCTGTTTGGCACCAAGGATGGGTTTCATGGAAGACAATTTTTTCCACAGATCAGGGCAGGGGTTTGGGGGGTTGTTTCGGAATGATTCAAGCACATGACATTCATTGTGGACTTTATTTCTATCATTATTACATGAGCTCCAGCTCAGATCATCAGGCATCAGATCCCGGAAGTTGTGGTTCAGTCACTCAGCCGTGTCTGACTCTCTGCGACCCCATGGACTGCAGCACGATGGGCTTCCCTATCCTTCACTATCGCCCAGAGTTTACTCAAACTCATGTTAATTGAGTCAGTGATGCCAGAAGTTGGGAACCCCTATTCTAGGGGACAGACATAGCGTAGACCTTAGCTGGGTGTCCACTGCCCCCCAGAGAATGACTCCTTGGCCGCCCCTGGGACCAACCTGGGTGACTGCTTCACAGGACAAGGAACACTGTGCTTGTAAAGCATTTTCTGAACGTTTGATTACTCTTCTGACTAATATTAATACACTCCACTTTTTTGGAGAGTCTTAGAGTCACAGAAAGGTTGCAAAGACAGCACATGGCTGCCATATGCCTGTCCCCAGTGCCCCCACTGATAGCAGCTCACCTTGACCCGAAGCGTTGGTCACAACCAACAGGCCAGCACTAACTGCTGAATCAGGGCTCGCCGATGCCCACGTATAGTTCCAGACATCCTCTCTGCCCCAGGGTCCCTCAGGCTCCCCCCATGACAGCCAGGTCTCCCGCCTTTGGGGTCCCTCTGGGCTGTGATGGTTCCTCGCATGCCTTGTTTGCTGCCCTGGGCAGTCATGAGAAGGCTGGGTCAGTTCTGCGGATGCCCCTCTACTGGGATTTGCTGATGTGTTTCACATGGTCAGATTGTGGTAATGGCTTTTGGGGAGGAAGACCAACACATCACGCATACTGACAGTCGATAAAAAGCACTTAAATTTTTTTAAATAAAATAAATTGAAGTATACTTGATTTACAATGTGTTAATTTCTGCTGTACAGTCAAGTGGTTCATTTATACACATAAGAGGCTTCCCTGGTGGCTCAGACAGTAAAGAATCTGCTTTCAGTGGAGAAGGCCCAGGTTTGATTCCTGCATTTGATTCCTGGGGAGAGAAATGGCAACCCACTCCGGTATTCTGGAGAATCCCATGGACAGAGGAGCCTGGCAGGCCACAGTCCATGGGGTCGCAAAGGGTTGGACACGACTGAGCGACTAACGCTTTCACTTTCACTATACACACACACATATATATACACATTCATTTTTATATTCTTTTTAAAAAATTTTATTTGTTTGCTTATTTTTGGCCGTGCTGGGTCTTTGTTGCTGCACGCGGGCTTTCTCTAGTTTCAGTGAATAGGAGCTACTTTCTAATTTCAGTGCACCAGTTTCTCGTTGCCGTGGCTTCTCTTGTTGCAGAGCACGGGCTCTAGGACATGGGCTTCAGCAGTTATGGCTCGAATGGTCCAGAGCACAGGCTCAAGAGTTGTGGCGCACGGGCTTAGTTGCTCTGCAGCATCGGGGATCTTTCCGGCAATCAAACTCGTGTCTCCTGCGTTGGCAGGCACATTTCCATCCACTCTACCATCAGGGACATCCATCCTTTCAATATTCTTTTCCTTTATAGTTTATCAAAGGATATTAAATATAGTTCCCTGTGCTATACAGTAGGATTTTGTTTATCTATTCTATATATAATAGTTTTCGTCTGCTAACCTCAATCTCCCGATCCTTCTCTCCCCACCCCTCCCGCCTTGGCAACCACAAGTTTGTTCCTCTATGAGTCTGTTTCTGTTTTGTAGATAAATTCATGGAAATGATATCATATGGTATTTGTCTCTCTCTGACTTACTTCACTCAGCATGATAATCTCTTCTCTCCCCTTTGTTTTGGCTGCACTGCACAACTTCTGATCTTGATTCTCTGACCAGGGATTGAGCCCATGTCCCCGGTAGTGAAACTGAGGAGTCCCAAGCACTGAACCAGCAGAGAATTCCCTAGCATGACAATCTCTAGGTTCAGCAATGTTGCTGCAAATGGGATTCCATTCTGTTGTATGCATGTACCACATTTTCTTTGTCCATCCCTCTTTTGATGAATGGTGAACGTTTAGGTTGTTTCCTTGTCTTGGCTATCGTAACTAGAGCGGCAATGAACATGGGGTGCATGTGTCTTTTTAAATTATAGTTTTGTCTGGATATGTACCCAGGAGTGGGATTGCTGGATCATATGGTAGTTCTATTTTTAGTTTACTGAGGAACCTCCATACTGTTCTCCATAGTGGCTGAACCAATTTGTATTCCCACCAACTGTGTAGGAGGGCTCCCTTTTCTCTACACCCTCTCCAGCATTTGTTATCTGTAGATTTCATAAAAACAATTTTTAAATTACAAACTTTTTAAGTGGTAGAGATTTTGGAGAGAACAAAACTCAGAAAATAGCAAAAAAAAAAAAATCCATCAAACTAACTATACATATACAAACGTGTAAAATATAAACATACATATGTATATATTTTTAAAAATTAAATCTATAATTTAAAGGTTGAGACCATAGCATAATACTGAATTAAAAAAACAGGTTTATTAAAACATAATTTACATATCATACAATCCACATATTTAGAATGCACGATTCAATGGTTTCTGGAAATATTACATTATCAATTTTTTAAAAATTACGTCAAATATATATATCATAAAACTTGCCATTTTAACCACTTTCATCGGTACAGATTCTTGGTATTTTTTAAAAAACGTGACAATTTGGCGTTAGTCCCTATTTTCAATATCCTGCTGAAGATAAAGATGTCTTTCTCTCGAGTCAATTGAAAGTGCAAAGTGAAGTGTTAGTCGCTCAGTCGTGTCTGACTCTCTGTGACCCCATGGACTGTAGCCTGCTAGGCTCCTCTGTCCATGGGATTTCCCAGGCGAGAATACTGGAGTGGGTTGCCATTTCCATTCTCCAGGGGACCTTCCCGACCCGAGTTGATTAGCCATTTGTATATCTCTTCTTATTAGCCTCCTGCTTGTCTTTGCCTTGGGGACCTGCTGGCTCCCCACGGTAAGTGATGAAGCCTTTCCCAGCCAAGCCCTGAAAACCTGCTTCCATCCTCCACTCTGCAGCCTGGCTCCCATCCTGGGAAGTAGGTCAGGGTTTCAGTTCATGGTCTACTTCCAAGGACTCTGGCAGCTGTTGAGGGGAGGGTTGGAAAAATACCTTGGGAACGGCTGGACCGTGAGGCTTGTCGGTTTCCCGTCAGGTTTGGAGTAACACTAGCCGGTGTGTGCGGGTGTGGCGGGTATGTGGGAGCCGCCAGTGGTGGTCCTCAAACCTTCTCCACAACCCCCCCCCTCCGACCCCGCTGCCCTGGACCCTGCATTCTCAGCCTCTGGCTGGTCCCTCTGGAGTGCCTCCTGCTTTCCGGCTTGGGCAGGAACATGTATAAAGTGTTCTGAGAGACAGATTGTGTTTTTATTGTTTAGGATAGGCTGTCACTGAAGCCTTAGGTCCTTGGAGCCAGAGGGATCTTGAGGCTGATACCTGGGGCTTCTCTCCACAGCCGTTGGGTTTCCTACGGGGGCTGGAACAAACCACTGCAGTCGTGGTGGCTCAAAACACAGCTTGATTCTCGGACAGTCCTGAGGTCAGGAGTCCAGCTCGGGCCTCATGGGGCTGAATCCAGGTGTGGGCAGGGCTGATCCCTCTGGAGGCTCCAAAGGGGCTCCCCCTTTTCCAGCTTCTAGAGGCACTGCATCCCTGGCTCACAGCCCCTCCCTCCCTCCTCACAGCCAGCTCTCTCAGGTCTCTCTGCCTCTGACCCTCCCCCTCCCTTTTATGAGGGCCCTCACCATGTGAGATGATGCCTCTACAGGCCCTGGGCCAGGGAGCGGACACCTCTGGGGGCTGAGTTCTAACACCTGCTCCAGGGGTTGGGAACATTCTGTCTGGGCTCTTGGCACCCTGTCTGTGTGGCCTCGAGACAAACTGCGTACAAGGCTCTTATGAGCTGGGTGTGCCTGGGGTCTGGGGAATGCCAGGCATGACCAGAGGGCAGACATGGGGCCCCTCCATCCCCTAGGGGCTCAGACTGAGGCCCAGGCCTCAGAAGGTGGGTCCTGCCTGGTGTCAGGGGCACAGGCCAGCCCTGGGAGACTGGACGGGGCAGAGAGGCCCCTGCAGGCCGAGTCTGGGGATCCCGTCCAGAGAAGGGCTGGAGAAAGCTGGGAGGCGCTGCAGAGGCGTCAGTCCATGAGCCCAGGGCCTGGGGTATGTGAGCTGTCGGGCCTCACGCCATGCTTTCTCCTGGCCATGGTATATGGCTTCAGGTCGGTCTTTGAGCTGCCTTAGCCCCTCAACCAGCTGGAAACTGGGTCATCGCAATGGGAGCCGATAACCAAGGAGCACGACTCGTGGCTGGGCTGTGGGAATCAAGGTGGACCCTGGGGCCTCAGTATTGCTGGAGTGTACACAGCTGGGGTTGGGGCCCACACAGGAGATCAAAGCTCCCCCAAAGGCCCCCTCAGATCTGTAGGGGTAGGAGGAGAGAGGAGAGAGGTGGTCCTGGGCAGGAGCCAGCCTGGGACCCCCTCAAAGCTGCAGAGTTCATGGGCAGCTGTGGGGGAGCAGGTGAGCATCCTGGCCCAGGAGGTGAGACTGGGCACTAGGCGGGGTCCAGGCAGCAGGAAAGAGCAGGCAGGTACCCAGCCAGCCCTTGAGATCCTGAGCGTGATGCCCTCAGCCCTCATCACATCATGGGGCCACATAGAGCTGCGTGCTGGGGAAGAAGGGAAGAGAAGGCTTTGGGTGCCCACGTTAGCTCCCAGCATGTGTGGACCAGTGTCCTTTGAGTTCAGGTTCTGTTATCAGTTGAATTGTGCAACCCCCCCGCCCCCCAAAAAATTCCAAAGCTGAAGTCATGACCCCGAATCTCAGCGGTGAATCTGTGTGTAACGGGGTCTCTGCAGGAGGAGTTAGTTAAGGGAAGGCTGCCCAGGAGCAGGTGGTCTTGATGAAGCAGGACTGGGGGCCTCATGTGAGGGATGCTTGGACACAGACACATGGAGAAGGGCTATGTGAAGGCGGAGGCAGAGTTGGGCTAAGGCCCTTTACAAGCCCAGGGTGACCAGCAACCCCCAGGAGCTGGGAGACAGTGGGGTAGGGGGAGAGAGGTGGTCCCTGGGCAGGAGCCAGCCTGGGACCCCTGATCTCCGGCGTTGTTCAAGTCTGTGCTACTTTAACTGAACACAGGTGTTGATTTTTAATGTTATTGCGGAAGACATACCTGTTGTCCATGTTCTGCCCTCAGGGGTCAGGGGAGAACTGAGTGTGGACGCTGTCATCAGCTCGGTGTGTGGCTTCCCCAGGGGGCCGAGGGGCTGGGCTGCAGGGGACCTGCGAACCATCCCACTCAAATGCACACCTCGAAGCCCCGGTCCCCTCATGCCATCCGTTTGTCACAACTAGAGATGTTTAAGACTCATACACATGCTCCGATCGCATTGGCTGGGGTTCTCTGATGTCTGAGGGTCCCCGGTGATGTCCGGGCCTCCTGTCTCCTGGGCCCCCCTAAGCTGTGATATTTCGTGCACTGGGCAGACAGGAGGGGTTCATTGGCTGTTTTCTTGTGGTTATCAGCCTGGGAGGTGGTTTTGGGGAGGGGTCCTTAGTCCACACACACCTTTGTGGTTCTCCTGTGAACTCGGGTCACATATCCTCGGGATCCAGGTCCCAGAGGGAGACCCCAGGACACACACCCAGCATCTCTAATGTATTTCACATTGTTGATAACTGGGCTCTTCCGTTTCCTAAACTTATTTTGTTCTGGTATTCTGTATGTTTTACTCATATTTTACGACCTTTAAAAATGAAAGGATGCCACCTGTATCTGTAATTCTAAATGAAGTGTCTCCTTCGTCCTGCTTTTGAACTTTAAAGGGAATCATATTATGAAAAAAAAATTAAAGGAAAACCTCAGATCTCAGAATCTGAAAACAAAAAGTAACATTTTTGTGTCCTTAAAAAAAAATTACTCAAATGTTTGGTCATTCATATTGAAAAAAAAAAAGTGCCCTTTCTCGAATTTCAGAAGTTAACACTGCTTTTAATAGCTGGTGGCCTCTCTCTAGGACATTTTAAAGGAAACTGCATGTTCTTTAAACTGAAAAAGGCAGCACTTTAGCTGAGATGAGTTTAATAGAGGTTTACCCACAGCCATGGGTCTCACTTGGGCAGTCCTGCCTCCAGGGGATGCTAGATGATGTCTGGGGTGTCTGCGGTCTAGGGGGGCTCCTGGCATCAAGGTGGTGGGGCCAAGGAGGCTACCCCACACCCCACAGTGGCCAGGATGTCCCCCCAGACATCCTGAGGGGGGGGTCCTCAGGAACCCAGAGGGGTCCAGAGGATGACCAATGGATGTCAGCAGCCTCAGGGGATGGAGCAATCCTGCCCTATGCTGACAGAGCCCACCCCCATGTGTGTCTGTGTCCAAACGTCCCCTTTTTGTAAGGACACCATCCTGTTGGCTTAGGACCTTAATTACACCTGCAACAGCCTTATATCTGAACAAGGTCACATTGTGAGATTCCGGGGCTCAGGTCTTCACGTGTGGACTTGGGGGTCAGGCTCAAGCCCCACCACTACCGTCTCTTCACACAGTGGACTCGCCACTGCCAAGGGGGTCTTTACTTTGTCAAGGTCATCTGGATTCTAGTCCTGTCCTTGCCGGCATCTTTGCGTCAGCACCATCAGCCTCAAGAGGCAGAAGCAGCATTTAAAAGCTTCCTTTCAACTTGCCACCTCCATCCTGGGGCCCGCACGGTCTCTGGAGTAGCCTGGAGCAGCCCCAAGTGGCTCCCTCCCTGATTCCAGACGCGGTGCCCCCAAGGACAGGCACATTCAGGGAGCGCTGGCCGTGCCCAGGCCCCCCTGAAGCCAGCATGGGGGTGGCGCAGGCGCTGCTGCAGTCAGGTACCTTGTTTTAAGCCCCCAAGGGGCCCAGCTGTGGCCTCCCTCTGGCCTGGAGTCCCAGAGTCCCGGAGTCCCACAGTCCCCTGGAGGCTATGTTTTCAGAGCAGTGTGTGTCCGTTACTTCCGGAGCCTTTGGTTGCCAGTAGAATATTGAAAGTTAAAGTGACAGTTGCTCAGTCGTGTCTGACTCTGCGACCCCATGGATTGTAGTCCATGAAATTCTCCAGGCCAGAATACTGGAGTGGATAGTCTGTCCCTTTTCCAGGGGATCTTCTCAACCCAGGCACTGAACCCAGGTCTCCTGTATTGCAGACAGACTCTTTACCAGCTGAGCCACAAGGGAAGCCCAGCAGAATATTAATGCCCTCTTTCATCCCACAAGGACACGGGCATTGTCTCTGTGTAGGGCACTCCGGGCCTGACACAGGTTTGTGGAAACATGACATGCTGAGGGATTCTAGATGCCTTACAGGGCTCGGTCCCCATGGAGCTGGGCCCCATCAAGGATAACTGCAGTCTGGCACCCCTGAGTTCCCTACTTGCAGATCTGGGTGGAGGCAGGCATACTGGGAATGCTGAGGAGGAAAGGGGCTGGTGGGGGTAGCCAGGGCTGCTCAGAGACCCCCAGTCAGACAGATAGCACCTGGTCCTGACTTGAGTGTGAGAGGAACACAGTGTCAGAAATGGTGCATCCCCCCCAGGAGGAAGGATCTGCCCGCATCCCCAGGCATCCTGCTGCCCACCCCATCTTTCCCCTTGGAGTGGGGTCACACAGGTGTCCACTCACCTCTGTCCTCCCGCAACCCTGCTGGCTTGCAGAGAGAACTGATTTCTGGAGTGTTGCCCTCATTTTTTAAAAAAGCATTTTCAAACTTTTTACTTGAAATAATTATAGTCACAGAAAGGTACAGCAAAATACACAGGTAGTTGTGTATGTAAGTGTCCTTGGCCCAGCCTCCACCAGTAGCGACACCTGGTAACCGTGGCACCGGGACCCTATAGCTTCTGGTAGCAGATCCCCAGAAGGAAGCTGATACCAGAGTAAGCAGAGTAACTAGATTAACTAGGTACTAGTATGTATAGATAGTAGTTGGATGCAAGAGTCAGCGAAGGGCTGACTCATTGGAAAAGACCCTGATGCTGGGAAAGATTGAAGGCAGGAGGAGAAGGGGGCGGCAGAGGATGAGATGGTTGGATGGCATCACTGACTCAATGGACATGAGTTTGAGCAAACTCCGGGAGATGGTGAAGGACGGGGAAGCCTGGCGTGCTGTAGTCCAGGGGTCGCAAAGAGTCAGATATAGTGACTGAACAACAACCAGAGTAAGTGGATGGCAACTAGATTAACTAGGTACTAGTGCACACAGATAGTAACTAGACACCAGAGTAAGCAGATGGTAACTAGATCACCCTGGTACTAGAGTGCCCAGAGAGTAACGAGATCCCAGGAGAGCCAGACGACAGAGTAGCTGCCCTGCAGAGCATCAAGTCCAGGATGCTGCTACTGGCCCAACCCCAAAGCCCACTCGGCTCTCCAGGTCCATGTGCGCCTCTGTTTGTGTTTCCCTGCCATCCGGAGAAGGCAATGGCAACCCACTCCAGTACTCTTGCCTGGAAAATCCCATGGATGGAGGAACCTGGGTGGCTGCAACCCATGGGGTCGCACAGAGTCGGACACGACTGAAGTGACTTAGCAGCCATCCGGTCACAAGCGCAGATGTGAGTCACACCTCCTGGGGTCAAGTTGCAGGAGGATGTGGGCTCACTTCCTGCGCCCCCTGCAGGCCCGCCCTCACCTGGGTGCCCTCCATCCTGAGTGCCACTTTCACCAATGCCGTGGGTGCCTGAGGAGGACCAGGCAGATTCTGAAACAGGTGGCTGGAGGATTGAGAACAGCAAGTGCAGTGTGTCTGAAAGTTTGTTCTGATTACCTTTCCTCTGTTTCCCTCACTCCTTTATATTCTGATGTATGGTGCTGATTAAAGCAGGCATCAGAGCCTAGGACTTTCATACAGAAAAGGTGGGGGTAGTGTTTATGGAAATATTCACAGCTACATTGTACCACCGATGAGGTGTGTGTTGATGAGCAGTGACTGGTGACACGGGGCAGCTCTGTGGCTGGCGATTGGTGCTAAACCCTCTAATGAGGACAGAGGCTCCCTAACGATGGGAGACGCTCAACACACAGATCCAGGCAGCCCAGGAGAGCTTTGCACATGGGAGATGAGAACGTGGTTGGTCCTCAGCTGGAAATGTGATTTTTCCTCCAGTTGCCATCACTCTGATGGGCGATCCTGGGGTTTCACACTCTTCATTGATCAGTTTCACATTCAGAGAATGAAATTCTGGATGGTAGGGAGATAGACACCTCCCAGCACCATCCCACTTCGTTTTGGCAAGATTGTTGAGAGAAGTCGTCTGGTCCTTATCAAAAGAATTAAGAGCCTAAATACACCACGGTTCAGGTCATAAGCTGACCCGTGAACCGTGGCAAATACAAAATATGACTCGACTAAATTAACTAGACGCTTGCAGTTTTCATCTCTTAACCAGATTTATGATGGCCTCTTCTTTCCTATGACAAGTTTAGATGGATACAAAAAGTAGAACCCAAACTTCTAAACAGGCTCTGAGTCGGGGGTTGGGGACAGGAGAATTTCATGGGGACAGGGTTACAGTTTGGGAAGATGGAAAGTTCTGGAGATGATGGTGGGGATGGTTGCCTGACAATGTGAATGTGTTGAGTGCCACTGAGCTGTGTACTCAGACAATAAATTTAAATTATGAGTGTTTTACCATAATTTTTGAAAACTGCCCCATATAAGAATTAGACACAGAAATAAATAACCCTTCTCATCCACCTTGAATCTATACCACGGAACTGAGGTGTACCTGCCAGATGAGAGCCAAGTGACAGTCCCTCTGCCTCTGGTGTGCAGCCCGGTTCCCACCGGAGTCTAGTCTGGAGTGAGGACCTGGCCCCGTGCTGCAGTTCTGGGTCCTTCGTGCAGCTGTCGGCCGGGAGGGGCGGCCAAGGTTCTAGGGGACTTAGAGAGGCAGAATCTTTATTTTTGCTCAGTGTGTCTTGTGATAAGTGAAAGTGTACGTCGCCCAGTTGTGTCTGACTCTTTGCGACCCCATGGACTGTAGCCCGCCGGGCTCCTCCGTAGAAATCTCCAGGCAAGAATACTGGAGTGGGTTGCTATTTCCTCATTCAAGGGATCTTCCTGATCCAAGGATTGAGCCCCAGTCTCTTGCATTGCAGGCAGATTCTTTACAGTCTGAGTCACCAGGGAAGCCACGGTGTTTTGGGTGGAATGGAAACAAGGTTGCAGTGACCCTGAGAATTTGAGTTTTTGGTGCCCCGTTAGAGGGCTGGCTTGGAGCCTGGGGGGACTGGGAGGGGACGGTCAGCGCTGTGTCCGTGTGGACGAGCTGCAGACAAAGAGGAAAGTTACTGCCTGGAACAATGTGAGATAATATGATAGAGGACCTTGAAGAAAACAAATAAAAGACGGTTGTAGATTACCGACGTCTGGGAGAAGAACAAGGAAACAGAAAAAAAGCAAGAAAACAAACCCTCACAGCGGCGCTTGTTTGAAATGCAGATGACACTGTGCAGCCTGCCCTGAAATGCCTAATAGTTAAAATGAAAGGCTTTTTTAAAAAAATCAAAGGCAAACAGGATGGAAACTCAACGGGGCCTAATCCTTGACTCTTTGTTGAAGAGACACTGCAGTGCGCCGCCCTCTCTGGTCTGGGGACGTGGGGATCTCCATGGAGTGGGGGACACAACGACAAGCGAACAACTGAAGGGGGGCCGCGGCAGGGTCACGTTCCCGGCAGGGTGTCTGCTGCCCTCTGAGCCGAACAGTGAACACAATGGGAGGTGTCCCACTTGGTATGGGAAATGCTTGCTGGTAGGGATGAATTTAGAGAAAAAATATTTTTTATGTGGTAAAATATACATAACATAAAATGTACCATTTTTAAGTGCACACTCGGTGGCATTAAGCACGTTCACACTGTTGTGCAACCAGCCGCACTGTCATCTCCAGAACGTTCTCATCTTCCCAAACAGAAACTCTGTCACTATGAAATACTGACTCCCCAGCCCCTGGCCCCACCTCCTATCTCCTGTCTCTGTGGATCTGACTCCTCTAGGACCTCCTGTGAGTAGAATCAGACAGTGTGTCCTTCTGCGTCTGGCTTCTCTCCCTGAGCATCACATCCTCGGGGTTCATCCCTCTTGTAGCAGGGGTTTGGAACCTCCTTCTGTTTTACGGTGCAGTAACATTCCAGTGTGTACATGGACCACATTGTGTTTATCCATCATCTGTCCATGGACACTTACCTTGCGTCTACCTTTTGGCTGTCCTGAATGGTGCTGCTAAGAACATGGGTGTGCAGATATTGCTCACAGTTCCCTAATCTCCCTTCTTTTGGGTTTGTATCCAGGAGTGGGACTGCTGGAGCATATGGCGATTCTATGTTTAAATTTTTGAGGAACCTCCAGACTGTTTCCACAGCAGCTGTACCTTTTTACATTCCCAGCATTCATGGAAGAGGTGTCCAATTTTCCTGCATCCTCATCAAGTTGTTATTCCCTGTGTTGTTGTTGTTGTTTAGTATTTGCCATCCTAATGGACATGAGGTGGTATGAGTTTTTGAACTCTGTTCTTAGTAATACGACCAGGCTCAATATTTTTTACTTCTATAAGGGTGGGTTTTGAAATACGTAGAATGGGGATTAGAAAGCATGGGTAATTTTCTTATTCCATTGTCCACAAAGGCAATTTTTTTCAAAGGCTTAAAACTACACACATTGATTATCTCATAGTCCTTTACAGTCCTGCAGGTCAGGAGTCTAACATGGGTCTCTCCGGCTGAGATCCAGGTGTGGGCAGGGCTGTGCTTCTTTCTCAAGGCTCTAGTTTGTTTCCTGCCTTTTCCAGCTTCTAGAGGCATCTCTGTCCTTGTCTGGTGACACACTTGTCTCTCCAGGGGTAGCCAGAGTGCTCTATAGACAGGGTCTGTGGCCAGGTATTGTAGCTGCTGCCCAGTTAGCATTTCATCTGCAGGGCTAGTCCCTGGTCAGGACAGCGCCGTGAGTGGCATTGAGTTCTGAGCCCCATGAATGACTGTTCAGGAGCCAAATGCACATGGCTGATTACTGACGTACTTGACTGGACCCGTCTCGGATCTCAGGAAGGAAGATTTTGAGTGAAGAGAAAAATCAAGCTGTTTGCCAAAATCAGTTTGGGTATGCTGGAAGATGGCAGGCGGGGTGGCTGGGCGGGGTTGGGGAAGATGGGATGGGCTGACATTGGGAGCTGGCGAAAGACATCATGGGATATGCTGCCTCACCCCGGGCTTTCCCCTCCTCCTGCTGTGGCCCCTGCCCGAAGGGCAATGCTGACCTACGAGGGGAAGTTCAGGAGATCTGTCTGCTACAGACAGACGGCTGCCTTTCATTTGTTCAGACACCAGGTGGAGGGCGCACACTAGGTGCAGGCGCTGGGCTTGTCCCGAGGACACCCCAGGGAGCGAGCTGACCCAGGCGTGCCTACTTCCAGGGCTCTGGCAGGGATGCAATTAGTCTATGGCTGCGGGTCTCCCCTGAGGGGCACTCTGCTCCCCTAGGACCAGGGGCCATGTCTCGGGACATGTGTGGTTGCCATGACTGAGGGTGCCCCTGGCATCAAGTGGGTGGGGGCCAGGGATGCTGCTCTATCCCCCACAGTGCCTGAGACACCCCACTCCCCTCAGCATCAGCAGAACTGGGGGAGAAGCCACTCTGGCATTAAACTGGTTAGCACACAATGGGATCAGTGCTGAGCAGAGCACACGGCTCCTTCACAGAGGTCAGTGGAGCCACGGATGACACCCGAGGTCAAGTGAGGAATCTGGGCTCCCAGGACAGCTGGCAATGGGGCAGCTGTGGGGAAGAGGGTTAACACGGTGTGGGAAACAGTAGTTAGCTCAGTGGCACCTGATGACCCCCTGGGGCCTGGACAGAGGCAGACACGGATCACAGAAGAGCTATCATTGTATAACTGGTCTTAAAACTTTTTACTGTTTTTTATTTTTATTTTTAAGAACAATACAGGGAATTTCCTGGCAGTCCAGTGGTTAGGACTCCGAGGTTTCACTGCTAAGAGCCTGGGGTTGGATCACTGGTCGGGGAACAAGGATCCCAGGAGATTTGCATCAGGGCAAGCAAATAAATAAACAACTTTTAAAATAAAAGAACAATACAGAAGTAACACAAGCCAAAGGCAATGGGGACAAAAGGAACAAGATGGAACCCCACTGATCCTTCCTTCAGTTCACTCACACCTGGCTGACATCAGCATGAGACAAGCTGGAGTCTATGGGGATGTGGGCATGTTCAGGTCTTGTTGTTTTAATCAGGAGCATGGTTCTCCTTGGACTTTCGTGAATTGCAGGTGTCTTCTAATAACCACGTAAATACTCATCTTTGTCAGACATGGTCATACCACATACCTGCTGAGTGCTGGCTAGGGCACCTGGGTGCCAGGCTCCAGCCAGCTGGCTGACTGGGTCATGCAGGCTAGTTCTCTGCTTTAGCTGAGCCAGTCTGGCTCTGCCAGGATCTGGCTGATCCTGCCACGTGGTTAAGGGGATGAAAAGGGATGTTGGAGGTCCCTGACCACACCTGCTCTGCCATCTCCCGGCTATCTCTCTGTCTCTTGATCTCCATGGGTCCCCACCTCTCTTGGCTCCTCTTCCTCGCCTTTCAAATAACAGCTATTTTCTCACACAGAGGTCTTGAGCGGTCTCTCTGAGTGCCCTTTCATCTCACATCCTCAGGGCCTTGCTCTCCGTCCCCGAGTACTAATTAAGGTATTTTCCTAAACAAGCCCAGTTGCATCTCTAAAATGAGTTCTGGTGCCAGCCAGTGAAATTAATTTCTTTCCTAACCATCCTCTATGATACAATAACAAATGACATGCCGTCTCTCTTCGGTGGAAGGTCAGTGTCTGGGGAAGACGAGTGTATAGACAAATAATTACATTACAGCATGAACCAGCGAGGCTTTGCGCAATGGTGCTGCGGTGACAAATACCCCGAAGCTTGGCATCTATAAACAACTAAGGTCCATTTCTCATGGGCACTAGCGGGACTGGGTTGAACATCGTTCCCCCCTAATTCACTTCTACCCAGAATCTCAGAAAGTGACCTTGTTTGGAAACAAGCCTTTGCTGACATTAATTTACTGAGAAGAAGCTGTACTGGATCAGGGTGGGCCCTAAATCCAATAGCTGGTGTCCTTGTAAGGGGAGACACAGGGACACCAAGCAGGGAAAAGGGCCATGTGAAGATGGAGGCAGAGAGGGAGTGGTGTGTCTACAAAGTTAAGGACAGTCAGAGCCCCAGTAGCTGGGAGGGGGCAGTTTCTCCAAGTCCCCAGAGAGAACCAGCCCAGCCCACTCCTCAATCTCAACAGCTCCACAAATGTGAGCTCATGGATACCACTGTCTGCATCCAGGGGTGCTCATCCACCAGAGCTGACAGGGTTCCTCTGTGTCACTGTCTTCCTTGATCTCAGGCCCAGCTAGTGAGGCAGCCAGCATCAGCAGTAGAGCCAGTCCTCAGGGTGGACAGAAAGGGGAAATGGGGACATGCATACTTGCCATGGTGCTCTGCTCATATGTCATCAAAGCAAGTGCCCTGACCACGTCTGTATCAAGTGGGCAGGATGTGGGCATGGAGGAGAGAGGACCACACAGATGGAAACAGTGCCAGTGAGCACCAAGCTTTAGGTTCAGACTGGCTGTGGTCTCAGAGGGAGTACCCAGCTTCCTGGGATAGGCTCTCAGGAGGGTTTCCTGAAACTCAAGCTGGGATTGGAGGGGGATGTGGCCCGAGGAGCATGGAAACAGAGGAAGGCAGGTGATGCAAAGAGGGAGCTTTGCCTCAGTGGACCAAGAGACACCATGCAGCAGGCACCAAACATGGTGGCTTAAAACACCACCTTCTGAAAGTTTTTGTGGGTCAGGGGCCTGGGCACGCATGACTGGGTGTTCTGCTAGGGTCCCCATGGTGATTCATATGTCACGGTGGCTCTGTTACATCCGAGGCTGGGGCCTTTTCCAAGTTCACAGGTCATTGACTGAACTTCTTTCCTGGCACTCGGGGCATCTTTCCTCCCTGTGAACCACAGGAGAGCCTCTGTAGCCTCTAGGGGACCCTAGTCTTTTCCCTCTTCTAAATGGCTCCTTCTATCTGGCCAAGCCCAGCCACGATAATCTCCCTTGTAATTAACTACAGGTCAACTGACTAGGGACCTTCATTCCGCTGGGAAAATCCTTTGCCTTTGCCAGAGTATCAAAGGATCACATCGTAGGTTTTACCCATACTCAAGGGTGTGAGCTGTTGTGGACTGGCTTAGGATTCTGCCTGCCACAAAAAGACACTGACAGTAAGGGCAGGGGAAGTCCAATCGCACCACAGCTAGAGGTGTGGCTGCTAGCTGTTGGCACTTGTGGTCTTGGCAGGAGCGATTCAGGATGTGCAGGTACCTTTCTCTTTGGTTTTTTCCTTGGCCCCCAGAGTCTCAGCCAGCCTCCCCTCTCTTTTACGCGCTACAAGTAAGGGTCCTGAGTAACAAAAATACTGCTCTGGGTTACACAGGGACGATGTATGGATGGCTTCTGCTGTGACTTCTCAGCTGCCTCCCAGTATCCCTTCTCCCCCAAATGGAAGACCCCTGTTTTTAATTGGGAAGGTGGTTCCCAGAATAAAGACAGCTCTCCCAGCTGGCCTGCCCCCTAGAAGCAGGGGCAGGGTCTGTTTGGACACTATGTGGGATATGGGACAGAGTTGGTACAACGAAGGTCTATGTGACTCAGGCCGTCCACTGCCCCTTGACCCCCTGTGGTGGGCAGATGGGCCCCAAAGATGTCCACCCCTTCCTCTCTGGAAATTCTGTATATATCATGTGAGATGATAGAGGGGACTCTGCAGGTGGGATGAGGTTAGGCACCTTAAGATAGGGAGGTCACCCAGCATGTGCTCAGTATGGATTACTGCTCAGCAACAAAAAGGAAGGCAGTCCTGACTCGCGGGTGGGCTCAGAAGCATCTCCCGGGTACTGTGCTGAGGGGGAAAACAGCTCCAAAGTTTCCAGGCTGTGCTGTCGCCTCTATAGAGCATTCTCAGGATGACAAAGATAGAGAAGAGTCCTAGAGCCCAGGGGTAAGGCATGGCAATGAGGTGGGGGGCAGTCTATGTGGGTGGGGTAGCTGGAGGAAGCTCTCTATGGAGACAGAAACACCCTATAACTGGGTTTGTAATTACAGGAATCTACACAGACTGTTCCCATGTCACTGTCCTGGTTTTTACACTATAGTTACATAAGCTATAACCTTAGGAGGAAGCTGGGTGACAGGTACACTGTTTTTGCAAATTTCTGTACTGTTTTTGCAAATTTCTATGAATTTATAATTACTTCAAAATAATAAGTTGGAAAACCCCCAAAACCCTCCCAGAGCACATCCAAGCCCCAAGGGACTCTTGCGTGTCACTCCACCCTCACACCTTGGTCCTGACCTCACCAGACTTCACTCACTTCCTCTGTGCAATTGGGCCTGATGCTACGCCAGAGCCTTTGCAGTTTCCTAAGCTCTGAAAGCTTGCTCTCGACCCATTTAGGCGTCAGGCTTCAGGGTTAAATGTTATTTCCTTTATCCTGACCCCCCCAACCCCCTCACTCCAGACAAAGTTGTCTTTGTTATTCTCAGGGTTCCCTGCACTTTTCCTGTATAAACTTCCTTACAACCTGTATTTATCTTATGGTGCAGTGGTTAACACTCTGGACTCTGCAGCAAGACTTCCTGTTTTTAACCCTACCTCTGCCTTAGATAGGTGATTTAACCTTTTTCTATCTTGGTTTCCTTGTCTGTACTATGGCTGGGTGCAGTGATGCCCAGTACTTCACATCTGCTGTTATAACCCTTTCCTCTTATATCTGAGCTGGGCCTGAGACTCACTTTCACCAAGAGAATGTGGTGGAAATGAAGCCGGGCCAGTTCAGAATTTATGCCTTAAAAAGGATCTGCAGTGTCCACCGTTGTGGTCCTGGGAACCTTGAGCAGTCGTGTAAGCCAGAAGTCAACTTCCCTGAAGGAGTGAACACCTGGAGAGAGGCAAACCCCACCAACCCAGGCTCTGCTGAACACAAGCATCAATGTGGCCATTGACAAGACCGCCAAAACAACCACATAGGCGAACTCAGTCCAGACTGCACACCTGTGAACAAACAAATCAGTTCTTTCGGCTAAGTGTATACATCTTTGGGTATGCTTCATGATGCTTTGCTATACAGTGATAATTGAAACAATGGGGCTTATTATTACACCATCCTTTTAGGGCTCTTGTATTAAATAACGTTAATTATAAAGCACTTATAGTAGTGGTAGCAAAAAGTGTTACAATGTTACTTGTGATTTTATTAAATGTCTTCCCCATAAGGCTGAGTTCCCCAAGTGCTATTTTCCTTACCACTGTATGCCCAGTTCCTGTCACCAAGTAGTCATTCAAATCTTTGTTTCAAGAATAAATACATGCCCCAAATCATCGAGACTCACAGTTGCAGCAAAGGGCCTCCTTCTAAAGTGGCACAAATGACTGGCAGAGTTGCTGAGAGAACATCCTTTAACAAGATCCATCCTTCTTGGAAGTCTGTTTGGCTTTAATTTAAAAATTTTCCCTTCTACTGGAATTGTATCATAAACATTTCTTGAGACTGAACACATTTTTAAAAATAGCTTCCATTGTGTTTTTGCTAACCAGACCTCTATTGCTGGACATTTCAGGGCCTCCTGATTTTTTTCCACGATACAAGTAACATTGCATGAAACAAATGCTGTACATACATCTTTATGCACATCTGATTATATCCTTATGATATGTCTCTGGAAATGGAAATTGCGGGGTTGGAGGGTCTCAAGCATTTCCAGAAAGGTACCAATTCACACGTCCCAATAGCCTCGAATTAGTGCTGCCCATCTCACAGCCGGCGCTGGGGCAGGGCCTGAATTCTCTCTTTGTTAATTTGATGATGGGAAGAAAAACATACTAAGTTTGTTACTGAACCATGAACCGAATCAAAGATGAGTACGTATTTACACACACCCTAGCAAGGGAGCCTGTATCAGGACGGAATCTATATTTTCTTTTCTAAAACATCTTTATTTGGCTGGGCCGGGTCTTGTTGCCTTCACGTGGGATCTTCCCTGCAGCATGTGGGACATTTAGTTTTGTGAACTCTCTGCTGTGGCATGTGAAATCTAGTTCCCTGAGCAAGGATGGAACCCTGGCCCCCGGCATTGGTAGCTCAGTCTTAGCCACAGGACGACCAGAGAGGTCCGCAATCTGGTATTTTCTAAAACGATGGAGACGGAGCAGCCAAATCGCTAAAGGACTGAGACACCTGCCCCCTCCCACGATATTTCCATTAATTCAGGTAAGGAGGCCATGAAGGGACCCCACTGGTCACCTAGACCTCGTTAACCCAGACTCTGATCCCCGCGGGACGGGCCAAGCGGTCACCTGTCCCTGCGTGGGCTGGGCCCCAGGGCCCCGCCACGTTTGACACAAAACTTCCCAGAACGAGGCGGGCCGACCAGCACAGGCTCCCGAACCGGCCACCCTGAATCCCAACTTCTGCCTTTGATGGGACAGACACACTTGGAGCTGAGGTGGGAGGCGGGGGCCGTTTGTGGGTTCGCTACGTCGCACATCTCACTGCACAATGTCTTCACACCGACTCCACAGCGGGAAGGCGGGCCCGAGCGTGGTAGCTGCTTCCCAGGTCAACGCCCACACGAGTGGGTCACTTGCGAAAACGCGCTACCCCTCCTCTGGTGGACGCTGGTCGGAACCGCCGTGGCGCCTCACGTCAGGCACCTCCGACCTTGGAAAGTTCTGGAAGGCTCTCAATTGTTCCTCCAGGGCCTCGGCGGCAGGAGCCTCAGGCGCCGCGCGGACCCGACCAGCGCAGGCGGAAGGCGGCGGGGCCTGAGCCGGGAAGATGGAGGCCGCCGCCGTCACCGCCCACCTAGCGCCAGCCATCGCGGCCCGCGCCCGTCAGTCAGCCTCGCGCGCGCGCCCGCCCGTCACTCTACGCCTTGCGGGGCGGAAGGGGCGGGGCCACAACGCGAACGCAGGCGTCCCATTGGTCGACGGCGGGGGCGTGGCTTGGCGCCGACGCCAGGCTGGCCCCGCCCCCTGCCCGCGGGAGCGGCGGCGGCGGCGGCGGCGGCGGCGGCGGCGGCGGCGGCGGCGGCGGCGGCGGCGGTGAGCGGGAGCGCGAGCGCGGGCGCGGGCGCGGGCGGCGGCGCCTGGGGCGGCACGGGTGCCACCGCCGTTAGGCCGCCGCGGCTTCCTCGCCCCCAGCACCGGGCTCGGGAACGCCGCGCTGGGGAGGCCAGGGGCCTGGTGAGCCCGGCAGGCTGCGCCCCTCGGGCCGGCCGTGGCGGCGGGGCTGGGCCTGGGGGGAGGGGCGAACCCCGAAAGAGGCTCCCCGGGGCGGATCTCCTGCCGCGGATCTCCCATTTCTGTTCATTGAATCTCTCTGCTCTCTGAACCTTTGCTCACTGAACTCCTCCTCTGCCTGAACCCTTCCTCTGCGCTTTGAAGACTCTCCTTTGCTTTTTGAGCCCCCTCCTCCCTGCCCTGAACCCAGCCTCTGCTGTCTGCACCCGCACTTCTGCTCCGTGAACCTGGCTTCCTCTCTCTGAATTGCCTCCTTGCTGTCCGAAACCCCACCTCTATTGCCTGAATCCTCTCCTGCTAATGGACCCACAGTCTCCTGCTGTGGTGAACCCCCCCAACTTTGCACAAACGAACCCCCACCCCCACCCCCCCAGCTCCTCTTTTCTGTCAGCAGCCAGATCAGCCTTCCTGGTTGATGTAATGAATGGCCCGCAGCTGTCCCCGTCCTTTAAGAGCAGTCGTTTTCCTCCGATTTTATTTTTTTGCGCCGGGGTCAGTTTAGCTCCCCAAACACGGGAGGATTGTAAGCTTTGACCGTTTAAAACACCTCTCGTGCCGAGGTCAGAGGCAGGCCCTCAGTACGGGGACGATTTATTCAGGAGCCCTTTAAAAATAGGCGGGACCTTTGGGAGGGAATTTGGCTGAATTTTATTTGTGAAAATAATCCAGGCGCCTCCCCAGGCATCAAGGCCAGTCATTTCTTTTTGGCACAGAGCCCCTTGGTACAGGATGATGGAATTGAACCATCTACTTGAGGATCAGCCCAGCTCACCTTCACCCTTAAGAGTTGTGGCGGCCTTAAGAGTTGAAGTGGGAAGCAAATGATGTTATAAACCACCGTGCAAATTTTGTTGCAGGGCACATCGCGTCAGACCTTCAAGTACTTTGTTTGTGCCAAATCATTACCACTTGCCACATGAGTCTAAATCATGACGGATGCCAAGTATGTCCTCTGCAGATGGAAAAAGCGATTATGGCCCGCAAAGGTGACAGCCATTATTCTGTAATTTAAGGAATTAGAAATGACTTTCGGGTGACAAGTAAAATCTTTATCGGGAGATACCTAGGAGTCGCTTCAGCAAAATAATTGAATTTGAACAGTTGGTGCTCAGATCTGTTGGCACTGGTCCTTGCTCCTGGTCTAATGGGGTTTTGGCCGAGTGCTTACAAGGTTACACTTCCGGAAGCGTCTTTTTTTTCCTCACGCTTTAAAAAAAAAGAATTTTAGCATTGTCAGCTATAAAAAGGCATGTAAGGCTATAACTCAAGGAAATTTTTGGCAAGCAGCCCTGATAGTAAGTAACAGGACTGTCTTGGGGACGCTTTCCAGCAGTGTGGTGGGAAGAGGGCCAAATATTGAGGCAAGACCCTGCTTCTGGTCTCGGTCTGCTGCTGTCCCCTCATGCCTCAGTTTGCCTGTGTCTGCACTCCTATCTTATATTCTTTAAGAATCATCCACTGCCTTTGTGTTTATATGTTGCAACTGCTTGTCAGGGTCAGCTGTGTTTTTTGGCTTATAACAAGGTTGTGTGTGTGTGTGTTTTTTTAATGTAGGTCCTGGCCGGAACTGAAAAGTCAGCCAAAAATAAGAGGAAAAAAGGATTTTTTCTAAACGTTCAGATACTCTCCCTAGACAAAAAGTTAAGTGTTGTGTTTTTGTAGTCCCTCTGCATGGGATTTGTGATACCACCACCACCCCCCAAAAAAGTGAAGTCTGCTCTTAAGTCTTCTCACCTCTTTGCTTATCAATGTGGTCACAGTAACCTGAAGAGGAAAACAACCAATTTTATTTTATGTACTTTTGGAAATTGAAGAATCTCTATGTGGTATTGATATCCAGAGAGATCAGTACAAAAATGGGATGGGTGTAAATTATATGCTGGTAGACTCTCGTTGGGGTTCAGGTAGGCCTGTTTCTTTCCTACAGATACATTTGTGTGACTTTCTTTCAGAAACGTGTGTCAGCCCCCTGCGTTCTGGGATATTTGATGTTTGAGCCTGTGCTTGTAATAAGAAAGTGTTGTTTAGCATTCAGAAGGCGGATGCATGGAGGGCGCAGGGTAGCATGTTACATCCCATGGTGGAAGGACACAGATGACTGGGGACGATTAAAATGGCCCAGGTTGTATGTTTCTGATGGGTGAATTCCCAATTCTAACTAGGGAGGGAAACAGGGTCAACCCCTGCTCCTGCGTCGCCGGGTCCCCATCCTTTCTTTAGAGCGGATCCTAAGCCTGCTTAGTCCGCAGCTCACACTTTCCCTGAGGCTGGGAAAGTAGCTGAATACTCGAGTTTAAAAGGGAAGCACATCCTTTTAAACTAAAACACACCTGCTGGGCTGTAAACAGCTTTTAGTGACATTATCATCCACTCTGGAAATCTAACAAAGGAGTTATTTGTGCAGTTGAAAGTGGGATGTACCTCATAAAAGTCACAATTTGAATTCATTTTTAGTCTTAAATCCAACCAGCCTTTTTCTGTCTTAAAAGGGGAAAGGGAAAAAAAAAAAAAAAAAACAGCCACATTCACAAGGGTCCTTGCTGCCTCTAACCTCAGGCGCTTGAATTCCTGGTTGGCAGTGACTCCTGGTTTGAGTGAAAGGGTGCGAAAGAAGAAAATGAATCTGATTCTTTTGTCGTCTAAAGCAAAAGACGTTTGCGAAGGTCTCGGTGGCATTGCTGGTGGCGCATAACGGGCATCCCTGTCCCTCCAGGATTAAGGTGAAGAGCGCGGAAGCCAAGGTCCTGAGAAAGGTGCACATCGAAGACATCGCCTCCTCATTAGGTGAGAGCGTGTTTTTCTGTCCCAGTGAGGTCTGGCAAGAGCAACGGGGCATTCTAGGAGAAAACAGACTTGGCCTTCTGGATACAGAGGGACCCTGTTCCCCGTCTCTCCCCTTCCTTCAAGGAAACGTGATTTCCCTGAACTAGAGGAGCTGCTGTCTTTAACCTAGAATCTGCCCCTCGAGCCTGTCCTGTCCTTGACCCCCGCCCCCACGGATGGCCAGTGACAGCAGCATCAGGGCCCGCTGGCTCCGTCCACGGCCTGCAGCGCACTCAGAAGGGATGCACCTCCCCCAAGAAAGGGCAAGAGGCTTCTCCTCTTTCTATGTGGGGTTTTTTTTTTTTTCACTTATCTGTAGTAAGACTGTAAAACGGTTCTGTTGCTGGTCTGGCCTCCGTCCAAGGTTTAAAAAGCAGCTGGGTATATATTTACATTCTATCGCCCAAGCCCAGGGGAGAAAAGAACGGTGTCGCTGCCACCAGCCTTTTGGCCATTGGTGTCTGCAGGGATATGGGGGCCAAGGCAAGGGCAGGGTGAGGCAGGCTGGAAGTGGAGCCCTGGCTCCCATCTCCTCGAGGGTCAGTGTCATAGGTGAGACAGACCTGGCTGGAGTCTGTCTGAGCTTAACCCCTGGTGCACTGCCCCCTCCCAGACCCACTGGGGCCCCACCTAAGAGCTTATTCCATGTGCAGAGAATTTTCTGTCTTGTGAAAAGATTGCCCAGGATCTCCCAGCGGCGACTGGGAAATAGGGTCTGTTTTCCTGCATTTTCGGGGAATGGCTTTGGCTCAGAGCAGGGTGCCCAGCTCAGGCAGCATCCACCACCACTTCTCGGCCGCCCTAATTGTTTGTGTAGATCGTACTGGGGGGCTGGTGTTTGTGGGTGCCTTTAATATTAAACAGGGCAGAGTCCTGTGCCGACTCCGAGGTGTTATTTATGCCTGCTGAGTTCTGATATTGCGTCCGTCATCTTGTTCAAATAAAGGGCGCCAGAGCCGCGCATGGGAATGAATGAATAAACTGTGGCGGTGGGGAGGTCAGGCCGGAATCTCTGCACCTGCGATGCTGTCCACTGGCTTTGAAACGCCCTTGCAGGGAAGTGTGGACAATTTGCTGGCTCACAAAGAGCCTTTTAGGCAGCTGTTCTTACCCACCCCCGCCCCCGCCGCCCCTACCCGAGAATACCCTGCCAGCAGTATCCTTTATTTATTGACCCTGATTGAATTGAAATTGTAAGGCAGAGAGGATTTGAGAAATATCTGAATACATTTTGTGGGCGGTATTGTTTTGAAATCTGGAGGAGTATACCAGCCCAGGCAGGGCAGGCTCAGTCAGTGTGCTTTCTGGGGAAAAGAAGCCTTGCAGCCCTGAAGCAGCAGCTGTGGTTTGATGCCCAAGTCCCTGTTGTGGGGAGGATGCCGGTGAGAAGCATCAGCCCCTCTTCAGGTGTAAGGACCAGTTTTGGCGACACACCAGAGCTGGCAGGGTGTTGCTGGGTGCTGGAGCCCGGGGCCCACTCATCACCAGGCTTTGTTCCTCTTTCTCTGTCCCACAGCCTTGCAGGACGGGACTCCCACTGCGCCCCTGGAGGAGCTGACCTACCGGCGGTCACTCCGCGTGGCTCTGGATGTCTTGAACGAAAGACAAGGGAGCTCTTCCAGGGAAGGAACGACACCTCAGCCTCCAAGAGTGAAGCCCACGGAACCAGCCTCCTGGCCCCCCAAGCCTGGCCTTTCCCCATCATTCCTTGAAGACACGGCAGGCAGTCCAGGGCCCACAAGGAGGGAACGCGTGTCCCAGAGGCTGTCCGGCCTGCCAGCTGGTGAGGAGGATCTGGAGTGCAGAGTGGACCACAAGGAAGGGCTCAAGAGAAGCGGAGGCTTGGATGCCCCGGCTGTGTGTTCAGCCAGCGGTGCCGTTCAGGACAGGGAGGCATCCAGAAAACAGCGGGCAGATTGGATGACACCCCTCAGTAAACAAGGGAGGAACCCGGCACAGGGACCCCGCTCGGGTCAGAGAGTGGGTCCATCCTCAGAGGGAGCCGGCCAGGAAGATGGTGAGACAGGGGCTGGCCTGGCAGCCCTGTGCTCGCCTCTGGGAGGCAGGGACCTGAGTCCCCTGGATAGCTGTCCTGCAGAGCGCCTGGGCCTGGACGGTGGCCAGAGGCCGAGGGCTCACATGGGTCCCCACAGCCCTGCTCAGCTCGGCCCTGCAGAGGAGGCAGCTGACATCCGGCCACTGAAGGAAGGTAAAGGCCCCGAGAGGGTGAGTTGGGAGAGGTTGGCAGTGGGTTCTCCTGTGGCCAATCCAGAGCCAGGCCCCAGATCTTAATGAGATCATTACCAGAATAGACCCTGAGTAGAAGTTTCCTGGGGCCTCTCTTTCTGTATCTCCACCACGCTCTAAGCACTTCAGCTGCCTCCCATACTTGTGTTTTTATTTTTGCTTGGCGGCAGAGGGACTGGAGGGGCACACTGTGGCCGAGATACCACCGTGTCTGCTCCCGGAGGATTAACTCCTTTCTCCTCCTGTTGCAGAAGCCCTAATGCACTCCCGTTAAACTGGCAGGAATCTCAGAAGTGATTAACTCACTTAAAAGGCCCCTGACTTTTCAGGATTCCCGCGTGCATGTGTTTTTGTGTGGCTGCAGCCATGCGCTATGGTTTTCTCTGTTGAGATGCCTTAGTATCCCACTTAGTTTTGAAATGCTAATTTGGAGATCTTCATTTCTGCATGGCTAGGTACTGCACTCTGCCTGCCCACACTCGCTCCGGGTGTCTGCCTTTCTTCTTCGCCTTTCAAGGGGCCCCCTCCCCAGCAGTGGCAGTGAAGCAGGGACTACTACTTTGAAGGGGGCCAGCCCCAGAGCCGCATCCTCCCCATGTGGCTGAGTGCACCCTAGGGAGGGACAGGCCCCTGGTTCGTTCATCTGCCCTCTGCGCACTTGTGGCCACTCCTGCCCTGTTTCCTCTGTTGAACATGCTTTCACTGAGCGAGGCTGAAGGCAAGTCCACATTGTAGTGGCTTTGCTCTCTTAGCTGATGTTCAGGGATCAGGGGGTGGTGTTCCCTGGGTAAGTCCCCAGGACTGTGACTAGTAAGGTCTGATCTATCCTTGTTGGCAGCCCGACCATCGTCTGAAGAGTTTATGGAGCCGAGTGCTGTGAACTCTCTCCTGGAGGAGGACGAGGATGATGAGGAGCCTCCGAGAATCCTGCTGTATCGTGGTGAGTGACTGGCACCTTCCTGGGGTCAGGTCCCTGACATCCCAGTGTCCTGGGGAAGGTCTCTTTGCTGTTTGGCTTTTGTCCTGAACCCAGACCTCACAGAGAGGGAGCCCTGGCTCCCCTCTCTCAAGGACAAACACGTGTGGTGGGGGGGGGGAGGCTCCCAGGACGCCATTCGGAGGGAATGGTGGAGGGCGGCCAAGTTAACAGATGGGCTCTGTCGCCACCGTTGGGTGTGGCCTGGCGCTGCCTCTCAGCCCTCCCAAACAGTGTCCCCACAGCAGGGTGGGCGCCCCCCCCAGGTGTACGCAGGACCCCCGCCCCAGCTCTAAGCAGTGCACAGGTCAGCTGCCCTGTCCTCCCGGGCAGGGGTTGGACACAGGCCCAAGCATCCAAGCCAGCCATGGGATAGTTAGTTACCTCGAACTAAACAGTTGAGGACTGGCTTCAGTTTTCCACTCACCCATTAACCATTCATCTTAACGTAGTCTAGTTTTGTTTTGTTTTTTAATCTTTTTAGCCTGAGATGTTTGTGCATTCAGAGACTGTGGCTGGAGCTGCACGGGGTGGTCTGGGGGCCCTTCCTGCCTGGCTGGAAGGCTGACCCGCTTTCCTGGGAGGGACGGTTGGGGGGTGGGTCAGTCGCCAAGCCCTACCCCGCTGTTGGGGGTCTGGATGCATCCAGCCTGGGGCCCTGCAGTGTGTGGGCTCTTGGGGCATCACTGGGGTCAGTTCCTGCAGGCACAAAAAGGGACGCTGTACCTTCCTGCAGAGGGCGTTTCTGTCCGCCTGGGGGGGGTCACTCAGCCCCCAGAGGCCCTAGAGTCAGCTCCTTTCTCCTGCTTTTGTCTTCCTTGGGTTTTGGTTGCTGGTGTTTGGATTGACTGTTCCTGTGACTGTTGTCCTGGGTGGCCCTGTGTTCCTCCCGAGGGTGACCAGCTCTCCACTTGTGCCCCAGGCATCTCCCCTTCCTCCATCATGGCCCCTTGTCCCTCACAGCTCTTCCTATTGTCATATGCTGCAGCTCAGCCATGAGCCTCACTCGGGGTCTGCGAGCAGTCTCTGTTGCATGCTTGCTTTTGTTACCTGGTTTTTTATCGTTGTGTTATTTACTTGTTTGGGTTTTTTTTTTTGGTTGAGGATATAATTAAATTTTATTCAGAAATCATTTGTAGTTATCTTATGATTATTTAAATAGTTCTTCTTTTTTTCCCCCGCTTTTTAAAGCCCCCAGTTTCTCAGATGAGCTCAGAAATTTACTCCCTGTGTAGGGTCCTTCCTGTGTGCCACGGTCTCTTTTCTGTTCATGTACTATGTTTGAAAAGTGCTTTGCCCTGGAGTAATCTGAGACTCAGAAAAGTGGCAGAGGTGGCACTGCGCCCCTGCTTGTACATGCGTGGTCCCCACCAGGAAATCCGTGCGTACCCCAGCTGCTGGTGGCCAGCGCTTAGGTTCCAGGGTTGGGAATGCATCCTGCCTTCCCGACTCTTGGGTCTGTCCCAGGAACCACGTTAACACTGGGCTTAAGCAGCATCTCTGTGGTTGTGTTTTCTCAAGCAGGTTTGTCTGGTGCTCGATATGGATCTAACATGTCTCTTTTTTGCTTTTTTCTTTCCTTTAAATTCTAGAACCACCTTCATTTGAAGTAGGGATGCTAGTCTGGCATAAATACCAAAAATACCCCTTCTGGCCGGCCGTGGTAAGAACACCTCTCTGCTTCTCGCTTGGTCAGTTGGTTCCCTAGCGTGCAGCCCAGGGGGCCATATTCTAGACACTGGGCCTGGACAGGGTTTTCACTGTTGTTGCTGGTGAAACGGTGGATCTGTGAACAACAATGTAGAGACGAGTTCACCTAAACAAGGGGTCTCAGCCTCCCGGCACTGCTGAGAATGAACTTCGTAGGTCAGGTTCTCACCAAGCAGCTTTAGAAAGGCCGACTCTGAAAAAATGTCCACTATTTGCCCATTTTAAATATTGTACATTTGAGTTTTTTAGTTTGTAGGTCAAGGTGGGGGTCCACCACATGTGTAATCGCAGGTGTTTGAGGTTCTGGCTGTACCTGCAGTGGGATGGACACCCTTAAACATGGTCGTACCTCCTCCAAGTGCCCAAAGGGTGCACACAGTGGGTCAGGTGGAGAATTTTTGAGCCAAGGCACCACCCACCTGCCTTTGCCCCTTCTATTTCCACCTGAATTTATCCTGTGTCCTCTTCCAGCAGGGACAGGATTCTCAGGGTTCTAGTTATAGGTCTTTAATTTGGGAAAGAGGCAGTGAATTGGAAGGTCTCTGTCCTGTGGAGCAGCTTTCTTTGCTGTGGTGAGTCTCGGCTCACGCGGTCAGCATGGCCTCCAGGCACGTGACTGCCAGTCTTGGGAAGGACAGGATTAAACCTGTGTGGTGTCTGTGGAAAAAGCTCGGCCGTGCAGGTGAACCTGGCTCCTCGGCAGTTGGGACCTGACCATTGGGGCCCCTTCCCTCCCTTCAGCGCTTGCTTGCCGGAGGCACCGTGTCCCCTTGTGGTTGTCAGCCTTCTCCATGCCCCTCCCTGTTTACCAGTTCCCAGGGGAGCTTTTGGTTAACTGGGGCCAGCACTGTAAATGCCCAGTGAGTACAGGAAATGGGGTAGTCAGGCCAGCCACCCCCTGGCTGTGGACCTTCCCAAGCTCACTTTGCTTGTCCCCCAGAATGAGGAGGAATGTGCCCTGAGCCTGAAAAGACTCAGCAGGAGGAAGGGCGCTCACAGCGGCTATGGTTCCTCTTTTATAAAACTGACCAGAACCCCACCCACCCACTTCTGCTGAGTTGTAACAGTGCTGGGAGCTGAGTAGTGCTTGCTGAGATTTCCTGATGTCAGCTGTGCCGTGGTCACCCCGGGCCAGCCACCTTTCTTGTCACACACTCAACAAAGTGACACCACGAAAGTGTTGAAAACCCAAACACAGCCTCCTGGGTCCTGGGTGCTGGACACCTTGTGTTCTTGTGTCTGCCTACAGGTCAAGAGCGTCAGGCGGAGAGATAAGAAGGCGAGCGTGCTCTTCATTGAAGGGAACATGAACCCCAGAGGGAGAGGGTAAAGCACCGTTATCTGCTCTCCCAGTGCTCCAGGTGGGGGGACCCTGGGGTTGACCCCTGATGGAGCACCCCCACAAAGGCTGTATTGAGACACCTGGCCAGACAGTCGGGTTTTCCAGACTGCCTGTCGGCTTCCAGAATCAGCCCTGCTGGATGGCCATGGGCCCCCACAAGCCACAGCACAGTGTGCTCCCTGAAGGCCTGTGAGCAACCCCCCACCAGGTGACCATTCGGTAACCCCCACAGACCTTTATCGTGGGACAGAAGCACCATCTGCCCAGAGCCGGTCTTAGAAACACCCTGCTGCCAAGGAGGGGGTGCCTAGGGACCCCTGGAGGTACACCTGGGCCCAGGCCTGGCTCCCTGGGGCCTCCTCCCCCAGGAGCGGGGCTATCCCAGAGGAGGGGGGGCTTTTGGGTCATGAGATGGCACCAGTCCCGTTAATCTCTGCTCTCTGCTTCTAGTATCTCAGTGTTGCTCCGACGACTGAAGCACTTTGACTGCAAAGAGAAGCAGGCACTTCTGGTGAGTGGGTGATTCCTTGTGCTGCTCTGAGCTCCTGGCTTGATGGTTGGTAACCCTGTCCCCATGTATACCTTCAGACAGTGGCCATCCCAGGAGTGGCACTTGGCCCTGCCTGCTCTGTTGGAGGTCATCACTCTAAAGTCTCAGCCTCCAGGGAGGCTGCCCTCCATTCCCCCTGACCCTGTGCAGGGTGGCTGTTTGGTGGGGGACAGAGTGCCCCCTGGAGGGGAGGTGGTAGGGCTCAGGCTGAGGCCGAGGGCTCTGAGCTGCTGCCCCCAGATGGGGCCGTGATTCTGTGCACCATGCTCTTCAGGGAGGCTCCCTCGTGGCCCTGTGACCTACCTGTCTGCGCCCCGGGAGCTGGCGCAGGCAGAGCACTGTGTCTAATTTGAGATAGTGCTTTGTGTCAGCTCCACCTTGATGCCAGCGTCTGCTTGGCCCAGTCAGAGGGTTCAGGCTCTGTGTGGGATGAGGCTTCCCTGCTTGGGAAGCAGCGTCTTGGCCATGGTCAGTGAGCTAGGGCCTAGGGTGTTTGGGGGCTGTTTGGAAGGCCGGCACCTATGTGGAGCGCATCCTTGGGCTTTCAGGAACGATGGTGGGGGGCAGGACGAGAGCAGGAATTGAGGTTGAGATCATGTGCATTAAATACCAGGGGGACACCTAGGTTTGCAGAGATGGCATGTGGTCCATAAATGATCTGGTGTCTGGGCATCCCTCGCCATTCTCCTGTTTCCTGGAAATGGGCTGTGGGAGTGGCTGCCTGTCCTGGGGCCAGACCCCAGTTGTCCCAAGCGCCTGTCAGTGAGCCTGGCCACGGCCCGAGCACTCTCCTCACCCCAAGCTACCTGCCTGCTCCCATCAGACACCTGTGGGTCTTGGGCTGGTCTTGCTGGTCCTCCCAGCTCAGGGGTCTCCCACCCTGGGGGCAGCACCCTCCTCCTGCCAACACTGTGGGAGGAGTGTTTGTTTGGAGTCACAGGCGCAGAGGCTTCTCCTGTGGGCTTGGTCTCACGCACCCCATGTCCCCTCCGTCTGCTGGCCCATCAGCTGCAGTGGGGTGGGGTCTCTCCGTTCCTGTTCTCAGGTCTCTGCTTCTCTCTTGGCCCTGAGGGCTGTGATCACTTTCTGAGCAGCCCCAGCCCCAGAGGTGCCTCGAGAGCCCCACTCAGGTTCCTTCCTGGCCGAGGGACTGAGGACACAGGACGAGGGAGGCATTGCCTGCGGCCTCCTGCTGACAACTGCCGTCCGGGTCTCATTTCAGGATGAGGCAAAGGAGGACTTCGCCCAGGCCATCGGCTGGTGTGTCTCCCTCATCACTGACTACAGGGTCCGGCTCGGTGCGTGGGGCTGGGGCGGTGATGTGGGCTTCCCTTCATGCCCCCAGGGTGAGCACAGCCTGGCCCTCAGTTGGGCTTCTCCTCTCTATCCTGGGTCCAAACAGGACAATTTCCTTTGCATGCAGGGGATTTCCATCCACAGGGGCTCATTGCCCAGGAGTGGTAGGGGTGCCCTGCCTGATCCTGGTCGCAGTTGAGGTGTACACCCGGCAGACAGCTTGGTGCCATTGGTCCTGTGTAACCGGCTCCCTCCTGCCCTTGCAGGCTGTGGCTCCTTTGCCGGCTCTTTCCTGGAATACTACGCGGCTGACATAAGTAAGTCCACCAACTCCTCCAAAGCAGGACTTGCTTCCTGGCCCTCAAGAAGTGGCAGTTTCTCTGTCTGATCTCTGGACGGGGTGTGCAGTGGGCAGCGCGTCTCGAGCCTGAGGCTGACTGTGCAGCCACCCCCGGCTCTCCAGGCCCCACAGATCCCCCTGCTGAGGGTCCCCATCTGCTGTCCGTACTTGCAGCTACTCGCCAAGTGTGCAGAGCTGGGGCATCTGGGTGGCTCCTCCCCTCTGCCTTGTCCTGGGCATTTTCAGTGGCACTGGTCCTTATAGAGCAGTGCAGATGAGCTGATACTGGTTCCGTGGGGTGGGCAGTGGGGGCCAGAGCTGGGAACGGCAGTGAGGGTCCTGTGGGGGTTCCTGCCCAGGTGGGGTGTCCTGGCCCCTGCCCACATGGTTGCTGAGGGCACCCAGTTAGGGGAAGCCGTGTGCTTCCTTCACAGGCTCCCCCGTCCGCAAGTCCATCCAGCAGGACGTCCAGGGGACGAGGTTCCCCCAGCTGAGCGGGGGAGACCCCGAGGAGCCTGTGGCTGGGAACCCACAGGGCAGGAGGCCAGCTTACAGGAAGGTGCTGCCCGACCGCTCACGGGCCGCCCGGGACCGGGCCAACCAGAAGCTGGTAGAGTACATTGTGAAGGCACGGGGTGCCGAGAGCCACCTGTGGGCCATCCTGAGGAACAAGAAGCCATCCCGGTGGCTGAAGACCTTCTTGAGCTCTGGCCAGTACATGACCTGTGTGGAGACCTACCTGGAGGACGAGGAGCAGCTGGACCTGGTGGTCAAGTACCTGCAGGGTGTGTACGAGCAGGCGGGCTGCCAGCTGCTGGCACGTGGGCACGGAGATGGCATCCGCTTTATCCTGGATGTGCTACTGCCTGAGGTGAGTGGTCAGAGGGCCCTCCGCGCACAGGGTGTGTGTGTGGGGAGGGTCTCCCAGGGCGTGCAGCGGGCTGGAGGGGCCGGGTGTCGTTCTCCAGGATCTTCCCTCAACCTGGTGCCACCTGAGCCTCAGTTCAGAGAGGGCACTGCCGGATGGGAACAAAACGTGTGGGACTATACCAGAAGGCTCAGGAACACTGAGCTTTGTAACCGCAGAGAATTTCAAGTATGTTAAAAAGTTAAAGCAGCTCTGTGAACCCTCATGTGTCCATTCCCATCTGCAGCGGTGGCCTTGCTCCATATGCTTCTCCAGCCCCTTCTTCTGGACACACTTTAATGTGAGTGTAGGAAGGGTGACTCTGCCCCCTGGGGACACTGGGGGTATCGGAGGTTGTCACAAGTCGGGTGCTCCTGGCACGGAACAGGACACTGCTCCACACTCTACAGCCCAGGATGGCCCCGTGTCAGCCGTGCCCAGGTGAGGGACCCCTGGTTGGAACGAGAAGGACTTTCTAAGAATTTTGAAGTAACTGAAGTACTCTTTCACCTGGAGTAACCAACAGTGATCCTGTGTTACCAGACATCTAATGTGTATTCAGTTTACCACTTTGTGTTTTTTTGTTTGTTTTGGTTCACTCAGATTTTTACAGCTGCTTTTTGTTTGGCGGCCTGCCTTTTTTTGGGAGGTGGAGGACGGCACCGTTTATCTTGCTTGTGGAATCTTAGTTCCTAACCAGGGACTGAACCTGGGCCTTGGCAGTGAGAGCACAAAGTCCTAACTACTTGGCACCAGGGACATCCTGGGTCCTGCTTTTCTCTGCTTTGAGTGCCATGAACTCTCATCTTGTCGATTTCACTGGGAGCAGAGATTTCGCAGATGGTGTGTACATGTGTGTGAGCCCGGCGCTGGGAGGGCCCTGGCGCCTGGACTGTCCACCTTTGTGGTCTTCTCCAAGCCTGGTGTGAGTGGCCACACACGGCCCAAGCCTGACCCGCGCTACCTTTTTGCAGGCCATCATCTGCGCGATCTCAGCAGTAGATGCGGTGGACTACGAGACAGCCGAGAAGAAATATATCCGAGGACCAGTGCTGAGCTCCCGGTAGGTGGGCCACACACTGTGTCCCGAGGGCTCTGTCTCTGCATGCGGGTGGCTGGGCCTTGGGGCCGCTGGTCTGAGTGGGCAGAGCTGGACCCACCTCATCCAAACTGATCCTCAGGGCTGACGTCCACCTGCCCCTTGTTCTCCCCCGTCACCTCGCTGCCACGGCTGTTTGAGGAAACTGTGAGATTAAGCGGCAGCTGCCGCCTGCCGTCCCTGGCTGGCAGGAAGAATGCAGTGATCAAGATGTTCCTCTACATCCATGGTGAGCCGCCCCGGGCTGGCCTCCCAGCCCCTAATCCCGGCTCTGGGCCGGCTGCCAGGCTGGCTGGGAGCAGGCTAGCCGCGTGGCCCTGACAGGCTGAAGACTCAACTAGGGTCTTGGGCCAGGGCCGAGCAGGCGCTCACAATGGAGTCTGTCCCTGGTCTCTGGTCAGCTGGCCATCCCTGTAACCGCATAGAGAGAAGGTGCTCATGGAGACCGAAGTCCAAGTGGCCCCTCCCCATCCAGCACCTCCCTCATGCTCAGGCGACAGAGGGTGTCCTGTCTCTACAACCCAAGCAACTGCACACGTCCTGGGGCTGTGGGCTGCACCAGTCCCTCTCTGCTGCCTTGGGGACACGGTCCAAGAGGCTGAGCCTGGGCGGTCAGGGTTCCATTGGGCTGGGTTTTAGTTGTCCAGCGGGTCCATCCCAATGCACCTACCTCCCCCATCTTCTCACGCCATAGTTGCATTTAGGTTCTCATGCGCAAGCCATTGAACCTTCACACAGAGACAAGGTCAGGTCTTATGGGGTCCTTAGGCTGCGTGTCCCATTTCCCTCAAGGGCATACCCCTCAGAGTCACGTTTCTTGTTTAGCCTGAGAGGAGCGGCCAGTCAACTACCTGATAATAGTCACTTAACGACGACTTGATACTTCATCTTCTTTTCTTTGTAGTTTTATTTTTTTTCCATTGTGGTGAAATATACATAATATTCACCACCTTCCCTACTTTTAAACATACATCCTAGTGGCATTAAGTTCATTCACATTGTAGTGTAGCATCCACACCATCTCCAGGACACCATCCCCAAAATGAAACTGTGTCCTCACTGAACACTCACTTCTTGTTTAAGGGATGACGGGGGTTGTTTGTCTTTAACAGACACGTAGTTGATTTATAACATTACATTATTTTCAGGGAAACAGTAATTCAGTATATATGTATGTATGTTTGTGTATATTTTTTTTTTCCTCAGGTTCTTTTCAATAATTTGTTAGAAGATATTGAGTGTAGTTCCCTGTGCTTTATAGTTAATCTTTGATGTTTATTTTATACATAGCAGTCTGCATCTGTTAATCTTAAACTCCCAATTGATCCTTTCCCTAACCCTTCCTCTGTGATGACAATAAGTTATGTCTGTGAAGTCTGTGTTTTGTAAAGAAGTTCTTTTGTGTCATATTTTAGATTCCACACATAAAGTGATATCACACAGTATTTGTCTTTCTCCATCTGATTTACTTCATTTAGCATGGAAATTTCCTGGGTGGTTGGGACACCACATTCTCTGTACTGGGATCAGGTTCCATCTGTAGCTGGCAACTAAGATCCGGCACAGCATGCTGTGTGGCAAAAAAAAAAAAAACTACAAATATTTCACTTAGTATAATAATCTCTAGTTGCATCCATGTTGCTACAAATGACATTATTTTATTCTTTTTTATGGCTGAGTAGTAGTCCATTGTGTATGTGTACACATCTTTATCCAGTCATCTGTTGATGGACATTTAAATTGCTTTCATGCGTTAGCTACTGTCAGTAGTGCTGCTGTGAACATTGGGGTGCATTTATCTTTTTGAACTATAGTTTTCTCTGGATATTTGTCCAAGAGTGGGATTGCTGGATCATACGGCAACTCCGTTTTTAATAATTTTGAGGGGAGCCTCCATCCTGTTCTCCACAGTGGCTGCACCAATTTACATTCCCACAAACAGTGGAAGATTCCCTTTTCTCCACACTGTCTCCAGCATCTGTTATTTGTAGACTTTTTAACAGTGGCCATTCTGGCCAGTGTGCAGTGAGACCTCATTGTAGTTTTGATTTGCATTTCTCTAATAATGAGTGAAGTTGAGCATCTTTTCATCTGCCTTTTGGCCATCTGTCGTCTTTGGAAAAATGTCTATATAAGTCCTCTCCATTTTTCAATTGCATCATTTGTCTTCTGGTTATGGAGTGGTATGGGTTGTTTGTATGTTTTTGATTATGGAGTGGTATGACCTGTTTGTATATTTTGAAGATTAAGCCCTTGGCAGTCACATCATGTGCAAATATTTTCTCACAGTCTGTAAGCTGATGGTTTCCTTTGCCATGCAAAAGCCTGTAAGTTTGATAAGGTCCCATTTGTTTATTTCTGCTTTTATTTCTGTTGCCTTGGGAGACTGTTGACGTTTATTAAAACACAATTACTGAGTAAAATGAAGTGATCTCCTTTTGTTTTTGCAGGGAAAAAGAAATATTTGATAACCAGCTCCTAGAAGAACGGAATCGGCGATGCTGAAGCAGGCGGTGGCAGTGCTTCATGCCTGTGCTCTGGGGGCCGGGCTGGCCGTTTGCTGCCTCCTGTCTGCGGGTTCTATTTTCCTGGCTCTTGTGGAAGGTATACTTCCCAACAGGCTTTTAAAGAACAGAAACACTTCATTTTTTTTTTTTTTAAACTTCACGTCATTACCTGTGACTGTACTGCGTAGGTTCATAGAAGGTGCACATTTGTTTTTTATGTTAAAAAGCATTGTATCTGACATTCAACAGGAGTTTAAAAGACATACAAGTGTGCTGCTCCCAGCACATCAGTGTGTTTTTCCATTTGTTTCCCTCTTCTGTGCGGTTCCTCTCATACCGGCTCCTGAGTTTGCTGTGCCTCTGTTCTGTGTTTTTGAGAAAACCAGGTGTTTGTGAGGCAGACCAGAGACCAGCTGCCATCCACACTCTTGCCTCTGCTGGCACTCAGGCAGGGAAGAGGCAGACCTTGAACCTCTCTGGCCACTTCCTCCTCGGTCTCTCTGCGGGTTTCTCCACCCATCCCACTCCTGGGCCGGTGTGACAATCCCTAGTGGTCATCGCTCCCATCCAGCCTGGCCAAGGTCACTGTGCATGTGGCCTGGGCTGTGGGGTCGTGGCCTGGCACCTGCGGAAACCAGCGCTTTGTCCTAAAGCCAGAGCATGGACAGGTCCCCTGCCACCTAAGGGTCCCAGGCTAGGGGCCCGCACTTCGGAGACAGTTGCCTGAAGGCTGGGTCCTCAGTTCGGTCACAGAAATTCTATACACCACAGATTATTTATTCTAAGCTGACGTAGAGCTGCTTGTGGAAGGAGACAGCCAGGTCCCCACTGTGATGGCTGCACCACAAAGTCTGAGCCCGGCCAGTGAGGAGAGGTTCTTGTGGGGGTTGGGGGGGTGGAGGGGTGAAGGGGTGGGCCCTGACCAGAGTGGAGTGGACCAGGAGGAAGGAGGCACAGCCATCACTGCAGGCACCGGGCACCGGCATGTGACCTCTCTGCTGGTTTTGTATGACCCTGAGCAGAGGTGCAGCTGCTGGCCCAAGGTCCGTCTCAGCCACCCTCCAAGGAGACCCCAGGGGTGTCTTGGCTGGGCTGGCTTGGAAGGATTCACCCGCTTTTGGAAGGTCCTTTGACACTGAACCTTCTTTAAACGGGTCAAGGTGGAGAGCAGTACGCTCTTGGGGGCAGGGGACCACATGAACTATTCCGTTACTGTCAGGTATTTTTATATATCTGTGTTCTGAGCTCTCCTTGTGAGCTTTGCTTGTTGAACTGAACTGTTGAGACTGGAATTAAAGACCGTTTTGCAGCCCTGCTTACTCTTTTCTGGGATCTGCCTACAGCCCACCATGTTCAGGCACTCAGGCAGCCACCCTGTCCCCAGCAACGGCTTCTGGAGGCCTGTACCCTGCTGGGGAGGGGGTTCCCACACCAGGCCGGGTAGAGCAGGTGTCTACGATGCACTGTGCCGTGCTGAGCAGATGTGCTGGGGGCTTCCGCCCCACCCCCACCCCCTCCCCACCCGGCGCCTCAGCTCTCACTGTTCTTGTGTCCTGTGGATTCTGAGTGTTTCTGTCTTCAAGCTTTGTCCTGCATCCACCAGGGCAGGCGGTGGTGGGTGGGACCTCCTGATGCCCCCAGGTGGCATTGGGCAGCGGTGAGGAAGCTGGAGCCAGCTGACCCAACTGGCTCCCAGGTGAGGGATGTTCAGAAGGGCCTGCCAGGTAGCCCCAGCTCCCTGGGGAAGTCAGCACACTGCTTCTGAAGCATCAAGAAGACAGCACAGGAGTGCAGGCAGGGGCCCCCACCAGCTGGCCTGTGGCCTCCTGCATCCCTATCCTTCAAAGCCCCAGATTCCCTGCACCCCCTCACCTACGGTCCCCTCGTCAGCCATCCTGGGCTCCAGCCAGCTAGAGACAGCTGCCTGCGCCTCTGCACGGCCACCTTGCTGCCCCCAGGTCTGGTCATCTCCCACCTGGTCACATTCCCAGTCCACCCTCCCTGACCTTTCCACCGAGACCCCAGACCTCCTTAGTACGCTCTTCCTACATTTGCTTGACCTGTCTGGCTCCAGCCCAGATGGCGTGAGGGGGTGATCAGACCCCCAATGGAAGGAGCAGCATATTTCAACAAAACTGCTTCCTTGGTGATGGTGGGGGGGGGGGAAGTTCCCTGTGTTTACTTGGGCACCTCTTCAAGCCCATCACCATTTATTCTGGAAATTGATTAAAACGAGGAATGCCCGGCACACGCATGCACGCTGAGAATCTCAAATCAGCTGTGTATGTCTGGGCAGTGTGGTCAGGGTCTTTCAACTCTGAGGCAGGGCTTCTCCCTCCTGGCTTTCCTGTCAGGGCACCCCCTCCCCCAGCCCCTGCTCGCCCTCCTTCCTCGCCCTGTAGCTTCCCTGGGCCTCTGACCCCTCTGCCTTCCTCTGCTCCTCCTCTAGCCCTGCTTCCACCCCCTGCCCCCACCCCCATCTTCTTCCTCCCTCCTCCCTGCCTGCCCTCTGTTTACTCCCTGCCCCATCAGACCTGCTTCTGGTAGGTTGCCTATTTGAAGGTTCTCCCAGGACACCCCAGGCTCCTGATCCAGGCTCTTCCCTCCCTGTCCAGTGCCTGTCTGAGTTATCCAGCCCTGCATCAGCAGTGAAACCGGCCCCTGCTGTCCAGAAACTACATTCTCCTGTGCGCCACTCTGTGGTCTCAGGAGGTCTCTGTCTGGGGCTGCACCATCTGAAGGCTTGGGTGGGGCTAGGGGCTCGGCTCCCAGATGCCTGGCTCACACAGGACTAGGAGATGAGAAAACGAGCCTGAAAAGGCTGTGATGTGATCATGTTGGCGATGTATCCACATTGGTTCCTGAATCGTGAACGTGAGTATAAGATGTTAGCAATAGGGGACACTGGGTGTTGAGCATAGCAAGCTCTATACTATGTTCAAAACTTTTCTCTGAATCAACAGATTATTTATGGCTGTGCTGGATCTTTGCTGTGTGTGCTTGTCTCTAGTTTCGGGAGCAGGGACTACTCTAATTGCAATGTGTGGTCTTATCACTGCAGTGACTTCTCTTGCTGCTGAGCACAGGCTCTAGAGCCCCCTGTGTGTAGTTGTGGCTCTCAGGTGCTAGAACACAGGCTCAGTAGCTGTAGCACAAGGGCTTAGTTGCTCCAGGGCATGTGGGATCTTCATGGACCAGGGATTGAACCTGTAACACCTGCACTGACAGGTAGATTCTTTACCAGTGAGCTACCAGAGAAGCCTTCTGACCCCCACCACCACCTTAAATTTTTTTATTTGTTTTTGGCTGTGCTGGGTCTTCATTTTTTTAAATTAATTAGCTTATTTGGGTTTATTTAAATTTTAAAAACAAAAATCCAGCTCCACAGCCTGGCCAGTCGTGGGAACTGAGGACTTGTAGGGTTCCCCTCGGCCCCACCTGCTCTTTACTCCTGCATGTGCTGGAGATGGATGGTGAGGGCGGCCAGATCCCACCTGCCCCTGCCCGGACCTATTGCCAGGCTCCCCGACACCCCTAGGCTGGTCCTCGCCCGCCAGGAGGAGCCCTGCTGCTCACCTGAGTTCCCCCGTTTAAGAGTCAGTTTCCCTATACGTAAAATGGGTAGAACAGGTGCCCAACAGGATTGTCACAATTAAACCACATAGGAGGGACTTCTCTGGCAGTCCAGAGGTAGATAGAGTCTGCCTGCCAATGCAGGAGTCACAGGCTGGATCCCTGGTCAGGAAGATCCCACATGCGTCGGAGCAACTAAGCCCCTGAGACACAACTACTGTCCCGCTCTGCGTGGACGGGGCGGTGCTTTGGGGCTGGAATCACAGTTTTGGGGATTGGTGGGGCGGGGCGGGCGGGCGGGTTTGAGGCCTGTTTCCATTCAAGCCCTCTCGCGTTGCCATAAGCCAATGTCAACATCCACACATTCTTGGTAAACAAGCTGGGAGCAGCTGGATCAGCTCCGAAAGAGAAGGATGATGCTAGCAGCGCCAAAACTTTTGCCGAAACCCGGGATCGAACCAGGGACCTTTAGATCTTCAGTCTAACGCTCTCCCAACTGAGCTATTTCGGCTGGATAGTAAGTCGTCTCCTCGCCTCCTGACTCCGCCCCGCTCTGTGCGGCTCGCACGCAGACGTAGGTCGGGCCGCCCATGCGGGCCGCGCATGCCTCGTAGGGTCGCGCCTGCAACTGAGCCGCAACACCGTCTCTGTGGCGCAATCGGTTAGCGCGTTCGGCTGTTAACCGAAAGGTTGGTGGTTCGAGCCCACCCAGGGACGGAGGTTGCACCTTTTGCTTCCCCGGGTAAGAAGAGACTGGGTTACCCTCTTCCTTTTGCCAAGACTCTCCGCCCGCACCTCCGTGTTCTATTTCCGCGTGGGGTGTCGGAGTCGCGCGGCGGTGGGGCGTCCACAGAGGCGGAACGTCCCCACCCGAGTTCCGGTTTTTCCGCACCACCCGAGCCGCTTTGGGCGACGGCCCGGGGCATCCGGAGCGCTACAGAGGACGGACCGTAGAGGTTGTCTGAAGGCCGAGGCCAAGATGGCGGCGCTGGCGGGTGAGAGCTGGTCAGGGCGGCGGGGTCCGGGCTTGGGTCGTTCCGGGAGACCTTTAGCCTCAGCCGCTCGGGCAAGCGGAGGCCGAGGGTGATGCAGGCTGCCATCTCTGGGAGGAATTCCAGGCGAGGGCAGAAGGGGCCCACATTTGGCCCAGGATGCTGCCCCTGAAATTCCCGGGAAGAGGCGGCGCTGGTGGGTACAGCCCTGACAGGGAGAAAAGTGAGGCCCAGAGAGAGGCTGGGACCCCCCTGGAGGTCACGCGGCCTGGTAGGGCCGGAACGCGACCCAGGGCAGCCTGCCACCCTGGGAAGGGGTCGGTCACCCGCTGCGCAGGCGTCCTAACCCTGGCTGCTCCAGGGCCCTTTCCTCCTCCGATTAGCGATTAAGCGCCTAGGATGGATTCCCAGGATTGTAAAGTAAAGTGGGTATACTGACAGCTGTCAAGATACTGTCTGGGAACCAGGGATCTGTTCGCAGTCCGGGTGCTTCATTAGTCATGCCTGGAAGGCCAGAGTCTAGTGGCGGGTCTGCCAACTGCTGTGTCCGTGAAGGAATGGAGTGGGCACGTTCCTTTATACAGGGTTGGCAGCAGTCCCTGTGGCGTAGCTAAGAAACCACTGTCATTTCTGTTGGTGAAATGCCTGCGTCCTGCTAATACTGCTGTAGTTTGGGCTATACTAAGGAAAGGCCAAATTTTTAGTAAGACGTGGGTGGCCATAAAATGGGTGTTTTTCCTTCCCGTGCAAGTTCGCTGGCCTTCTGAATCCTTACCAGCAGCCTCTTGCTAAGTCTGGACCAGAGGTTGAAATTCCTTCACCTTGAAGGTGAAGGGCGTTTACTGTGCTGTGAGCTTACCCAAAGCCCTAACTAAGGTCAGGTTGGGGGGCTGAGGCTGAGGCAGAGGCAGCTCACACAGGAGTCTGGAGTTGCCCAGCCTCTGGAACTCCTGAACTCCCAGCCAGAGCCTGGAGCCTCGCTGAAGTCTGTGGATATGTTAACTTGACACACACCTGTCAGTCTGAGTCAAGGCCATGACAGACACTAAGGGAAGCCAGGGAGGCCCTTGCATCTGGGGCAGGCAGGCACCATACTTGCGGATGTGGCAGGATCAGGAGGGCCTAGGAAGCTAGTGTAGACCCAGGCAGTTGAGCTGAAACCCGTCCCACAAGAAGGGCTGGGTGCTCCAGGCAGAGAGCATGGCAAGTGCAAGGCCCTGAGGTAGGTGGGACACTAATGTGCCTGAGCAAAGGAGCACTGGCCTCCAGTGTGGACTGTGTCATTGGAAACAGAGGAATGACACTGGACACTGTCTGGTGTCTGCTTCGTATTCTGAAAGATGGCTTTTTTCTTTTTTTGGCTATACCTCACAGCTTGCAGAATCTAAGCACGGAGTCCTGACTCCTCGACCACCAGGGAAGTCCCCTGAAAGATCGCTCTGTACCAAACATTTGTTAAATGGAGTCTAGATAGACTGAGGGTGAGAGAGAGGGGGTGCTAGGTCCTGACAGGCAAATGCCTGGCTGGACACTCCCAGCTGGTGTGGCCTCTGATGCTGCCTCAGCTCACTGCCTCCACCCTGTGGTTCTCTCTGCAGCTCCCCGCCTGTTGCACCCGATCCTTGCTGTACGGTGAGTGCCTGCCTCGGGCTCTGATCCTGACCCTCTACCCAGAGCAGTGAGGCCCTGGCCGGGAGGGGCTTAGACAGAGCCATTAGGGTGCCTCAGACTCGGGAGAGTCCTCCAGCAGTGCCAGGTTGGGGGTCACCTGGCCTCCAGACCCATGTTTCCCTGCCCTCGTGCCCTCAACTCAGCCATTACCTGACACTGGAAGGCTTCTAGTGCATTTGCTCAGGCAGCAGCCCTGTGCAAACCTCCTTGGGACGGGAAGGCAGGTGGCTGCAAACAAAGCCCAGAAATCCAGCCCCAGCCCCAAGCTTTCAGGGACACAGCAGATCTCAGGGGAGGGTCATCTTTTATTTTTTTAATACCAAAAACGTTTTGTTTTGGGTTGCAGGTGATTAACAATGTTGTGATAGTTCCAGTGAAGAGACTCAGTCATATACATACATGTATCCATTCTCCCCCAAACCTCAGGGGAGGGTCTTCTTAATGGAGGGGAGTTGGGGGCTCTGAGGACGGTGTGGATTTGGGCTGATTTTATTTTGATAGGCTTTTCCCCTAAGAATAAAATAGATAATGCAAAGCAAAGGGAAAATGGGGAAACAAGGAAAATTTCAGATGCAGAGCAGGCACTCTCTAGACCAGGGATCAGCAGATTTGTTTCCGCAAAGGGCGAGTTAGTGGACGTTTTTGGCTCTTTAAAAACCGCCACAGCCACCAAGAAAGTGAACGGGCATGGCTGTGTGTCAGTAAAACTTAATTTACAAAAAACAGGCGGAGGGCTATATTTGGCCCCTGGTCGGTCCCCCAACGCTGGTCCCGGGGTGACCCTGTCAGCAGGCGCCCCGGGCTCCCTGTCATGTGTGGTCCATCTCCCAACAGCTCTGGCATGGGTGCCGCTCTGCAGGTGCGAGGGGTCCATTCAAGCATGGCCGCTGACAGCCCGAGCAGGTGAGGCCAGCCTTCCCGAGAGCTACCCCACTAGCCACCCCACCCCCACCGGCTCAGCACTGGCCCATGGCAACCCTGGGGCCCTCCCACTACCCAGTGGGGCAATACCAGGAATCCTTGCCCTCAGAATCCTGCCCAGCCCCCTCCTGCACATCCAGGCTGATGGCTGCACATGTCCAGACCAGGAGCTTGCTGACAGAGTGTGTCAGCCAAACCTGTTTTCCAGATAAGGAGACCAAGTCCCTGAGAGGACAAGGTCTCACTGGGACTGCAGCGAGGCATGTCCTGCCCCAGGCCTGGGCAGCAGGTGGGGGCAGAGGGGGCGCCTGCCTGGCTGACGCCTCCCCATGCCATGTGTCCATGCCCAGCACCCAGCCCGCTGTATCCCAGGCCAGAGCCGTGGTCCCCAAACCTGCCGCACTTCCCAGCAGCCGGGGCGAGTATGTGGTGGCCAAGCTGGACGACCTCATCAACTGGGCGCGCCGGGTGAGCCCCTCCCTGTCTCTGTCCCTCAGGCCCCTGCTGCCATGTGGCCACAGAGCGGGCCAGGCCCCTCTGTGTGGAGACCTGAGGCTCTGATTCTCAGGATCTCTGCCCTTCCCCCTGCCACCTCCCAGAGAGGATGACCCACCTCCTTCCTGTCCTGTCTTCTGTTCCTCTCTTTTCTCTTTTAATGTAAAACCCATGTTTTTAACTGGAAATGGGAGATGAAAACAGTAGCTCCTTCCCAGCAGATATCCTAACTTCCACCCCACCCCTCATGTTGGCTTTGGGACAGTCTGGGTACCCTCGTGCTCATCTGTGTCTCCTTAAGACACATGTCCTCTGCCCTAGGACAGGGGCTCCTTTCAGTGCCCCTAGGGCGCCCCGCTGGGGAACAGGCCCCCATTGATGGTACTGTACAATGTCCATGTGTGATCAGCAGGGCTGCAGCAAACGGCGCTCCAGACCCGCAGCTCCAGGGTGGCCATGTCATTATGGTGGGCACCGCTCGGGTACCCTGCCATGTTGGGCTGCCCTTGCCCTCTGGATGACCCAAGCCCTGTCACCTGAATTAGCACATCTGCAGGGCAGCAGGGACCTTGGCCAGATCCCAAAATGGACACAGACAAGCAGAGATAACAGCTGGGGTGGTGGGGGATAGGAGGTGGTGGGAATCAGACTACAAGTCGGAGGGAGGTCAGGGTGCATCCAGGAGGGCTTCCTGGAGTTGGCCCTTTTAGTTCAGGCACTGTTGGGAAAAAGGCCCTGCAGGGGCTTAGTCTCAGGCTCTAAATCTGTGCCAGAAGTGATCACTGGGCACCCAGAGCAGCATGTGCCATATTGGAGGCCAGATTTAGGGGAGACTGGGGTTGTGTGCACTGTATCATTAAAACTATTTGCAGTTGGTTTTAGGGCTTTTCTGTTCGTTTTTCTTTTTGGTAACATAGCTGCTGGGAAGCATGGACCCACTGGCCAAACTCACTTTGCCCTCTTGGCAGGCAGTCCTGGGCTGGGGCAGCATGCTCAGGCTGGTGACCAGCATCCAGAATGCCTTGGAGGTCTGGAGGTCATGTAGTCACTGTGGGCTAAGGGGTCATCTTTGAAGAAAGGCTAGGCATCTGGATTTTTCTTTGTGAAATCGCCCAGTTTCTTGAAACACGGTGGGCCCCTCAGTCTGCTCACTGGCCACCCATCCTGCCCTGCAGAGCTCACTGTGGCCCATGACCTTTGGCCTGGCCTGCTGTGCCGTGGAGATGATGCACATGGCAGCTCCCCGCTATGACATGGACCGCTTTGGCGTGGTCTTCCGTGCCAGCCCGCGCCAGTCCGATGTGATGATAGTGGCTGGGACGCTCACCAACAAGATGGCCCCTGCGCTCCGCAAGGTGGGCCGAGCCCCAAGGCTCACCCTTACTCCCCGTCCCCCACCCCCCAACCTTGAGCCGCACAGACCCCTGTCTCTTCCAGGTCTACGACCAGATGCCAGAGCCCCGCTATGTCGTATCCATGGGGAGGTGAGTGCCCAGTGGGGCAGGGTCGGATGACAGACGCCGGTGACACACTGGCCTCTCTCCTGTCTTTCTGTGCTGCTTTCTCACTGGGGTTGTCCAGAATGTCCCCTTCTGTCCCATGACAGTCGTGCCCTCACTCCAGCAGCCTGTCCAGTTCCTGTCTGTGTCCACGGTAGGACCATGGGAGGGACATCCTGCTCTGGGGGTGCTGCAGCCTTCTCCCCATCTGGCAAGCTCCTATTTCTCCACGCCATTAAAGGCTGTGTAGTCATCTAATTTCTTGGTGGAGGTGGAATTCACATACTATAAAATTCACCCTTTCAAAGTGTAATATTCCGTGGGTTTTGGCGCATTTACAGGGTTGTGCACCCACTATACCTATGGAAGAGGTGTGGGTTGGAGGTTGGGAGCGGGGAGAGAGGTGGCCAGGGTGGTAGGAAAGGCCCTCACAGCCCCATTCCCCTCCCCCAGCTGCGCCAACGGAGGTGGCTACTACCACTACTCCTACTCAGTGGTGCGGGGCTGTGACCGCATTGTTCCAGTGGACATCTACGTCCCAGGTGAGCCCCTCTGGGCACACAGAACCCCCTCTCCCCCATTGAGAGGGCTCGCCCTGTACGCATGAGCAGACCTAGGGTCCCAGAAGAGTGACACCTCAGCCTTTCCCCCCGTTGTCCCTAGAATTGTAGGTCTTTTGAGTTTACCCGGATTCACCTCGCTCCAGTCTGCCCCTACCTCTTTGCAAGGGTCCTGGGGGGCGGAGCAGTGTGGCCTGGGTGTCAGCAGGCCGCCCATACTTGTCTCCTGGGTCCAGAGCCAGGTCACGTGGGGGTAAGGGCCGTGGACAGGGTAGCTCACCTGGGCGGGGCCCTCTGGGCCTTCCCCCACCCACGTCTTGGCCTGGAGGTCCAGTCCTGGGTTCATTCCGTCTGGCGGGCGGGCCTGGACCCCGAGGGTGGCTCCGCCCACCTGCCCACCCCCAAGCCCATCCCAACTGGCGTTGGGTGGAGGATTCAGGAGCTTGAGGCACCGCTCGCACCGCTCCCCTCTAGGCTGCCCGCCTACGGCCGAGGCCCTGCTCTATGGCATTCTGCAGCTGCAGAAGAAGATCAAACGGGAAAAGAGGTTGCGGATCTGGTACCGCAGGTAGTGCTGGCGCCCGGCCGCCCTGAGCATCGTCCCCCCAAGAGGCGGTCAATAAACCCTATCAACCCTCCCTGCGCTCCTGCCCAGCGTGCTCTGTGGGCCGGGGCTGGGGACCTGCGGGGAGGACGGGGCCTTGCTCTCTTGGGGGGGGAGCTGAGGCCTCGGGAGGGCGTGGAGTCAGAGGAAACAGGATGATGGGAGAGTTGGGGTGCAGCCTGACTGGGTGGGACCAGAGGGTCTGGATCTTGGGGCTGCCACCCTGTGTGGCCCTGACCTAGTTCAGCCTCTTCTGAGGACCCCAGGTGCCCACCAGCGGGAGGGTGGGAGGGGCCATCGGTGATTGATTGCCAGTGTCTGACGAGGGCGGGACGGGAGATCGGAAACTAGTGGGGAATAGCCACCGGCTCCGAAAAGCGCTTGTAGCAGATTTTTTTCCTTTTACCATTCTTTGGAGAGGCAGGAAAAATAAAAGCAAAAACACACTTGTGTCCCACTGCTGATGGGCCAGACCAGCATTAGCCTTTATTTCATCCACAGATCCTCTGGCAGAGAGGGATAGGGAGGCTGGTGTGGGTCTGGACCAGGGTTGAGGGCTGGAGCCTTCAATTCCGGTCACAAAGGCACTGAGTAGGGGTAGGTGTTACCGAAACCCAGGGCCCCTGGGCGGCGTGGGCAGCTGGCCCTTGGGCTCAGTGCTTGGTGACCAGGGGCGTGATCATCCGCGGGAAGGCGTAGTAGCGGCAGTCGGCTGGTGGGACCAGCTCCAAGACCTGCGTGCGTATGTTATCCCGCCGGAAGCCCGCCTCCAGCAGGGCCGGCACCTGGGTCTCCTGGCCAGAGGGAGGCGCCAGGTAACGGGGAGTGGCCGGCAGTAGTGACGCTCTGCAGCCCGCCCCTCTGCCAGGTACCCTGGGGGCTAGGCGGGGTCGGAGGCCTGGGTGTGGGTGTCTTCAGGTGTTCTAACAGGGCTTCCAGGCTGTTAGGGGGTATCGCCTAGTACGTCCTCGCAGATAGAGGAAACCAAGTGGGCAAAGGCCTGAGACAAAGGTGGCCAGACCAATAAAGAGAAGCCTGGGTGCAGGAGGGCAGAGGGAGGGGTGCGGTGACTCTGGGGTGCATCCGTGTATCCCAGGGACTGGGGGAGCCACCAGATGTCAGCCTGGAGAGACTGACCTCTCCTGATGTACAAGTGGGCGCTCAGTCCACTGAGATCAGCCCTTAGGGCTGGCAGAAACCAGAAACCCTCCCCAGATCACAGCTGCCTTCCCACCCAGAGTCACTGCCCAGGATGGGGGTGGGGCACCTCAAACATGGTGGTGATGTCCGAATACTTGGTCTTCATCAGCTCCCCCCAGGAGGTGAGGTTACAGTAGGTGAGGACACCCCCTGGCTTCAGCAGGCGGAAGGCATGGTCCTGGGGGTGGGGGTGGGGGTGAACAGTGGTCAGGAAGGGATGTGAGGGTGGGCAAAGGTGTTCCCAGTGGACCTCCCGCCTCCTGGCAGGTCAGGGGAATAGTGGAAGGAGAGGTGACCCCTGCATGGACAGCAGGTGCCCCCCACGGGGCTGGCCCTCCATCCTGTGGCTGGTAGCCCACATTCCACCATCAGTGGCCCTACCCGAATGAAGTTGAACTGGTGAGTGTGCCAGGTCTCCTCCGACAGCGGGTACGTATCGTACAGGATCCCTGTGTGGGAGGATGGAAGTCACATGGTTGGGGGGGCAGCCTCACCAGGCGGGGCTGCCAGTGGGAGCCTTGGGGAGGCCCCAAGTGCCATGGCCACTTCTACGCATCATGTCTCTTCCGTCCTTAAGGAGGTGTACGTGCACCTGCATGCCAGGCTCCTGGACGTGCATCCGTCCGTGCCTGCCTCTTGGCTCTGTGCCCCAGTGAAATGTCAAGGCTTCATAAGCAGGCAGAGGGGCTGGCAGGCCCTGCAGAGCAACCCCCCAGCTCCCAGAGCCCCTCACCATCAAAGTGACTGTCTGGCAGGGTGGGTGCCACTTCCTCCCACAGGCCTTTCAAGGGAACCACCTTGGGGCAGAGGAGAAAAAGGCTAGGTCAGAGGGGGCCCAGAACTCCCATCTGTTACAAGGGAGGGGGCAGGGCCTTCACCCTGAAGACAGGGGCCAAGGGCAGAAACAGGCACCTTGTGTGGCTGCTGCAGGGCCCAATCCTGGAGCCGCTGGAAGACGCCCTCGTTGCACTCAATGATCCAGTGCTCCTCGATGGGAGCCTCCTGCACCTTTGTGGCTGCGATGGCCATGCCAAAGCCCACTTCTAGCACCCGGCCCCCTAGGCAGACAAAGAGCCCAGGTGTTACCCACAGGGTGGGGCTGGTGAGGCTACCTGGAGGAGGGGGCACGGGGGCACAGCTTTGGCGGGGAGAAACATTTGCCACAAGGACCGGGCGGCACAGCAAAGCAGAGGTGGGACAGAACACAGCAGCTCTGAGGGAACAGTGTGGGCCCGGGCCAGTAGCCAGGGAGGGTGGCCTGCCAGGGAGGCCATGGACAACAACTACTGGGCTGGCCAGGCCAGGGAGCAAGACAGACCCTGGACCTTGAGCCCTGGCCCAGGCTGTTTACACTGAGGGTGCTTATCTGCCGATTTGGGCAGTCCCCAGCCCTGCAACAGTGAAGTCAACAAAGGACAAGGAAGAACCAGGATTCAAGGCCCAGGCCTGGAACAGAAGAGGGCGGGGATTGATCCCCTTTAGGTCAAAGACGGAGGCAGAAACACCCTAACCAAGCAGGGACGCTGGCTGTGCCCATTTGGTAGACGGGGACACAGAGGCCCACAGGCGGAACGCACAGCCTCTGGGGTTGTGGGGATCCCTCAGCACCCCACGGGCTCTGACACCTGGTGCAGGGCCACCTCCAACAGCTGTCTCCTGGCCTTAGCTTTCCCGGAGCTATTCTTAGCTGAGGTGGGCCTCCCGCGACTCCTAGGCATAAGTCCCCACGTGGGCTTGGGCAGCACCTCTCCAGGCTGCTATTCCCCGTCTTCGGCCTCGCGCGGGGTTGGGGGGGCGGGGCGCTGAGTTCCGCGTCTCTGAGGACCCATCCCCCGATTCACCCCCATCCCCGAGTGGGGGCGTCAGTGCTCCTGGAGAGGGCGTTCCTGGTACTCAAGGCGCCCGCAGCGCCCCCAGGACAACCCCGCTAGCCTTGCGAGCGGCCCTACATTCCGGGCGAGGAAAAAAGGCGCACAGAGACTCCGCCGCGTCGCCGGAGAGCGGGCTGGCCTCGGTCGGCCCCGCTCGCCGGGCCGGGCTACCTCTGGAGGCGGCGGCGGCCGCCAGCGCGTGCATGTAGGGGGTCTCCCAGCGCTCCATCACCGGCTTGCCCAGGATCTGCAGGTGCGTGTCCGACTCGTCGTAGGCCGCGGGCGCAGCCCGCCACGCTGGGCTGCAATTCTCGCCGGGCGCGAAGATAGGGGTCGCAGCGGGGGCGCTCATGCTGCTGGATAGACCGCGCACCCTGCAAGCTCCGGAGTGGCAGGGCCCCGTCCCTGCAGGGCCTTCTGGGCAGGGGGCGGGGCGGGGCGGGGCGGGGCGGGGCGGGGCGGGTGGTGGGCGGGACGGACGGCCCAGGGCACGGGGCGCGAGCTCATTGCGCAGCGCCACGAGCGGCCTCTAGCGACCGCGGTGGAAAAGGCGGCCCTCGGTGGGTCCCGGATCCCCGCGACGGTCTCTCGCGAAGCCTCCAGCGCCTAGCGGGTAGACCAGGCACTAGAGCCCTCGGGGTCCTCACCCTGTCGCTTTCCTGCCTCAGTTTCCTCATCTGTCACCACCGACCTTATCAACATAGCCCTCCTTGCTGGAGTGTGAAGGTCTAAGGATTTTCCAGGCAGGGTTGGACGTGCTTTAGTGTTTACAATTACTCATCCTTCAGAAGTGTTGCAGTGGCTTCTTTTATCCTCATCAGTTTTATCTTATTTATTCAATTTTTAGTTTTGGGCGTGCCACATGGCTTATGGGATCTTATTTCCCTGACCAAGGATTGAAACTGGGATGCGCAGTAAAAGCGCCACCAAGTCCCAACCACTGGACCACCAGGGAGTTAGTTCCCTTATCCCTCCTCACTTTACAGGTGGGGAAACTAATACTCCACAGGCAAAGCTGGCAACCTTACGACTGTGAGTGCAGGGGTGCAGGGACCCAGAACAAACCCTGACCACCCTTCCTGAGCTCATATCACTCCCCCATGCTACCTGAGACCCCGGAGGCCCGATAAGCAACTCAGGGCACAGAGGCCTCCAGCACTGGGACTGAAACACTCACCCCAGCAGTCAGCAGTTGCCAGACCCTCCTCCCCAGGACAGTAGGCAGGACAGCCCACCCCTGCTGTCTTATCCCAGGGCAGCCTGGGAGTCAGCTATGTCCTCTGCCTGCCATTCTGGGACCCGGCCCCAAGTGGAGCTGGGATGTCCTCCAGGCTCTCCCTTTTCCTGTCTGCACACAGGGTGTGAGTCTGGAACACTCCATCCCTGCCAAACCTTTCGCACATCCCAGTGAACATGTGGGAAAACTGAGGCCCAGAGAGGCTGAGGTCTGAACAAAGATTCATACAGCCAAAGCTATAGTTTTCCACAGTAGTCAAGTACAGTTGTGAGAGTTGAACCATAAAGAAGGCTGAGTGCGGAAGAACTGGTGCTTTTGAACTATAGTGTTGGAGAAGTCTCTTGAGAGTCCTTTGAATTGCAAGAAGATCAAACCAGTCAATCCTAAAGGAAATCAATCCTAAATATTCATTGGAAGGGCTAATGCTGAAGCTCCAATACTTTGGCCACCAAAGAGCTGACTCATTGGAAAAAATCCTGATGCTGGGAAAGATTGAAGGCAAGAGAAGAGAGCGACAGAGAATGAGACTGTTAGGTAACATCATCAACTCAATGGACATGAATCTGAGCAAACTGTGGGAAATAGTGGATGACAGGGAGCCTGGCGTGATGCAATCCATGGGGTCACAGAGAGTGGGACATGACAGCAAATGAAAAACAACAAGCCACGCCCTTCTGTGTCCACCTCTGGATGGCTGCTAACAGCCCTGACCTGGCTCCAGACTCCTCCCCACAGGCCCTGCCCACCCCCTGCAGAGCTCCTGTGTCCCTCCTGCCCCCAGTCCTTTGCACACACTCTTTCCTCTGCCTGGACAGCTTCTCCTCTCTCCTGGCCTGGTTGCCTTCTCTTTCTGCTTCATGGCTGCAGCCACACCTCCTCTGGGAGGCAACCCCCCTTCCAGGCTGAGTACAGCCGATTTGAAGCTGTTTTATCTCTGGTACCTCTCTTTGGTATTTTACTCACTGACAGTATTTCTTTAAGGTGGTATTGTCTGTCTGACCCACCTGGTACACAGAAAGTGCTTGATTAAATCTTGGGGTACATTGGTTCTCATGTGGTCTGGATGGAAGAGACTCTCAGGAAGAGGCATGGTGAATAGATGTCCCAGGCACCAGTCACTAGGGCTCCGCTCACACTGCTTTTAGTCTCACGTGAGTTCATATTGTCTGGTTACGGCTGTGCTGGGCACTGTGGTGGGGGCTTTGCAGGCATGCACCCCAGTATTCTTGAGCCACCCTTGTACACAGGAGGCACTCACTAATGTCACCCAATTCAAGCAATGCTCCAGAATGCCCAGCCAGAATCAGGGGAAGGCAGGTTGTATTCATTAGCTATTGTTGTTTGTCGTTCAGTCACAAAGTCATGTCTGACTCTCTGTGACCCCATGGACTGTAGTTTGCCAGGCTCCTCTGTCCATGGGATTCTCCAGGCAAGAACATTGGAGTGGGTTTCCATTTCCATCTCCAAGGGATCATCTGGACCCAGGGATCGAACCCACGTCTCCTGCATTGGCAGGTGTGTTCTTTACCACTGAGCTTCCAGAGAAGCCCTCATTGCTATTGCTGTATAACAGATTGCAGCAAATATAGCTGCTTAACGCAACCCAGTTTAGCATCTTTCTGTGGGTCAGATTCAGGTGCAGCTTAGCAGGTCCTCTGCTTCACAGCCTGTGGCATGGCTGCAACTGAGATGCTGCCCAGGGCTGGGAGACTCATCTGAAACCCAGCTGGGGATGGGTCTGCTTCCAGGGTTGCTCACTGGCAGTTGGCTCCATTCAGTTCCTGGCCACGTGGGTCTTCCTGAATTTTCACCGTGGCTTCTAGCAAGACAGAAGTCAAAACTGTTTACAGTCTGGTCACAGAAGGACATCCCCACACCCTGGCCATGTCCTGTTGGTTAGAAGCCAGGTGCACAAGGGTAGGGACCCCAGGAGCCCATGGAGTAGGGGTCATTCTCAGAAGCTGCTGCCCACTCAGACCCGAAGAGGAAGCCATGGCGGCAGAGGAAGGGAGTCAAATGGTACTGTCACCTGCAGCTTTGCTGCCAGGAGATATGGAACCTCCCGTGTCTGGTCAAGCTGCCACCTACCAGTGGTTGCCGACAAACAGCCGGGACTCCATCCCCAAGAGTGGCTGAGAGCGTGGCACAACCTGGCTGGCAACTCAGCACAGGGCTCTCTGTTCCAACCTCGGCGGCCAGTGTCCTCTTCTCTCAGTGGAGTGACCACTCTTGCCCCGCTGATGTCTTCAAATAAATGACACATGGTGGTTCCTTGTGTCCACTTTTCTCAAGAGAGCCTAGCGTCTGTGCCCTGTTATCCGCATTTCGCAGACTTGGACTCAGAGAAAGAAGGTGACTTTCTCGGACACGCAGTGAATCGGTGGCAGAGAGGATGGGAACAGGGGTGTACCTGACTCCAGAATGCAGCCTTCAGAGATGTTTTAAAAGAAAGAAAATATTTATTTTCTGATTAGAAAGGTGACACCGTTGATCAAAACATTCCAACTTATGGAGTTGTCAAACTCTGGCCTGCAGGTCACATCCCCTTTCTGTGGTTTGGTTATAGCCTCAGTAGATAAAGAATCTGCCTGCCAGTGCAGGAGACACAGGAGATGCAGGTTCAATCCCTGAGGGGGAAGGACCTCTAGAGAAGGGAATGGCAACCCTCTCCAGTATTCTTGCCTGGGAAATCCCATGGACAGAGGAGCCTGGTGGGCTACAGTCCATGGGATCGAAAAGAGTCAAACACAACTGAGTGACTAAGCACGCAAGGATGTATGTGAGATAAAAATGTTTTGGTTTTTTTTTACATCTTTAAATGGTTGAACGAAAATCAAAAGTATTTGAGACACACGGAAATTATATGACAGTCACATTGGTGTGTCTGTAAATAAAGTTGATAGTCACAGCTATTTGTTTCCATATGAACTCTGATGCTTTCCGATTATAGCAGCACAGAGTCATTGCCACAGAGCTTCAGAGCCGAAAACATTTACTGTGTGGCCCTGAACAGAAAGCTTCCCAGCCCCCTTCCAGAGCAGCCCACAGCTCCTTCCTGGAAAATGAAAGTCACCCAGTTATTCAGCACATATCAAGTTCCTCACCCCGAGGGTCCTGCCCTGGCCCCACCCAGACTCAAAGCATATTGAAAGATGGACAAAAAATAAATAATAAGTGCATGTCACCTGGCAGCTATGACAAAACAAAATCCCCATGATCCCTGCCCCCTGTCTAGGTCTCTCCTCTACCAGGCAATGTCCATGCCATATATTTTCTCTGTACACAATGTTACATATAGTTTTTAAATTAAAAGGGTCCAATGGGCTTCCTACGTGGCACTAGTGGTAAAGAACCCACTCGCCAATGCGGGAGACAGAAGAGACTTGGGTTTGATCCCTGAGTTGGGTAGCTTCCCTAGAGGAGGACATGGCAACCCACTCCAGTATTCTTGCCTAGAGAATCTCATGGACAGAGGAGTCTGGTGGGCTATAGTCCATGGGGTCTTGCACAGAGTCGGACACAACTGAGCAACTTAGGACACACAAAAGGCATTTGTACATCCACGTTCATAGCAGTATTATCCACAGTAACCAAAGGGTAGAAATTACCCAAGTGTCTGTCAATGGGTGATGAATAAACAGTATGTGGTTCTTCCACACACAGGGGACTATCACTCAGCCACGAAAAGGGGTGAAGCACTGACCCTCACTACCACATGGATGGACCTTGAGGACATTATGCTCAGGGAGAGAAGCCAGACACAGAAGGACACATACTGTTTGATTTCACTCACAGGAGGTCCCTAGAAGTGTCAGATCCAGAAACAGGAAGTAGATGGTGGGGCCAGGACTGGGGGAGGGGATGGGGAGTCAGTGTTTCATGGGGACAGAGTTTCAGTTTGGGAAGATGAGAAAGTCAGATGATCAGGGGCGGGCGGTGGGGTGGGGGCCGCTGCATGACAGTGTGAATGTGTTTAATGCCACTGAGCTCTGTACTGATACATGGTTACAATGGTAACTGGTATATTTTACTGCAATTGAGAAAAGGGCAAAAACTGTATTCTGTGTTTTGGATATGCCTGAACAACCCATGTTAGGAGTTACATTCAAGAAAGTGTGCACATACCCGTTTTTGATTCACTGTTCACCCTGGGGTGGGAAGAAGGAAGTGAATGGAGAGGAGGGAAAAGCAAGCTGTCAAGTTCATCTCTTTAAAAAGATCTGAAGCAAAAGTTACAAAAATGCTAAAATGTGTTGGTTTCAGTGACAGGTACATGGCTGCTTGTTTTATCTTGGGTAAGTATCTGTGTTTTTATTTTTATTTATTTATTTATTTTGCTGCATGGGGATCTTAGTTCCCCAACTAGGGATTGAACCCCTGCTCCCTGCAATGGAGGGGTGGTGTCTTAACAATTGGGCTGCCAGGGAAGTCCATAAAAGTACATTATTTTAAACGATTTATGTCTGCCTTCCTTCATTTGACCACATCCTGTGCATTTCATTCACGCCCTTGTGATTTATTTATCCAGTCAACAATGGACGGACATGTGAAGTGAAGTGAAAGTTGCTCAGTCATGTCTGACTCTTCGCGACCCCATGGGCTATACAGTCCATGGAATTCTTCAGGCCAGAATACTGGAGTGGGTAGTCTTTCCCTTCGCCAGAGGATCTTCCCAACCCAGGGATTGAGCCCAGGTCTCCCACATTGCAGGCGAATTCTTCACCAGCTGAGCCAGCAGGGACGCCCGGACACACATGTGTTGTTTCCAATTTTCTGATCTTCTAATAGTGGGGTGTGTACATTAGGGCATGTCTATCTGTTTTCCCACTTGGGCCATGCCCCTCCCACTCCTGCCAAGTGTTACAGGTTTCTTCTGACCTGAAAAACTTTGCAAAGTCCCAGGGGAAGGACAGAATACCTCCCTGATGCTACCTGAGCTCACTGCTTTCCCCTCTGCTGAGCCTCTGTTTCTCACCTGCAAATGGGGACTGATAAGTTACCCTCATCCAGTGGAACTGATGATGCCAACGTGCTTAGCAAATTGTAAAGTGATCTAAGTGAGGTGTATTATAAATGTTTTATGTTATACTGTTGGCCTGACACCTGGTTCCTTCATTCCTCACAGTTCATTTGATTTTATGGTGAATCAGTTATATTGTTAGGCTACCAAGAGGCTGAGAAAGTGAGTAAAAAGTCACTAGGCAGCAGGAACCACCATCTGACAACAGCGTACAGGTCAGTTTTTATTTTATCAGGGTCTGTGGATTGTTCCACCTCCCTTGTTGACGCAGTGGGCAGATTATTCTTTGTTGGGGGACTCTCCTGCCCATTGTAGGGTATTTAGCAGCATCCCAAGTCTCCACCCACTAGGTGCCAGTAGCACCCACAGCCAGTGGTAACCAAAACTGTATCTCCAGACATGGCTCAGTGTCCCCAGAGGAGGCTGAATCACCCTGGATGAAACCCACCCCTGTCGACAAACGAGGGCGGGATCATCCTTGGCACATGGCAGGGGCTCAATGTGTTTTCATAATCTTTGGACCTACAGCCAACTGTTGGGTTTGATTCCAGTTTTTCCCGAGTGACCTTGGGCCGGTGATTCAGCCTCTCTGACCGTCGGTATCTTCTTCTGGGGCAGCTGGAGCAGCTGAGGCATGGGAGCTGAACGTAGGGCCCTCGCCTCCTGCGGTCCAGCGGCGTGAGAGCGTGGCCTGCACCCGGAGCTAACTCCACCCGAGTCCGCCGGCCCCCACTCGAGACTGAACAAGGAAGCCGCAGCCGCGCCTGCGCCCCGCAGTGCCTAGCCCGGAGCTCCCGGTCGCGCGCGCGCCCCGCGCCGCCGCGCATGCACACACGCTCTCAGCACGCGCACGCACGCGGCTTGGCCCGCGCGCCCCCTCCGCGGGGCGGGGTCGGAGCCGGCTCACGGGACTCCACTTCCCAGTGTGCCCCGCGGGGACTCTCGCAGCCGCTGAGGAAGAAGGCCGAAGCGCGGCGGCCGAACGTCGGCGGCGCGGCTGTCCCGCCGCACGCACGCACGCACGCACACGGGCGCACCCCTGGCCCCGCCCCCGGAGGCCCCGTGCGGGAGCGCGCTCGGGCGTGCGCAGGGCGGCGGCGCGGGCGCGGGGGCGCGCGGTGACCGTTGGCGCTGAGGGGAGGAGGCAGCGCGGCCGCCGCCGTTGCGCAGATCCGGGCCGCGGCTGTGGGGAGGGCGCCGGGGCCAGTGACCTTCCGGAGGCGGGAGCGAGCCAGGGGGCCCGGACTCCGAGCGCCGCCACCGCCGCCATGAACAACTCGGGCGCCGACGAGATCGGGTGAGGACGCGCCGGCCCGCGCCGCCGCCTCGGCCGGCCCCCGCCCAGACCGGCCCGGCCCGTCAAGGTCACGCCGCGGGGCCGCGCCGAGCCGGCGGCCGGGGGTCCGGGGGCGCGACGGGCCGGGGTCCCCTGGGGTTCCGGGCCCCCCGCTGCCTCGTGGCCTGGGACCCCGAGCGGGAACCGGGGGTCCAGGGAGTCCTGTGGGTCTGGTCTCCCCGCCGCCTCGTGGTCGGAGACCCCGAGGTTCAACCGGAGAGAATCCGAGGAGTCTTGGAGGTCCAGGGGCCCTGCCGCTTCCTGACCAGGAACCCCGAACCTGACCTGGGGGTTCTTGGGTGTCCCCTCTGTTTCATGGTTGAGGGAGACCCCGCCGCCTGGCCAGAGTTTACCGTCGGGGCCCCTCGGTCGGAAACCTAGGAGGTCCGGGGCATGCTGTCTGCCCCCGCGCCTGTATTTCCCACTGGCGGGGGGCAGAAGTGTCCCCGCGCCCATGTTTTTCCTCGGGGACCTCGAACAGGAACCTGGGGGGTCCAGGGCGCCCCCAGCCCGTGCGCGAACTTGGCGGCTCAGCGCACGTGGCGGCCTGGTCCCGGGGGGTTCCAGTGCTGCCGCCGCCCAGCTTTTCCCACCCAGGACTCACAGCGGCGGCCCCTCCACCATCCGCTTCACTACCAAGTGAGGGTTTGCAAACCGAGGGCCCGAGGGCCAAGGTCATGGGGGCCGGTCCCCGGTCTGCTTGCCGCGCACCCTGAAGTGTCCACCATCTCGGCGCCTCCGCGCCACCTGATGGGTGTCTGCAACTGTTGTTTTCATGTTGCTCGAGCCCCTTCCTGCTCAGCCCCCATGTAAGCCCCATGGGTGTGTTTGAGATAGAGACCTGGAAACTTGGTCGATGGACTGACGGTGGTGATTCTGAGGTCTTTCTTCTCCTTGGTGTAGCTATTAGCGAGAGGAGGTTTGTTATAGCTAAGTTTTCCCTTTTAATTATACCCTTGCCTAATGCTAAACGAGCGGGAGAGCAGGGAAGCGCTCCCAGAGGAACCAGAAAATCCATTTCTGCCCTAGTCTAGGGGTTTGGTCTAGTTTTCTTTGCAGAGACTGGTTCCTACAGCATCAGCATAATTTTATAGTTAAATCTTTTTTGCGAAGATGGCAAAACAGCCTGGGCTGGGTTTCCCTGGCCTTGTGTACATTTCTGAGTGCCCTTCGCTTTGAACAGATGCAGTGTTTACAAAACGTTTGATTTGGTGAGTAAGTCATTGTTTGCTGCTGGATGGCTGGTCAGGCTCCGGCAGCAGGTTACACCAGAAGACAGAAAATGTGTTTGTGGGTTCCCGGATCCAGAGTCCCCATGGCTCTTAGAGCACCAGAAAGAAGGCACTTAGCTTCTAGCCTGGTCTGTTTGGGAGAGAGGTGCAGGCCCTGGCAGTCTGAGCTCTGTGTAGGGTAAATGAAAAGTTGCAGCACTTCCGATGGGAAACTAGCCTGTGGGCAGAATGAAAGTTGTAGCCCAAAGGGCCGGACTTGAGGGGGGCCAGTAGTCTCCCTCAGCCAAACGGATCTTTTCCTGACTTCTTAGACCTGGAGGGAAGGGAGCCTCCAGGTCTAGGAGGCCTGCCTCTTATTCTTGAGGAGGTAGTCAGGCTGGGCTCCCTGGCAGTTCCCCTGTACAGCTTGTATCAGCGCATGGGCGAGGGCGGAGCCAGGATCCCCACTGCTTCTGGAAGGTCCCACCCTCTGTACCGTAGACCCACCCCAGACCCATGGGCAACCTGGAGAGGCCGCAGAGTTGGTAGCAGGATGGGATCAGGGACCTGCCTGGCTGTGTTCCCTGCCGCGGCACCCCAGCGAATCCAGCCAGGCCACCTGACTTCTAAAGCGGTAGATCTTGGGTGTCCTGGGAACTGGTCATTGCTGCCCCACAGCACTGCTGTTTCTGTTTTCTGGGGGAGCCTTGTTTCTGGTGGCTATGGGGAGTGCAGGTCCACCTTAACTTCCTTGTTCTGGTGGCTGTTCCAGTGCAGTACTTGTGACCCCGCTGGATCCCTGACCATGGGCCCCCTTGTTTGTTGGGGGGACCGCAGTTGCCCACTCAGGGTGGTTGCCACATGGTGCTCAGAGGAAGCAATCGCCTGTGTCGTGGGGGTATGATGGTCTGACTGGTCACTGGTGGCACCCACTGTCCTCTCTGACTGCCTTCACTGTGGTGTCCAGTCAGCCTCTCTGAGTGGCTCTTGGGGAGAGTTTGACAGGCCATGGGGCGGCTCCCCTCCTGGATGGGGATCCACATCCTCAGGAAGTATGTGATGCTTGGATGCCACCCCACTGGGGAACTGCGCTTCTGCACTGGAGTCTCTGAAGGCAGACCTTCCCTGCATCTGGATGTGATGGGCTGGGCTTTCAGCATCCTGGTTGTCACAATGGCCCGGTGGCCAGAGTGGAACCTGGGCAGGTCTCAGGGCAGAGGGCCAGGGGGAGTGGCCACTGTTACACATGGCCTCGCAGGGAGCCGTCGGTGTAGTAGCCTGGTCTCTGCCATGGACTTGGAGAGTCAACTTGAAGGAGGGTCTTCTGACTGAGGTTCCTGGAGCTGACAGGTTGTGGAGGCAAAGAAGAGTGAGTGGGGCTTTCATCTGGCAGATGTGGTTCTGCTGGCGGCCCACGGGCTGGTGAGGAAGGACACCGATGTGTCCGAAGAGAGCGTTCTAGGGGGACCTGTGAGGGGAGCAGCACTGGGTGTGGGTCTCCGGGAGAGAGACCTGGGCAGGTTGGGGGGTGGGTAGTGAAAGGCTGGAGGTGGATGGGGGTGGAGGCCATGTGGGGCTTGGGTGACTTAGCTCCAAGGGGTCTGAAGGTGAGCCGACGGGTCCGTGGGCCAGCTCTCTGTGGAGTGGTTGGTGTGGAGCTCTGGCTGGGTCACAGGGTGTGGACCTGGAGTGTGCCAGGCCGGCTTGCCAAGGCCTAAGGGAGTGAGCACCCGTGGTGGGAGTCGTCCTTTGGTGGGAAGGAGGTGTCTTGTGTTCTGGACCTGTCCTGGGCATTGCCGGGTGGAACAGCATCCCTGGTCTGATGCCCCCGGTGGGTAGGACTGTCCTGTTGAGGTCTCCTGTTTGAAAGAGAGTGCTTTTTGAGGCCTGGTTCCCACCCAGTGTGTCCAGGCTGCCTGCTCCTGGGGGCTAGGACATGGGTCCAGGGCTGCTTGGACACCTGCACGATTGGCCGTGAGGGTTGGGGGCAGTTCCACTAGACCCCTATCTGGTTCCAGACAATGTGGCAGAGCCTCCTTGGTGGAGCAGACTGAGGCTTAGAAGGGTCAAGGGACCTGGTCAAGGTCATTCTTGGCATGGCTGAGCTAGAGTGGGGAGCCCGCACTCCTGGTGAGCTGGCCTGCTGTGCCTTCCCTGATGCTCCTGCAGTGCTTCCTTTTGAGGGGTGGTGCTGTGGCCAGGTTTCGGTGAGAGGTCACTGTCGGTGGGGGGCGGTGCTCTGGCTGGCGAGAACACACTGGTCCTGTCTCGGGGCACTCAGTGAAGGCCAGGCTAGGGTCTCGCGTGTGCAGCCCCCAGAGTCCATGAGAAGTGATCTCTTCTGCAGGTGAAGGAAAGCCCAGACTGTGGGAAGAGACCCCCGCCTCACCCCTTGTTTTCGGGGATGTAGTCTGTCACAGAGGGCTCAAAGTGGGATGGCTCCCTGGCTGCAGGAAGGCGTGAACACGGGCTGTAGAGGAAGAGAGGGCCTGCCAGTTTACATGATGGACCCGGCCTCAGCCCCCTGCCCTCCGGCTGGTGGTGCCTGCCGTCCAGCGGGTGGCTCTTGCTGTAGGCAACCCAGTTGAGGAAGCCCCCGAAGGCTGACTTTCTGGCATAAATGGCACATGGTTGCCCTCAGGAGCCATCCAGGACTAGGTTTCAGGTCAGCAGGCAGAACATGGGGCATGCTGCCCAGAGCCTGCCACCCAGTCACCCCTCTGCTGTTGGGGTACAGGCCCAGGAGCCTGCGCTTATCACAGACCAGGAACCTGTCTCCGGTCCCAGGGGTGGAGGAGTGGGGTGCAGGGTCTGTGGGGGCCCCCAACTTCAGCTGCAACTGAGGGATGAATGACACTGTTCAGAGTAGGGCAGGGTTGGAGAGGGAGCCACACAGGGTTAGCTGATCCTTTCACCTGCTGAGTTGCATATAAACGCTCAACAAGGCCTCAGGTCACCTGGTGCCAAGCAAGTCTGGGCTGGAGGGTGGGCATAGGCCAGTTCCCATGCAGGTGTGTCCGGCTCATCTTGCCCAGGGCCCCTGAGACCACCACGGGTCAGTGAGATCTCCCAGGACATCCTGTCTGCAGACGGGGAGCAAGAGGAGAGAAAATAGATGAAGCCCCAACACAATACTGGGCCTGGGGCTCTGTAGTTCTTCCCCAACGTTGTGCCCTGTGTCAGCCAGACCCTATCGCTTCCTCAGTTTTCACCTCCTAGTATCTGTATCTTAGGGCCGGTAGAGCAGTGACAGGAACAGGAGTGCAGTCCCCCGCCCTCCTCACGTGGGTCAGCGTGCCTTTGCGGACGTGCCACTGTGTCCTGTTTCCCAAACACAGCGAGGTGATAGCATCAGAAAGCCCCATGTCCATGTCGGCTCCCTGGCCAACTCGGAGTGCGAGTTCCGGTGGGTGTTGTCAGCTGCACAGAGGACGGCCTTTCTCGTCTTTTTCCACTAATGTCTGATTTTGAAATTTAAACATGGACTGGAGCGTGGACTGGTCAGACCAGTTCCACCCTCTGCAGCGGGTGGGGTGGGGGCGGGGGTTGGGTGGCTCGGAGGGACACCACTTAGGCCTTCCCATCTTGGTTAGATGCCAGCTAAGCAGGCAGGTATTCTTCTCAGTTGGGGTTTGTCCTGGGTGTTCTGAGAATGCTCAAGATTTTTTTCCTCTCCAAGCTACTTTTCCACAGCAAACCCATTTGTGCCTGTGCCAAAGGTCTGAGCAGAGAGGCGGTCCACATTGGCCTGGGCCAGATCAAGTCCTGTCATTTGCCCGCCTTGGTGTCAGTCACTGGGGGAGAGGGGCACAGATGGGATTATGCTCCCCAGGGTCTTAGGGAGCAGGAGGAGCCTGCCTGATCTCCCAGGGGTGTGTAGGGGGCGGATGGAATGGTCAGGAGGCTGGGTGTGAGCCCCCTGGCCTCCATCCAGGAACGTGCCCTGAATGTGTATGGGGGTGAGGGGCTGCCACCCCAAGTGGGGTGAGAAAATGGTTTCTTCTTCCCTGAGCCTCTCTCGCCCAGGGAGAGAGCTGCAGTGAGAGGGACCCCTGAGCACAGCTGAGGCCACTGCCTAGGTGGGTCTGTCCCTGTGCCCCAGCTGCCGGTTCTGGGGCCTTAGTGCAGCCAGCCTCAGGGGGCTGTTTTGTCTCCAGGCTGTGCAAGGGGGGATTGGCTGTGGACTGGATAGCGCCCAGGTGCCACTCTGAGAGTGCCAGTTTCACTCCTTTTTCTGAGGCAACACGCGGGATAGAGAGTGCCCTGCCTTCCCTACTGGCCACACCTGCCCCAGTTGGAGCCCACAGCACGGGGCATCTCTCCTTTCAGCCAGCCCAAGTGTGGCAGGCGCTGACTGGTGGGCTTCTGGGTTCTGGACCCGACCTGAGGTGTGTAGACACCAGGCACGGAGGCTCTGGGAACGGTGGCTCCAGGGAGGCCACCAGTACTTTTCCTCTCACATAGTAGGGCTCTGGCTCGAAAGTATAGCCTAAGCCACTCAGCTAAGTCCAAGCTCCAGGGGCCTCCCCAGAGATTGGTGGTGCTTACTCATGCCCATGTGCTAGGTACCCTTGCTTTGTCCTAAAGCCCCACCACTGCTGCCCCTTGAGTTTGCCATGTGGGGTCTCAGATGTGGACCTTGAAGTCTTTGGTGTTTGCAGAGCAGTGGGAAGGGGCTGCATGATCCCACTCCCGCGCTGGCAGGGTTGGGGGTGGCAGTCTGTCTTACTGTGGTTGAGGTCAACATTTGTGTGCGGCTCTGGACATTGTGACTCGTACTCCCGCCATTTGGGCAGATCCCAGTGGCATTTTTCATGCTGTACCATGGCCGTGCCCCCGGGTGACCACCCTAGGGTGAGCCCGATGGGCAGCACTGCAGGCAGATCCCTCTGTGGTCGTTGGCCATGCCATGCAGCTTGTGGGGTCTTGGTGCCCTGACCAGGGGTTGAACCCAGGCCTTGGCAGTGAGAGTGTGGAGTCCTAACCACTGGGCTGCTAGGAACATCCTGGGCAGAACCCTCCTGACCCTGAATGTTTTTTTGTTGAATTGCAGGAAGCTGTTCGTGGGCGGTCTTGACTGGAGCACCACCCAAGGTAAGTGCAGATGGGCTGTGGGCATGTGACCTTGTCTTCAAGTTGTGAGAATTAGCTTTTCAATTCTTGACTTACTGTCTGGGTTTCCGGGGGGCACTCGATTGGGGGTAGACTGGGGCAGCGCTTTGGAACTTGATCTTGTGCTGATGCTTCTGGCCAGGGAGGGTGGAGACCGGCTTTGAAGGCAGAGGCTGGAGATGGAGCCAGCAGAGTTAGGCGTTTGTGGTAGTCGCTGTGTTCAGCCTCCGGCCTTGCAGGTGTCCCTCCTTTGGCAGCTCATTCTCCTTCCCGGGGAGACGTGATGCATATTCCTTTCCCTGGCACCCATCCTTCTGCCTCTCCCTATCCACCGTCCCCACGTCAGCAGGTCAGCCAGCGTAAAGGTTACTGGCTGAACACTCTCCAGGTCAGGCTGCCAGGGTAGTAGCCTGTGACCTGCCTGACGCCTGGCTGTGTGTGTCCTGACCTCTGAGCAGAGACGCTGCGCAGCTACTTTTCCCAGTATGGAGAGGTCGTGGACTGCGTGATCATGAAAGACAAGACGACCAACCAGTCTCGAGGCTTTGGCTTTGTCAAATTCAAAGATCCAAACTGCGTGGGCACGGTGCTGGCCAGCAGACCACACACCCTCGATGGCCGAAACGTGAGTGCCTGGCCCTGAGGAGGCACCTGCTGCCTTCCTGCTTGGTGCCCCTGCACCTCAGCACTGTGTGGGTGCCAAGGATGGCTTTCCCCTGGGTTGGGTTACAAGAATTATGACTCCGGAAGAAAAAAGTTACAGCTCCGAGCTTAGACCGGACGCTGGGTCAGGATGTGGCCTGGTTGACCTGATGGACCTGTACCCCTGACCCTACCACCAACACCTCCTCTTGTTGGGAGACGAGCCTCCTGTTCACAGCTGATCCTTTGAAACTTCCGACAGATTGACCCAAAGCCATGCACGCCTCGGGGGATGCAGCCGGAGAGGACTCGGCCGAAGGAAGGCTGGGTAAGGGGCAGGGGTTCCCTCCTGCATGCTTCCCTGGGGCCCTTGCTCAGTCAGACTGAGCGACAGCAGGCCTTCCCGTGTGGCGCTGAGCAGCCAAGTTCCTGAGCACTTGGATTGATTCAGTGCCAGGAGCTTTTCATCTTGTAGCCAAGAAGTATCTTATAAATCTACCTTAGAAACGATGGCTCTTGGCTGTTTGTTGTCAGGAACCTCGTGTTCATCCACTCTGACCGCTCCCGCTGCCCCACTCAGCACTCTGCTGGCTGCTCCCCTCCAGGGCTGAGGCCTGTCTATTTTCGCACCTCGAGGACCCTGTGACCCTCCTTTGCCCGCCAGGGCCTGGCCAGCTGTCACCAGAGTGTTCTGTTCTCAAGGAGAGCCCTACCAGACATGGTGGACTGGTGCTGTTGAGGGCTGGGACCTGGGAACCTTCATTTCTGGCAGGATTCCCAGCTGTGATGGTAGACAGGGCCTCAGACCAGGTGTGTCTGTTTCTGAGTCTAAGAAACATCAAACACAGAAACAGTGGTGTAGTGAACACCTGGGTGGAAACACTGCCCAGGTCCTTCAGTAGTCTGCACAGCCGCGCCTCTGTGTGCTCTGTGGGCACTGCGTCCAGGACGCCTGAGGGGACCAAAATCCGTGGTCGCTCAAGTCCCTTCTGTGAAATGGCTATGATGGCACACGTCCTCTATGTATCTAAAATCAATTCTAGTTGACTGCGGTGCCTGATACAGTGTAAATAGCTGGCTGGCATGTGGCAAATTCAAGGTTTGCTTTTCAAACTTTGGACTTCTTTTTCTCCAAGTGTTTTTGATCCGTGGTTGGTCGAATCCCAGATGCAGAGCGTGTGTGTGTATGTGTGTGTGTCTGTGTCTCTGTGTGTGTGTGTCTGTGTCTGTGTGTGTGTCTGTGTCTGTGTGTGTGTCTGTGTGTCTGTGTCTGCCTGTGTGTGTGTGTGCGTGTGCCCACCTCTGCTCGTGTCCCTGTCACCAGCACCCCCAACAATGTAGTCTGAGTTCCCGGCTGCGGTGCCTGGAGGAGGCAGCTTCAGGGGTTGTCCACAGAGGGTGGGATCTGGCCCTGAAGGTGAAGAAGGTGGCGACTGTCCTCAGTCTTAGGAACTTCCCATCACCCTTTGGCCACCAGTGGGGTTGGTGCAGGCCCCACTGCTCATTCTCCGAGCCAGAGACACTCTTTTTGGGGCACTTGGGCCCCTGGCCCCTGTTGGCCTGTGAGGCACTCCTGGACTCCCTGGTCCCCTACGGTGTCTGGTCTGCCTTCAGGGACTGTGCCTTGAATAGCAGGGTGTGTTTGGAGGGTTCCCCACGTGGACTAACCATTTTCTCTTTGTTGAAATAGCAGAAAGGACCCAGGAGCGATAACAGTAAATCAAATAAGATATTTGTCGGAGGAATTCCTCACAATTGTGGTGAGACAGAGCTCAGGGAATACTTCAAGAAATTTGGAGTGGTGAGTCCTTGCCCTGCCCACAGCCACGATCGGGGCGGGAGTGGCAGAGCCCTGTGTCCTGGGGAGTCAAGACAGCTCAAAGCACCCCACATGGCCAGTCACCCACAGGGGAGTGCTTGCTGTAGACGGGGGCCTCGGCTGGTTGTAACTCTGCAGTCGAGAGCACTTGACCGCATCTGGAGAAGTGCTGGACATGGATGGGTCCCATTCCCTGCCCCCCCCCCACACACACACACCCCAGGACAGGGTGTGAGGGGATTGTTTTCCAGAAGAGGCTAAAATCTTTCAGAACTTCATGGGGGCTTATACAGGAACTGAATTCTAATAAGGCAGACAGGAGGCAGGCAGGGCCTTGGTGTCAGGGGTCGGGGAGGGAGGCTATCCCTTGTCCTAAGCAGAAGCACGTGGTCACCTCCAGCTTCCACCGAGCACATGTTCTCTGGCTGCAGTGTGCTTGTCTAAGGGGCGCCTATGTGTGCCCAGGGCCTGCCAAGGAACTCATGCCGCAGTGCACGATGCGGGAGCATGGGGAGGATGCGGGCCCAGCCAGGCCAGCGGCATCGACCCTGAGTGGGAGGTCCTGGCACATGGAGCCCTGGGCCCCTGGTGACCCACCACTGGTCCTGCCCCGCCTATGAGCACTCCTCAGCCTACTCGAGGCCCTGAGGGTTTCACACCCCAGAAGTGGGCCTTTTGCCTTGGAACCTCCTGGCTGTGGGCAGACATGCTGCCTGCCGACCTGGGCCCTCAGACTCCTGTCTCTGTTACAGGTCACAGAAGTGGTCATGATCTACGATGCGGAAAAGCAGAGGCCTCGAGGTAAAAGAGATCGAGTTTGTCCTTGTCCTTCCCCTCAGATGGCAAACTATTTCACACTTAGGTGGTGGTTGTAGCGAGCCTGGCCTCAGCACAGGGTGACTCGAGGCTAGCGTAGTCCTTCCCGCGCAGCCCTGGCCTGTCTGCTTCCAAAGGTCAGGCGGTACAGGCTTGGGGTTCTTTCATTTTTATTTTGTTTTTTAAGCTCATTCTTTGGAAGTTTTTCCAACTTGACATGTATTTCAGCATGGTTTCTGTTTTTAAGCGTGTCCTGAAAGATGAGTGGTTTTGTTAAATGGTGAACTTCCTCAATTATGACCATCTCCTGTTTGAAGTTCACTCAGTGAAGGCGGGGGTTTCATTTCATGTTGTCAGGCTAGGTCTTCCCCAGCTCGGCTTGAACGTGGAGTTACTTTGGTGCGTCCCATGCTTTTTTCTTGTTTTCCTGTTCTTTTTCCTGAAGTCTGTGGGACTGAAGTCTGTGAGGCGCGAAGCTGCCCCAGCTGCCCACACCTGCACGGCCACATTGGTTTGCAAGGCTGGGACACTGGGCACCCAATTTGCGAGCTGTTTTTTTTTTTTTTCTTCTTCTTCTTTTCCTTCTTTTTTTTTTTTTGGCTGCTGCTATTTGTCCCCGCCTCTGTGTTTTGGTTCCTGGACCGCTTTTGGACCGGCCTCGTGAGCCGAGTGCGTCCAGCCCGCGGCCCCTGCCCAGCCCCTGGAGGCACTGCACCAGCCGCGCGCCCGCAGCATGCGCCCGCCATGCTGGAGAATAGTTTGCCATTTGAACCTCACCCTTCTCTCCCTCCATGGTTAAGTAACGTACTTTCACCTCATGTTGATTAAGCTGTTAAGTCTTAGTCTTAACTTTACATAGACGTACTTGCTTAGTGATGCACTTAAGTGTTTTCATAGAAAAGTACAGTAATGTTAAGTAAGTTGTTTCTCCTTTTCTCTCTGTGAATTATTTGTGATTAACGATATCTCTTTAGATTTCTCTTCTCCAGGTGCTAAATTATATCACACAGGTACAGGCCAGTCCCGCAGTCAGAGGAGGGAGCGGGCTTTGCTCCAGTGGGGTGTAAACGAAGTTTCAGTGTGTTTCTGTTCCGCTTCCTCAGCGGTGATGTCGCCTCTTGACAGACAGACGCATCCCTAGAGGGCCCGCCCCGGGGCTCCCTCCCCACGACTCACCGCCTCTTGCACTCTAAGGACCGCGAGCCCTGTGGCTTCAGACCCTCCTGCACTTGGAGAAAACGTTCACTTTCTCACATGCCGCTCATCACCCATGTTGTGCTCCACCACTTGCCTCCGATCTTGGGGCATCTTGGGACATGGGGTCCTGAGGCTGCTCTTAGATCCCCTGCAGGGCTGCCTGCCATCCCTGCAGGGCTGCCTGCCATCCTTGGCCTGGGCCCTGGGGTGCGCTGGGCTGCCTGGGCGGGGTCTGGGCAGGAGGGGTTGGCAGGAGGGCACTCCAGGCTTGACCCGCGGATCCGGGTTCCGTGTGGGTCCTGCCATCCTCAGCCGTGGGCCTTGGCGAGTCCCCGTGGGTCCCCCAGTGCTAGGTGGGCGGGGGGTGGGCACCGCACCAGGAGCAGCAGTTGGTTAGCAGGTGCCCCAGATAGCATGTCCCCAATTTCTCTTCCTGAGCCTTCCATGCAGCCCCTGCTTCCCCCTCCCTCCCTGTCCCACAGTCCATCTGAGCACCCGGACCCCTCCCAGGGCTTGGTCCCTGTGCCCCCGGCCCTGCCTCTGCCCCCTCACACTGCTCCTCCACTGCCCACATCCCCATTGCCTGGCCTGTCTTCTCTGGTCTGTTTATTGTTTCTTCTCATGCGGTGTGCGGGCTCAGGCTATGTGCGTGTGTCATGCTTGGACACACGTATGTGCTAGAGAGCTGGCCCCACCCCATAAGGCTGGCGCCTATACTTCTGAGCTAAGTTGCTTTTTTTTTTCCCGCCTTTGTCTTCTTCCCACCTCGGTTCTGCCAGGAGTCTTTCCCCACGGTCCCTGTGACCGTGGCCCCACATCCCTCTTTGTTCAGCTTGAGAGGCCGGGATCCCAGGGCTGCCCCATCCTGTATCCACATCCCTGGAAGCTCTGTGCCCCGCCCTTCCCCTCCACCCTCGTCCCTTCTCTGCACTCCTCTTCTGACTCTCCTCTGCCCTTCTCTGGCCTGTCCTTTGTTCCACAGGGTTTTCCGGCAGTTGCTGCCATGAGTGGTCTTAGTGCTCAGCGCAGTTGGGCCCCCGGGGACGAACAGCAGCCTGAGGGCTGGACACGCAGGCTAGCCAGGCGGCCCGCCCACCAGACCAGCAAACTTCGTTTATACTGCACTCTCTTGTGTTTGGGAAACACTAAATTGTCTTTCCCGTTAAAATTGTCCTTTTGACGACATGGTGCCTCTTGCTCTTGCTGCTGACAGCAGTGTTTGAGCTGCTGGAACCCCTTGTGGCCTGTATCTCTGTGTATTTAGTCCATAGATACGTACAGATATAGACACTGTGTGCATACGTATGGTACTTGGGCAGGACTCCTCGGGCTTACCCAACAGTGTTGGGCAAGCTTGGCGAGGCTCTCACTGTGGTAGAGACGTGCCTCCGTTAACGCTAGAGCAGTGTACGGCTGCTGTCAGCACTAGCTGCCGAGCGATTGCCAGCCGAGGGGGAGGACCCTGGGTTTCAGAAAAGCACAAGTGCACCCATGACACATTTGGGGCTGCCTGCCCGCTGGGCCCTTACCCACCCCACTGTCCAGATGGCGGCTAAGACACGCCCAGGGGTCCCAAGGTCGTCTTTGATTTATAACTGGCCGCAGCGTCTGGGCTGAGATAGCTCCTGCCCCGCAGCCTCACACACCGGCTTCGCTGAAACCCTTGGTCGATCCCTCGGCCCGTCCCTAATACTGTTCATCATCCTGTTTTGTGTCACAACACCCTGCTACCTTGATTCACTCTTCGTCGTTGGCTAGGTTTTGGATTTATTACTTTCGAGGACGAACAATCAGTGGACCAGGCTGTCAACATGCATTTTCACGACATCATGGGCAAAAAAGTGTGTAGTTGTAGTTTTATTTTACCTTAAGACCAAACCAAGTCTTAGGCAACCTAGGGATTTCACTGGAGAGGAGATCCCTTGGCAGGAGAAGGGCCGGGCAAGTGGTTCTGGGACCCCTCCTGTGGGTCGGATCTGATTCAGGTGCCCCTGGCTCTAGAGCCCCTGGGGATGGCCGGGAGGGTGGGCGGGCTGCGTCCAGTGAAGTCACGGGTTGCCTCAGGCTTGGTTTCAGTGACCTCTCCTTCAGATGTGTGTCCCCTCCCTGACTGTCCCATGCCGGCCTGGAACGTGCCAGGCCGCGAACCTTTGAGAACTGGTTCTGTGTAAAACTGACGGCAACGTAAACATCCTGAAGGATTGGTTTCCAAATTGGGTCACTTACTGTGAACTCGGTCCGACCACATGCTCCTGGTAGTTCTTAACTCCATGCAGTCAAGTGACCTCTGGTTGTTTCATCTTCATACTGTGTTGCTGCCTCGGAGGGAAACTCAGAAAGTGGCCTGATCCCTCCTCGCCCCGTCTCCCAGACCCCTGGCTCCTTGTTCGGAGGCAAGCCCAGAACCCCTACCAGAGCCCCGGCCACCCCATCAGCTGAGACACGGAGGGAACAATGGCCCAGGGTGGCCTCTCTGTCCCTCACATCACAGATGGGCAGCTGGGTCAGCTCCACCTGAGCCTGCTGTGCGGGAGACACAGGCTGTTCTAGGCGCTCATCAGTGGCTAGTTTAGGGTTGGCATGCAGGTCTCCGAGATGCATGCTGTCATGAACACAGGTTCCGAGGTGCCTGTATACCTTGCTCAAGGTCCTATGATGGCTACAGCTGGGGGAGCAGTGAGGGCCTCCTCAGGGTGGGGTATGCTCCCAGGGACAGAGTCCAGCCTCAGCTCTGTCTCAAAGGGCAGGGGCCCACTTGTAATTAAAACCTGAGTACAGGCCAGGAAGAGCAGATTTTTTTTTTTTTTTTTTTTTTAATCACACGGGCTGCTTTGCTTTGTAAGCAGGAACCATATTCCCTTAAGGAAAGTGTGTGAAGACTCATTAATTTGAGTTCTTTGAAACGTCCTGCTGCCACACCGCCCGGAGCTAGCAGAGGTTTTCTTCCCCTCTGTGGAGCGTCCTTGGGGCATCGGAAGGTGGGGTCTTTGTGCCTCTGCGCCCTCCTTGTCCTCTCACAGAACGGGGTTTAGGCCAAGTTGACGGGGTTCTGAATACACAATGTTTGCCAGGCTCCGAGACCCCAAGGACGACTCCAGTGAATTCATTGTCTCTTTCTCATTAAAATTTATCCTACAAGCAAGAGCAACTTGGGATTCTTGAGTGCTGATGCAGCCCTGGAGTTGGGGGTCTGCTTTCAGTCGGCCCAGACTGAAAAGGCTGTGTGAGGGGGCCATGCAGCCTGGCGGGGCGGGCACCTGGTCCTCCGCCCGCCCTCCGCATGCAGTGGTTCCTGGCACCTCCAAAAGGGAAGGCTCCTGGGCTGCTGACCTAACACAGTATGAAGATTGCTTACTGATTCAAATGTCCATTTTATTGCATGTTTGTTTACTTTTTTGTTAGATGTAATGTAAGGTTCTCTTATCACATCCATCCCCTCTGACATTATTTTGAGTTAATTGAGATTCTTTAAGCGTTAGCCTGGGGAAGGTAAGTCTTTTATCTTCCATTAGACATTTAAAATACAAAACCTAAGTAAACCAACTGTGTTTCTCAGGTATGAGCTGGAAGCGCAGGCAGGTGGGGGCTCTGAAGAGGGCCTGACCGCCGGAGCGGCCAGGAAAAGGGCTGCGCTTGCGGGGAGGAGCCTGGCCTCTGTGTCCCTGGGTCTACACTGTCCCTTAACTTGACCCAAAGACCCCCTTGTCATACACAGAACTCTGCAGACTCTTGGTCCTCAGCCCAGTCTGCAGTGGGTGGGGCCTCACATGTTTTATAGTTGGATCTGTTGTACCTGAGAAACATTTTTTTAGACAAAAAATTAAAAAATTTTAAGAAAAAAGTTTCTAGTCTAAATAAGGTTTATAGTTAAGTATTTAGTTTTAAGTCATAATAAGATGCTAAGTGTAGTCGTAAGTTACCTGAGGGTGTGTCTGAAGGGAAGGGGGCTTGAGACCCCCGGTATCTCCCTAAATCAGAACTTGGTTTGTCCAGGTGGAAGTTAAACGGGCCGAACCTCGGGACAGCAAGAGCCAAGCGCCAGGACAGCCAGGTGCCAGCCAGTGGGGCAGTCGGGTCGTGCCCAACGCCGCCAACGGCTGGGCAGGCCAGCCCCCGCCTACGTGGCAGCAGGGATACGGCCCACAAGGTAAGGGTGCTGCTTGCCCACCATCCCCAGGAGCTTCCTGCAGCTCTGGCACCTGGGTGGGCCATGTGGGATATGGGAACCAGAACTGTGGAGTGTTGTCGCCCGGGGCCAAGTGGGTCTGTCCCCTCTGGCACCCCCAGGTGCCAGGGGTGCTGGGGTGGTACCTCCAGGGGAGGTCAGGGGTCATGCCCAGCAGCCAGCTTTGCCCCCAGGGCAAGATCTGAGTCTGGAGTGGACGTGGGCAGGTCAGGCTGTCTTCAGAGCTTCACTTGGATGCTCCTCAGAGGAGCAGGGAGGAAACATGAGCCCTGCCTTGTGGGCCCTTTGGGTCTGTTCCAGCTCCCCTGGCTTTGCGCTTGCCATGTAGCAGGGGTGGAGCTTTTAGAGACCACTTGGGATGGCCAGGAGCCTCCATGGCCTTTAAAACCTAGAGAAGGGTGTCCAAGGAAGGATACCAGTACCCTGAGCTGTAGAGCTGTTTCTCCCTGGCTCCAAGTTTTACCCAGTCTCTTCAGAGCTGGCTTTAAAAGTGTTTTTTATTGCAAAATGAGCCACAGCTATAGGAAACCGGTTAGTGAGACCGGATGCTCTCACACTCATCACAGGGAAAGAACCAGCACTTAGCCGGAGGACACCCCGGGTCCCCGCTCTCCTGGCTGACAGCCTCCCTACTGGGTGTCCCTGAAGCTGCTCTGACGTCTTTCCCCTGCACCTGAGATGTGTCAGGAAGCTGGGTCCCCTGGGGAGGCAGGGTCTCCCAATCCATACCTGGTGCTCATGTGGCACACCCCACCCCCCATGTCTCCTTGCAGGAATGTGGGTGCCGGCAGGACAGGCGATTGGTAAGTCCCTGCTGGAAGAAAGCCTAGAAGAGCAAGATCTGAGAGGGGTGGGGCAGGGCAGGCAGGAAAGGGGCTTCTTCGCCTCACCTGTATGCTGTGTTCCAGGTGGCTATGGACCGCCCCCTGCAGGAAGAGGAGCCCCCCCGCCACCCCCACCCTTCACCTCCTACATTGTGTCTACCCCTCCTGGAGGCTTCCCGCCTCCCCAGGGCTTCCCCCAGGGCTACGGCGCACCCCCACAGTTCAGTAAGTGCCTTGGGCCCCTGGGGGTGGGCCTGGGGCATGTCAGCACAGAGAGCCGGCTCCGCACACCTCAGGTGAGGGCTGGACTCACCTTGTCCACTCGGCTGGATTCTCTGTCCCCAGCAGCCTGTGTCCACCAAAAGAGGAGTGCCCCCCTTGACCCCATTGGGCCGGCAGGTGGGGGTGCTGGGGCGTGTCGTTCAGCCGGCAGGAGGAGTCCTCCCCCTTCCAAACCTCTCCAGCCCTGTGCTGCGTGGGCCATCTGTGACCAGGGACCCAGGACACTGCAGTTTTGTAGCCTTGCCATGCCATGCGAGCCACCCGACAACCAAGTCAGGCTGCCACTCCCGGTCCAGGCCTAGATCACTTTCATTTCTAATAGGAAAGAGCAGATCTTTCTTCATGGACGCCCACACTTCCCATTCTCCTGGGACCCTGGGCTTGGAACGCAGCCCCACCTCACTCTGCCAGGCTGGACTGCTGGGGTGGATGCATGTGGTCCTGGCGGCTGAAGAGCGTGAGCACCGCGTCTGTGTCTGTCTCCTGTCTGTCCACAGGTTTCGGCTACGGACCTCCACCTCCCCCACCAGATCAGTTTGCCCCTCCAGGGGTTCCCCCACCACCGGCCACTCCCGGAGCCGCACCTCTGGCCTTCCCGCCACCTCCATCTCAGGCCGCCCCAGACATGAGCAAACCACCGACCGCCCAGCCCGACTTCCCATACAGCCAATATGGTGAGTGCCTTGCTCCCCATCCACCTGGGGGTTGGGTGCCACAGGACTGTGGGACTGCTTGCAGGGCCCAGGCTTGAGCAGGCCTGAGGTGGGCTCTTGGCCAGGGTGCTGGTGTGGAGGAGCATTCACGGCTCGGCACCTGTGTCCAGGGCCTGTGGGTGTGGGGCCCCCAGCGGGCCTGCGCTGTGTGTGTCTGGGTCTGCCATACGCAGGGTGGGCTTGTGGGCCATGCGGCATCAGTAGGCATCCAGCTTCACCAAGGGGTGCTCACCAAGTAGGTGCTGGAGACCAGGGTCTGTGGCCCTTGAGAGCAGCTTGAGTTGGGGCGGGGCATGGGGCTCTCTTGTGCTGAACAGATGCCCCCCAGCACCCCCACATCTCAGGCTCTTGTGCCCTTGGGGCCTTGCCCAGCTGTGATCATGTGGCTTCTCGCCTCACCCAGAGCAGGACACCGCGGTGGTGGGTGCAGTGTTGCTGACCCCTAGAGGGGATGTACGAGCGACTGAGCAAGCATGTGCCCCCCCATCCCCTGCTCCTCTGCCAAGGCCGCCCGGGGCAGTTACCCTGGTCTCATCTCTCGCCAGGCCTGGGCACCTCTTCTCCAGAGCCGCCAGGCTTCGGCCCACACTTTGTTTACACTCTTTTGGTCAGGCTGAGCAGTGATGTGGCCTAGGTAGGTGGTGCCTCCTCCTCCATGGTCCCCACTGCCTGTGCCCGGGCCACAGATGGCACCTCCTCTGCTGTTCTGGGCGGGGGTGGACTCGGCGGTGCCCTCGGGGACGGGCCCTTGCCAGGGTGAGGACCTCAACTGGCCACCACCCCACTGGCCCTGGAGCTCTGCCCTCACGGTTGGCACCACCAACCCAGGGGGCCTCATGGGGCGGGTTGGCCCTACTCAAAGGAGGGGCAGCACTGTTGGGCTCCAAGCTCTGCAGCTCAGCCTGATCTGTAATGTGTCCTCAAATCCTGGAATCTGCCATGTCCACCCTGAGTTCCACTGGAGAGCAAACTTTGTAGGAGCCTGTGGTCCCCCAGGTCTGGCCAGGTGTCTGTTTCCAAGCTTGAAGGCCTCGCCAGCCGCGAGGGTGCGCCGCAGGCCCCCAGCCCCAAGACAGGGCAGTAAGTGCGGGAAGGGGTCTCAGAGCTGCTCTCCTTTCTGTGAAGATGGCTGCCCGGGTCCCAGTGGGGCTCTGGGGGGGTCCCTCCACCCACTGGGTCCAGGCCCCACCCTAGCTCACCCGGCTCTTCCCCGCAGGTTACGGACAGGACTTGGCCAGCTTCGGACAGGGCTTCTCAGACCCCAGCCAGCAGCCCCCCTCCTATGGGGGCCCCTCGGTGCCTGGCTCGGGGGGTCCCCCCGCTGGCGGAAGTGGCTTTGGACGCGGTCAGAACCACAACGTACAAGGATTCCATCCCTACCGACGCTAGCAGCAGCCCCTCCTTGCAGACGGCAGGCGGCTGAGACCAGGATTCAAACTTGTGAACTCGTGACAATCACAAACTTGGTGGAAATACCGACTCGACCGTGGGGGGAGGGGGGGAGGCTTTTGGCGGTGGCTGTGGGTACCTGGACTGAGGTTTTTAAATATATTTCTTTCTCTAACCCATCAGCACAATAAAAAAAAAGTCACTGGTTCAACAACAGGGTTTAAAAAAAATTCTTCAGCTTTAATTCAAAACTTCAGGTTTCTTTTTCTTCCTTTTTTTTTTTTTTGAAATTATTTTCCTGAGCCTTTATTTTACCGTATATTGTAAACTTTTATGTTAAAGAAAAAAATATACATTTACAAATTGTGAGATTTTTAAGAGAAATTTTCTACGATGTATACTCGCTTATTTTTTAATTTAAAACAGGGTTTCCGTCGGCACTGGTGGAGGTAAGGGGCATTTTTAGTCCCTTGCTCCTGGCTTTGAGGGTTGGGACTTGTTGGTCCAGAAACTCTGGGAGCATAAAGAAGAAATCTACTGAGTGTGTTTTGTTTTTTGTTTTCTTCTCTGCTTTTGTCGACTGGCGTGCCTGGCCATATCTGCAGGTGCGTTGTGGGGCCGCGCCTGCCTGTGTCCACCCGCCATCCAGAACCAGGGGGCCAGGCTGGCCCATCTCCCGTGCTCGGGGCTTCAGGGCATCCGCGCTGACCAGTTTGAATAAAGAAAGTGCGTTTGGACTAGAAACCCACGTTGTGTCCGTCTTTCCCTCTGCTGGGAGTAGCCCCTTCCTGTGTGGGGAGCCGGGCCCTCCTCAGCAGGTATGGGGGTCTTGGGGTCTTGAGCCTGGGGTTGGGGGCCTGCTCAGCTGCAGACCCCCTGTGAGGGGCCTTGGGCACTGGGGTCCATTGGCCACTTACTGGGTGCTGAGGAAGAGGAGTTTAGACAGATCTGGGTGGGGCCTGCCAGGCCCCTTGCACCCCTACAGAAGTGACATCTGGACTGTGGCTTCGAGAAGGCTGCTCACCTTTCCAGGTGTTGGCTGTGGGCAGGGGTGGTGGGACTCCCAGTTGAGGGCTGGTGGGTACAGCTCTTTGATCTGAAGGTCGTGGTGATGGGCCAGGAACCTGGGGGCAGGGAGGTGGGGTGGGACGAGCTCCCACCTGCAGAGTTCCTCCTGCCATGTGAAAGGATGGGGCTGTCACTTCACTGTAAAAATCACAAGATTTTAGGGAAAAAGTGATTTGAAAATGTCCTGGATGGCTCCAGCGTGCTGGACTGGAGATAATGCAATGAACTCAAATGGCCAGAAAGCCCTGGCCCAACCAACAGACCAGCTCAGAGCCAGAGAGAAAGGCACCTTCTCCCCTAGACCCAAAATGCCCCTCTTCCCGTCCCTTCTACATGTCACATCTCTTTTAGTCCTCAGACTACTGCTTTCTTTTGCATTAAATGAATATTTTCTAGTGTAATATTTTAATTCTTTCAATGATTTTTTTTCATTGTAGTTTTTGAGGTTTTTAGAGTACCATATGCACCTGTTTGGTTGCTTTTTATTGTGACAAAATTTAAGATTGGTCATTTTTAACCATTTCTAAGTATACACAGCTCGGTGGCATTAAGCACACAGTCATGTTGTGCAGCCATCCCCACCATAATCTCTAGAACTTCCTCATCTTCCCAAACAAATCTCACTCACCCTCCAGCCCCAGCCCCGCACGATCTACTTTCTGTCTATGGGTCTGAGTCCTCTAGGGACCTCTTCTGAGTGAAGTTGTACAGTATTTGTCCTGTGTTTAGGTTCTCACACTGTTTCTTCCAGGTCCATCCACATTGCAGCAGGTGTCAAAATGTCCTTCCTTTTCAAGGCTGGATAATATTTCACTGTGTGAACAAACCACATTGTTTATACATCATCCATGGATGGGCACTAGTTGTTTCCACTTCTTGTCAATCATGCTGCTGTGAACAGGCGTGTGCAAATCTGTTTGAGTCCCTGCTTTCAGTTCCTCGGGGTTTGCACCCAGGAGGGGAATTGCTGACATCATGGAACTACATACATCTTAGTGTACCAGAATCACCTTTGGATGGACACTGTTCCACTGAATATTGACAAAGTATGCCTGGGGTGTTGTGGTTCATGGGGTCACAAAGAGTCGGACACAACTGAGTGACTGAACTGAACCCCTATATAGTTCTTGTCTCTTGTCCTGTTCTTAGTATTGTTATATTACCCCTCTATGTGTTGCAAACCTAATACTGCAGTGTTACAGTTGTTACTTTACATAATTCTGTTAAAGGCTTGCAGGTCCTTATCAGGGATGCCATTTCTAACCATCTGTGCAAAGCCAGTGTCCCACCCTCTTGGCTCAGATATCTGTATGACCTTGTCCCTTACAGGTCTGCCTCAACCATCCTCCCTATGGAGCCAGCCAGAACTCCAGACAGCGCCTTCTGCAAACAGGCACTCCGTAAACACTTTTTAACATGGGTTTTATTATAGAGGTTATGCAGCAACAATATGAGTTTTCAAAATGGGCAGTGACGAATCACACGTGCCCCAGTTGAAGAAGGGGCTCCCATACACTAAGCAGCCAGCTCCAGCCTGGGGGTTCCAGCAGTGGAGGGCAGCTGTTGTTCAGTCACTCAATCGTGTCCGACTCTGCAAACCCATAGACTGCAGCACGCCTGGCTTCCCTATCCTTCACTATCTTCTGAGTTTGTTTAAATTCGCGCCCATCGAGTCGGTGGTACTATCCAATCATCTCCTCCTCTGTTGCCCGCTTCTCCTGCCCGCAGTCTTTCCCAGGATCCTGAGGCTTTTCCAGGAGTGGGCTCTTCGCATCAGATAGCCAAAGTACTGGAGTTTCAGCTTCAGCATCAGTCCTTTCAGTGAATAATCAGGGTTGATTTCTTTAGCATTGAGTGGTTTGATCTCCTTGCTGTTCAAGGGACTCTCAAGAGTGTTCTTCAGCACCACAATTCGAAAGCATCAATTCTCTGGCGGTCAGCCTTCTTTACGGTCCAACTCGCACATCCGTACATGACTACGGGAAAAACCATAGCTGTGATTACACACATCTTTGTCTCTGCTTTCTAATTTGAGGTCCAAGTTTGTCATGGCGGCGGGGCTCTTTTATTCTTCGGAGACAGAATTCTGACCTCCGGACAGCAGACGGCGCGCGTCCTCTGTCGGGAAAGCGGAAGCGGAAGCGCTTGCGCACGCAGGCCGGGGGCGGGGCATTGAGACCCCGCGATAACTGCGCTGGCGCAGAACGAAAGATCCTTTCTCAAGAACCGGCAAGATGGTGAGTGTTACGTCCTCCTTGTATGTTCCGGGTTCATCCGGTGCCATCCGAGCTCTGGCCCATAGCGGAGGCCGAGGTCAAGCCGCGAGGCTGCGGGCCTCTCCCGCAGGCCTGTGGAACCGCCGGATATGGGGGTGTGGGGCGGGCTTGCTGGTTGTCAGGATGACTCGGGGCAGGGAAGGCCTGTGTCGGCCCGCTTGTCCCAGCCGAGCCTCCGTAGCCCGAAGCCGCGCGGGCCGCCCTGGATCGGGTGCAAGGTGGTGCGTGCCCACGGGCTCCCATACCGGGAGCGCTGCGCGGTTTTCGGCGGGAGCCGCGGGTCCACTGACCTCACCGTGGGGACTGGGGGTGGATCTCGGGGACCCGCTCACCCCCGGCCCGGCCCGCGCAGGCGGAAGTAGAACAAAAGAAGAAACGGACCTTCCGCAAGTTCACCTACCGCGGCGTAGACCTCGACCAGCTGCTGGACATGTCCTAGTAAGTGGTGGCGGGGCAGGGGTTTGGCGGCTGGAGGGGTCCCCAGGGTGGGTTGAGGGCTGCAGGCTGACCTGCGGCCGTGGACCGTATGTAGGCGAGAGGGCGGGGCTGAGTGCGGATAAAAATGAGTCCTTGAGGATTGAACTGAACGGGTTTTCCACGAGTCCCTTTTGGACGTTTTGGCGTCCACTCGGACACGTAAAGGCCGCTCTAGCCCGCGAGCCTTACAAGATAGGGCAGCCGCCGTATCTGGGGGATCTGGCACGTGGGCGGGAGTTTGGCGATCCTTGCTCTAAGGTTTGGCCTGAGCTGGAAACATCTAGGCAGGGGGGTGCGAAGCCCGGGCCCCGGATGGGAAGGGAGGCTCGTGACGCCTATCTCCTAGAGCTGTGCGCGGTCTGGGGCGGAAGGGCCGGCTTCCTAGGGAGCACACCATAGGGTCCTCAGCGGCCGGGGGCTTCTCAGGGTGGCCCCACTGCTGGGTTCTTGCGGCTAGCAGAGCAGAGCAGGGTGCCCGCGAGTTTGCAACTCCCCGAGTCACCTGTTTTTCCGGCTCAGCTTACTCGTTTGTAGATAGCGGAGCGGGGATTCTCGAACTGGAGAGCTCCCTCGCGAACGTTCGGAGCGGGTGCTGTGGGCCCTGGCCGGGCGGGGAACGTTGCTCTCGGAGCTCCTGGTGAAGCAGTAGTGTTCCTGGTGGGCTGTGGGGCCGAGCCGGGCCTCAGACCGCCTACTCTGTGCCCTCACCCGCAGTGAGCAACTGATGCAGCTATACAGCGCGCGCCAGCGACGGCGGCTGAACCGCGGCCTGCGGAGGAAGCAGCACTCGTTGCTGAAGCGGCTGCGCAAGGCCAAGAAAGATGCGCCGCCCATGGAGAAGCCCGAGGTGGTGAAGACGCACCTGCGCGACATGATCATTCTGCCCGAGATGGTGGGCAGCATGGTTGGCGTCTACAACGGCAAGACCTTCAACCAGGTGGAAATCAAGGTGCGTGTGGGATGATCTGGGCCTGGGGGTGGTGGGGCCCTGCCACCGTGCCTCCGCTGACTATCCCCCAACCCTTCCTCTGCAGCCTGAGATGATTGGCCACTACCTAGGCGAGTTCTCCATCACCTACAAGCCCGTGAAGCACGGTCGGCCCGGTATTGGGGCCACCCATTCCTCCCGCTTCATCCCCCTCAAGTAACCTGCTGGCCAATAAAAGCAGAGATTTCTCTAGTCCTGAGTGCGACCTGTGTTTACTTCCTGTGGGTGCTGTGACCCATCAAGACTCCCAGGAATGGGGCTGGAGGCTAAGGTGAAAAACGGGCCAGAGCCAGGCAGCATGTGACCTGGGCTTTCCTGCTGTAGACACATCCGGTCTCAGGGAGGTTGAGGCTAGGGATCAGGTGTACTGGGTTCTGTGACAAGTCCTGGGATGTCCAGGGGCCTGTGCTGCCTTCCCTATGCCCCAGCCACTCCTGGACTGAAGGCAGCATTTCCTCTTCTGGAGCCCCTCTTCCCAAGTTCCCCCAGTGAGCCCACCTGTGGACAGTGACCTGACCTCCCTCCCCCATGCTCCAGCTTCTCACACGTTGCCCATGGTTCCTCAGTGCCCTGGGCAATCAACCGTGCTGCCCACGTCTGTCCCTCTTCTTGGCTTCCCTTGCGCTCCTGATCAGCTTCTAAAGATCTTCCAAAGTAACTCCAGGGCCCAACCCTTGCATTGAGGCTTCCTGGGGTGTCCTGTGGGTGGGATCACCCCCATCTACCATGTTCCCTAAAGTGTTCCTGTCAGGTGTTAACTTCCTTCACGATGGCAAAGATGGCAGGTGCATCAGTGAATAGAAAGGGTGGGTAACTGTCCAGACAGCAGTGAAGTCCTAAGGGGTCTGTAACTGGCAGGATGGGGGAGAACGTGGACAGGATTGCCAGGTTGGAGCCAGAGCTGGTGGAAGGTGGACATAGCAGGGTTGTGTCCTGCAGATACTGAGGTGGCCTTGAGACATCCAGGTCTGCTTGGGTTTGGTATGAGCGATGGCTGGAGTCTGGGTGTGGAGATAGAGCACACAGGTGCCTCCCTCTCCCCACAGTGGCCGCTGCTCTGAGCTCTTTGATCTCCGTTTTAACAGGAGATCAATGAGCTTACTGTTGATGTCTGGGGGTGGGGTTGGCCCAGCGTTGTGTGATCCTAGTTCCCCAACCAGGGATCTAACCTGTTCTCCCTGCAGTGGGAATGTGGACTCAACCACAGGACTGCCACGGAAGTCCCCGTACTGTTAATATCTTGATCTGGAGTTTCGTTGAACAGAAAGCACGGGTCACTGTTTTATACCTATCCTGGAGAAGGCCGGAGACAGTGTGACAGCACTGAGACTAGCCTGTCCGCAGTTTGCCTAGTAGCGCCCCTGATTCACAGGGCGCTCCTATAAGCCCCTAGGGAAAGGGGCAATCTGGAAGGAACAAGGCTGATAAAAGGAAGCTATGTCAGAATGCTGCTGGACCTCCAGTCCGTGCCTCCATCCCACCCAAGCTCCTGTTGGCTGAGAGGGGACCAGTGGGCCTGACCTACACCTGGCCAGAGGGAAGGGTGAGGGAAACGGACACCTGGGTGCTGGTACTGAGGAACAGTGAGGGGCTGCCTGCTGGTTCATGGGGTAGAACACTCTGGATGGCCCTCTGCACCCAGTCATGCTTCAAAGGGACCAACTAGAAACTTAGGCCCATCATGTGAGGCTTGGGTGTCAGGTGAGATCGTTAGCTGTCTGCTTCATGGACCTTTGTCAGAGATACAGCCTGGAAGATCTGGGCTATATGGGCCAAGTTCACTTCAGACCAGGAACTGCCTGCCTGGCCCCACAACTCAAGAGGGAGGGCAGGAGTGGGTGAGCATTTGCTGTACCCTCGATTGTCTATTTTGGGGGTTTCCGTAATTCAGAAAAACACGTGTGCTGAAGTAAGCATGTTTTTCACATTGAATTCAATGTGTATATAGAGGGGTAAGTAAATCAGTCACTTAGTTGTGCGCAACTCTTTGGGACCCCATGGACTGCAGCCCGCCAGCCTTCTCTGGCCATGAGATTTTCGAAGCAAGGATACTGGAGTGGATTGCCATTTCCTTCTCCAAGGGCTCTTCCCAACCCAGGGATTGAACCTGGGTCTCCTGCACTGGCGACTTCCCTGGTGGCTCAGACGGTAAAAGCATCTGGCTACAATGCGGGAGACCTGGGTTCAATCCCTGGGTCAGGAAGATACCCTGGAGAAGGAAATGGCAACCCACTCCATTACTCTTGCCCGGAAAATCCCATGGACAGAGGAGCCTGGTGGCTGCAGTCTATGGGGTCACAAAGAGACACGGCTGAGCGACTTCACTTCTGCACTGCAGGCAGATTTTTTACCGACTGAGCTACAAGGGAAGCCCCATATAGAGGGGTACCTTAGAGCAAATTTGCCCCTTTTTGGAGAGGAGTTTTTTGACCCTGAACTTGAAAAGCTGTACAAGTGCGGTTTTGGAGCCTCCAGGACCCTGCAGGTGCAAAATGCGGGTACCAGGACTGTGAGCCCCTTCACCCTGCTGGGTGGAGAGGCCCTGGTAGAAGTGGTGATGGGTGTGGTGTCGGGGTGGGCAAGCATTGCCATCTGGCTTCGTAAATAACTACACGTATGATTAGTCCTACGCAGCTAGTGGTGCGCGCAGCAGCAGCCAGGTGGCGCCCTATTCCGGGAAAACTTTTGGAGGTCCAGACTTGGTTGGCCTCTCTCCGGTCCGCTGGCTCAGGCCACGCCACGCTCCTGCTTTGTCCCGTCTCCTGAACATACCCTATTGGTTCCGTACCCCAACCCTGCGGGCCATCCGCACCATCTCAGAGGCAGTTCCGTCGCTCGACCCTCAGCTTCCTGTCGGTCAGTCAGCTGCCTTCAGAACCGCTTCCCCAGCGCCCCTGGCCGTCAACCTAAATGCATATCATCCTCCTGGAACCTCCCCAGGTTCCAGAAGAACGCCTAGGCTCCGCCGTGGTCCATGAAGTCCCTCCTCCCCGCTGCTCCTCATCTTCTCCCGACTAGCTCTCCTCTCCCAGCCTTCCCGCGGGCTCCGCTCTCCGCCCGACGCCCTTCCTGCAGATTCCCAGCACCTGCTTAATGAGGCCAGCCCACAGCATCCCGGCCACAGCAGCGCCCCTTACTCTACCTCCAGGAGTACACTAGGACCGATTGTTCTCTACTTCCCAAGACTTAGCAGAGCTCGCGATAACGTCCCCTCCACCACCCTCACCATCCTCCCTTCACCATCCTTGCCCAACTTCCACTTATCTGGGACACCCGCAGTCCCCTCCGTCTCCCAGCGCCACTCACGGCCGTTTTCCCTGAGGACACCAGAGGGCGCCTATGAGCAGCGGGCGGGGCCAAGTCCCGGCTCTGACCACTGCCCTGGGGGCTTGCGCGGCCTCATCCGCCCCTCACATCCAGCTCCCTCTCTTTGTTCTGGCTGTTCCACCTGCCCGGATGTTTACCCTTCGGGTCTCCATTCAAGTGCACTTTCCAGCAGCCCCTCAGTTCCCGGGCTGTTTCCTCCTCAGCACCCTCCTCTACCAACATGTTCTCTTGTTGACTGTCGGCCCCTCTCCACCCAATGTCAGCTTCCCAAAACAGTTTTCACTGTTTTGTTTCATGCACAGGCAGGGCCTAGCACACAGTAGGTGCTTAATAAGTATTTGGTAAATTACTGAAACCTTCACCAGTTCTCCACCCTGCCCCGCCCCGCCCGGGCCCGTGCCCAGCGCCCAACTCCGAGCTCGCAGCCAGTGTTTGCTGAATGACTAATGAACGGAACGCGCGGCCCGGCCTCTGCGGGGACACCTTCCAAGCGAAGGGCGGCACCACCCCCGTGCCTACGAGATCCCTATCTTCCATGAGACCACTCCTACCCCCCGGCCCACTTCCCAACACCGGATTTCCTCCGCAGCTCCCGCGAGAGCCCCTCCCGACCTCTAGGGTTCCCCAACCCCGTCGGACCCCCGCCCCTCCCCCCTCCTCCGCTCACGCTGTTCCCCGCCCTCACACCGCCCCTCCCAAGTCCTCAGCCCTCGAGACGCCCGCCGCCCGCACGAGTCCTCCAGGCCTCCCCTCTTTAGCCCCCTTGGCTTTAGAGACCCCGCTCCGCCCCTTGCTCCGCGCAGGCGCAGACGCCCTGGTCCGCTCCTCCCACCCCACCCCCAGCGGTCGAGGGGCGGGGCGCGGGCTGGTGGAGGTGGCCACAGCTCCATGGGGCTCCTGGGGCTGCTGAGCCTACTGCACTCGGCCTTCTTTGGGGACCAGGTAGGCCGCGGGGGTCCAGGTCTAGTGGGTGGGGTCTGGCCGTGGGCGCGGCTGGGGCGCGTAGAGCCGCAGCCAGAGATGCAGTGAGGACCGCGAGGACTGTGGTCGTGGCATCAGGAGGCGCCGGGGCACGCGCAGTGAATCTCCGCGGGTCTGGGGTCTTGCGCGATCGCTGTGGAGACCGTTGCCAGGGAAACCGCCTCAGGTCGTTCGCAGGGCTGAGAGCCCCTCCCCCGCGCCGCAGTCAACCTCCCCTCCACTCCCGGGTTTGCGCAAGCGCGGTCACTCGTGCTCAGCCTAAAGCCTCTAAGAAAGACTCCCTCCAGACCCCTCCTTATTGAGCGGACCAGGAGACTGGAGGGAGAGGGAGGCTGCGGAGGGGGCGAGCTGTGCCGAAGCTCGCCAAGCACAGGCGGGTAGAGGGACGTGCCACGCCCTGCGCCTTTCCGGGCCTCAGTTTCCCCCTCTGGACGCCGAGCGTATGACTAACATCACCCACGCTGATGTTAATACTAATGTCTATCCCACCAGGCCCGAGCGCTTTGCTACCTCTGACATCCGAATCCTGGGGTTCTAACATCCCCTCCTTAGGAGGAAACAGGCTGGGGGATGCAGCGGGGAACCCCCAAGGTCATGCCTAGAGCTGGGCTGGAGCCTGAGCGCGGAGCGGATACGCCCGCACGTGACACAGCCAGGAGGCCGGCGGGAGCTATCCACGGTGCTGACAGGCCGCGCGCCTGGCCCCTCCACTCCCGGGAAACTGAGGCCCAGAACCGCGGTCAGGAGACCGGGATTCGGGGAAGCTGCCTGGCCCGGCCGGCTCCACCCCTCTCCCACCTCCAGTGGCATTTTCTCCTCACCTGTCAGGGCCCTGTTCAGTCACCCAGCCTGAGCCCATTTCTGTGGTCTCATGACCATCTGGAGCCTTCCTGTTCCCTTGCCCCCATCATCCAGCTCGGAGTTGGGGACCGCTTCTGGTTCCATCTCCAGCCCCTGACACAGCTGAGGCTCAGTGGGGGAGGGCAGAGAATCAAGGGGGCAGAGATGCTCGAGGTCAGGCTCAGAAGGCCCAAAAGTGAACCTGGCTGTGTGCTGGACCAAGTGCTGGGGTGGGGGTGGGGAGAAGACAGCCCTGTGCACTAGGAGGTGCAGATGATAACAGGGACAGAGGCTGGGAGGGTACCCCCCGCTAGACCTGGGGACTGCTTCTCAGCACCTCCCAAGACTGAGCCTGGGGTTCTGGGAGCCTCTGAGGGTTACGAAGCCTCTTGTGGTTATAGAATTTCCAGTGATGCCACATTCTGGCTGTGCCTCAGAGATTTACAGGGTCAAGTCTTGGGTGATGTCAGGGACATGATGTTCCAGAGGCTTGGGGACAAGGGCATTTTGCCTTGGGGTCTCAGCCATCAATACTTCGGCCACCTGATGCAAAGAGCTGACTCACTGGAAAAGGCCCTGATGCTCTGGAAGTTTGATGACAAAATGAAAAGGAGGAGGCTGAGGATGAGATGGCTGGAGGGCATCACTGACTCAATGGATATGAGTTTGAACAAACTCCAGGAGACAGTGAAGGACAGGGAAGTCTGGCGTGCTGCAGTCCATGGGGTCGCAAAGAGGCAGACATGACTTAGTAACTGAACAACAATCCAGCCCCCTGTGCTCTAGCCTTCCAGGTCAAAGACACACCCAGAGTGGTGAGAAATGCCTAGGGAGGATCTACTAGGACTCCTGCATGAATTTAGGCAACCTTCTCCCTGCCCTGAGCCTCAGTCTGCCCCTGTGTATGAGGACAGGACTGGTCATTGGACCCTCCAAGTCTCTGCCAGCTCTAATGTTCTGACTGAGGACAGTGCCATCTGAAACTGGGTGGGGGAGCTAAGACTTCATCCCATGGGGGTAGAGGCAGTGATTCTCCAACCCACCTCCCAGTGAACAAAGTGGGAAACTGAGGCCAGAGAGAGATGTGCTCAAGGTTGTACAGGGGAGTCAAGGTGGAGCTGAAGCCGAGGCCCTGGGCTCTGTCCTCTCCCCACCCTCACTCAGCCCCAGGACTCCTCCATGGGGACTGCCCTTGCTCTGAAGGCCTCATCATTTTCCTGGTCCAGCCCCACCACCCTCTGTCCTCTGTGGCCCCACCCGAAGCCTGTATGCCTCGAGTGGGCTCTGACCTTTCCTGGTTCCAGGCATCAGACCTGCTGTTTCCTCAGCCTGGAAGGCTTTTCCCTTCCTTGACCCCATGCCCAATTCTGATTCATCCTGAAGGAGCCCAGCACCCATGTCCTCTTCTCAGTGCAGCCTTCCCAGCCTCTGGAAGGACTAATTCTGCCCGCTGCACCCCCTTCTGAGCCCTGCAAGCTGGGGACAGCAATGTCCAGCTCTAGAGGCTCTGGGACAGTCAAGGTCTGTGTCCTCTCAGGGCCCTCAGCATTGTCGTCCCAGGATGGGGCTTATGGGGCCTCCTGCAACTCACTCAGCAGGAAACAAAGTGGTCCTTGTGTCTTTTGGCTGCCCCTCCTGTCCCGGCCTTCCTTGCACCAGCCCTTGCAAGGGCTGCAGCCACCTTCCCATTTTACAGAGAGAAATGGGAGGGTCTGCAGGTGAATGACGGTTTGCTCTGGTCCCCCACCCAGAAGACAGAGGCAGGTCCCGAAGCTATGTCTTGTGGCCCTAGTGCCTCCTTCATAGCTTTGGCCACCAGGCAGCCTGAGCCACAGCTACAGATTCGGCTTCTGGGTGTTAAACCCTCAAGTGGCCCCCAGGGACTCATTGAGGATCTGATACAGCTGGGGATGGGTACTTTGGGGACCCCAGACCTTCCCCTCCTCTGGCTTCCCTTATCCAAGGCTGAATTGTGGATTCCACCTGGGACAGAATCAGAGAGATTCAGAGAAAGCCAGGGACAGAGGAATGTGGGGAGGGACACGGAGTCACGGAGGCGCTGACACACTCTGCCAAGGAACCGGGGAGAAATGCAGGGTCCCAGGTGCTCCCCAGCATGCCTGCCCATCCCCCAGCTTCACCTCCCTATGCTAGTCAGGACCCTCGAGGCCCTCCAGCTGTGTCCCCAGCCCTGGCCTACCCTGACCCATAGGAACAACGCCAGGCTGGATCCGTGGGGAAGGGCTTCCTGCCCCACCGCCCCTGGGGCTGCCCTCCCTCCACCCTGAGATTCTGATGTAACACCCAGGACTGGATGCTTTACTCTCAGATTCTTCAGATTCAGCCACTTATAAGAGCAGGTTCTAAGAGGCCATTCCACCCCGAAATGGAGTGGAAGACAAGAGGTCATGGTCATTGGGGCGCTCCCTTTCTTTAGGGGTGTTCACCCACACACATACACACACCCCCTGAACCCTAGCGAAGGCCCGACGCCCCGCCCCCAGAGGCGGTCCCCGCCCCGGGCCGCCATTGGCTGTTGCCATGGCACCAGCCATCTTCCCGCGCCGTCATTGGCCGCCGCGCCTGCATCCATCCCGCATCCTCCCCCGCTCGCGGTGGTCTCGCCCCAGCGCCCTGAGCGGCGGCGCCGCCTGGCGAGGCCCAGACCAGGCTTTGTCCGCCCTGGAGGCCCCTGTCAGACCCGCCGAAATCCCGGAGCCCTGGAGCCTGGACCCCGCGGCCGCCCCAGCCCTGGAAGACTGGGAGCTTGGGCGGGGCTGGCGTAGCTGCGCGGAGGGAGAAAGACCCAAGCCCACGGCACCGGCACCGCACCGCAGCCAGCCCAACCCCGATGAAATAAAGTAAGCGGGCGCCTTCCTTGGGTGGAGGGCAGGGAGGGCAGCCTCCGCCTAGCCCGGAGTCTCCATCCTTTTCTCTCGGCCTTGCCTGTAAATACACAATGTGGAGACTCTATTTCTTCAGGGTGGAGCCATAGGGGAAACTGTGTCCCAGAGAACTGGGCGTCTGCGTCGCTGCAGCTGGTCCCATGCAAACACCCACCCACAGATTTCAACACCCAGGTCTCCCAGAGTCTGCGGGCTGGCTAGTGTGCCTAGGGGGATGCCGCTGCGTCTCTCTGGGTGTCAGATGAATCAGAGGAAATGCGGCCCCTCGCTGCTCATTCAGACAAACCTCCAGCTGTAGGTCTTTTCTCATTGGTGATGGAGATGTCTGATGCGTTCCTCGAGGCAGCCTGGGATGAAGGGCAGGCAGGAGGGCTTCCAGGAGGAGGCTGCACTGTGAGGGATGGCAGGAGTCAGAAGAGGTGTTCTGGGCAGGAGAGCTGCATGTGTCAAGGCCTGGGGTTGGGGGAGAAAGAGCTGCCAGTGGCAGTGATGCGGGGCCTCTGTGAAGGAGTCACAGCTTATGCTGAAGGCCCCGGGGAGCCCTGGAGGCATTGGCGCAGGGGAGAAATGGAGTCCAGCATGTGATTTTCCAAGTTCCCTCTGACTGTGTGTGAAAAGTGGATCGTGGGAGGCCACGAAGGGGCTGGTGAGGCTGCCCTGAGAGGGTCCCCCCAGGGCAGAGCTTGAGGTGGGTGATGGGAGTGTGGGGTTAGGGACCCAGGTTGGAATGAAGAGCGGGGAGCCCAGGGGGTGGCCCAGCTACCAAGTTCAGTCTGATGGGGACACAGCAGTAACTACTGGGTGTGAAGGGGTTGAAAGGTCTGAAGTTCCACTGGGCCATTCCAAGAGCTCATGAGGGCAGCCTGGGGAGGGGGTGCAGGCAGGGCCTGGGTTTGGGGAATGGGAGGGTTATGCCTGGGACTACTGCTCCCCCCTGGGTGGGCATGTGTGGTGGCCTCCACCAGGACACAGGGCCCCCGCTGGACCCCAGGGGGCTCACCGCAACTCCAGTCCATCCTGATGCACAGCTGGGACCCCTGGCTGAGTCATAGGCAGGATCAGTACTGCGGTGGAAGGGGAGGCTGTGGTCTTTGGGCATCAGTCTCCCCCACCTGACACGCTGTCTCCCGTAGGACTGTCCTGTCTTCCTGTCACTTGTGGTTTGCTCCATGACAGCCATCCCACCTGGCCCTCTAGTATCGCACAAGACGGGCCTGGCAGATCGAGTTCTCCCCATTTGTCAGATGTGCAAACTGAGGCCTGCAGAGATGGCGGGGCTGGTATACCTGCAGCACTGCCTGGACTTGTGAGCACTTGCAGGGCAGTGTCTGAGTTCCATGCATGCCTGGTGCATTCCCCTCGGCTCAGCTTCTCCCTCTGGGAACAGTCTAAGGGTGGTCGCTGAGACTCTAGGCTCAGGACTGTGACAAGGTGTCAGATGACAGAGCCAGGCATGCAGTAGATCCTGTGAGTGATTAGAAAGGACTGACTCCATGTCATGCCTGGGCTGAACCCCCACACCCCTACTCCAGGCTCAGCTGTGCCCTTGGGATCCCTAGGGTGTGGGGGTCTCCTTGGTGAGGGAGAGAGAGGAGAATGAGTGGAAAAGCGAATGAATGGGTGTGGCCAGGTGGTGGAGGGGGAAGGGAGGGGGCAGGTGCACCCCCCCACCCCCTGCCGTGGGCAGGGGTGGCTGACTGATTGACTTGGGGAGGGGGCTCCTAGGGAGGAGGTGGCAGAGGAGATGGGCTGCCATTGGTGTGCCTCAGACAAAGGCGGAGGGAGGGGACATGGGCTGATGGGAAGGGAACAAAGAGGGAAGGGGGGCTGGTGGTGGGATCGCACCGTCAGGAGGGCCAAGACAAGGGAGGAGGCACTGGCCAGCTGGACAGACGGAGGAGATTGGGCTGAGTGAGGAAGGACAGCCAGACACACAAAGAAGCAAGCGGCGGTGGCCATGTGCTGGGGGTGGGGCAGGAGGCCCCGGGGGCCAGAGGGGCTAGCAGAGGGCTGACCGGAGGGGCACCGGGCCAAGCAGGGAGGTACTCTGGATCCAACCGCTGCTTGAATGGGTGTGGGGGCTGCAGGTGTCCAGGCTCCAGACCCCTACATGACCCCTGTGTTTCTGGGTCTGTCTGTCCAACTGTACAGTTGCCAGGGCTCCACCATCAGCTTGTCCACCACTTTCTTAGAACCTTCATGGCATTCTTATTGTCCATCATCTGGACCAGCTGGCAGTCTGTCCACCCAGCCTCTGGGTAGTTGTGCTCATTCAGGAGAGGGTCTTGGTTTATCATCTGTCTGTCTGTCTGTCTCTGGCTGTGTGTCTGAGCCTGGTGGCATTGGGCTGGAAAGCCCACCTGCAAGTTTAAATTGTCATATTGGGGACCACCTCGGTGGTCCAGGGGTTGAGACATAGCCTTGAATGCAGGGGGTGTGGGTTCAATCCCTGGTTGGGAAACTAAGGTCCCACATGTCATGATATGGCCAAAAATTCATTATAATAATAAAATTAAATTGTCAGAGCATCTGTCTGTCTAGCTGGCGATCCGTTTGTGTGTCCAGAGGCCCCCACAGTGAGGGCCAGCGTCTGTCTGTGTGTCTTGTGTATTGGTCACTTTGGCTGTCTGTCTGAAAACCTGTCCAATGGCTCTGTCCCTCTGTCTCCTGTTGTCCCTGCCTGCCTGTGTCTGTCACTCCACCTGCCAGGTGGTCTGTCCCCCAGACTCCCTGGGCCAGCACCATCTTGCCTGCAACATCCAGCCACCCTGCCTGAGACCCAGCCAGAACCTAGGTCAGAGGCTGTCCCCTCCCCAGACCCTTGGATGATCCCTCTCTCCTGTGGCCCCAGGCACTGCAGGCGCTGAAGATGACGAGCTCCGTGGCGGCCTATGAGCAGCTGGTGCGGCAGGTGGAGGCCTTGAAGGCCGAGAACAGTCACCTGCGGCAGGAGCTTCGGGATAATTCAAGCCACCTGTCCAAGCTGGAGACAGAGACGTCGGGAATGAAGGTGCAAGGCGAGGCGAGGCTAGGACACAGACTGTGGCACAGGGACAAACACAGGATGGGTGGGCAGGACGAGGGCATCTAACAGATGGCCAGGACCGGAGGTCCCAGGCCTCACTGACCGCTGTCTTTCCTGCCTCCATTTTCAGGCGGTCCTGCAGCACTTACAGGGCAAGCTGGAGCAGGAGGCTCGTGTGTTGGTGTCCTCCGGGCAGACTGAGGTGCTGGAACAGCTGAAAGGTGAGGCACTGACCTGGGACTTCCTCTGCATACTGCGGGGAGAGGAGGCAGAGAGAGGTGCTTATCTTCACCTCTCTCTCCATGCCCACCCAGCCCTGCAGATGGACATCACCAGCCTGTATAACCTCAAGTTCCAGCCCCCAGCTCTGGCCCCCGAACCCACTACCCGGACCCCTGAGGGAAGCCCGGTGCACAGCTCTGGGCCCTCCAAGGAGAACTTTGGGGAGCTGAGCCGGGCTACCATTCGGCTCTTGGAGGAACTGGACAGGGAACGGTGAGATGGGGGGGATCTCCACCCACTTTGTGAGCCATCCTGCCCCCACCCCACCCACTGCCCCCAGGGGTCTAGTACCTCAGCCCCCTTCCCTGGCCCAACTGACCTCAACCAGAGGACAAAGAGGAGGGGGGTGTTCCTGCTGAGGGGAAGACTCCTGGGAGATGTCCCCAGGGGTCCCGGACACACAGGCATTGCCAGGGACAGGGCTGTGTCCAGTGCCAGGGCTCAGAGTCAGGCCTGGAGCCAGGGGGACTCAAGGCAGTCTTTATGGAGAAAGGGCTGCTGCCCAAGAAACCTGGGCCTGGGGCCAGAAGGAGGCAGGGTCTGGGTGCCTAGCTCAGCTGGGTCGTGTAGGGTCAGGTAGAACAGCTCTGGAGCAGGCTGAAGTTAACTCTATGCTTTGCTGTCTGACCTCAAGCAGGAACCCTAACCCCTGCTAGCCTCAGACTTCTGCCCTGTAGAATGGGAATAACAGTGTCTCTGCACAAGGCATGAAGAAGTCTGAACCTCAAGTTTACCCTGTGTAGGCTAGAAGGCGATTATCCAGTATTGGAGAGGTGTTAACCTCCTCAGAGCCTTTCTCCGAGGATCACAGTTTACAAATGAGTTGCCAATTTTACTTTCAATTAATTTCTACACCCCATCCCCACCCTAGTCCCGGGAGTGCTATGGGCGCTGAGATTTTTGCCACACTTTTAAACATGACACCCAAGAAGTGATCATTAAAATCAGGGTAGACAGCACATGCGCCTCGGCTCCCGCCCTGAGAGCCCGCGCCCACCGACCTGCCCTCCCCCAGGTGTTTCCTGTTGAATGAGATTGAGAAGGAGGAAAAGGAGAAGCTCTGGTATTACTCGCAGTTGCAGGGGCTATCTAAGCGCTTGGATGAACTCCCGCACGTGGAGACGGTGAGCTTCCTGGGCTGCCCCGGGATCGACAGGGCCCCGCCTATGGCGGGAGGCGTAGAGCAAAGGTGGAGGCCCCTCCCCCTCCCGGGAGCCCCCTCCCCCTCCCGGGAGCCCCCTCACCGGGGCCCGTCCGCTCCTCCCAGCAGTTCTCAATGCAGATGGATCTGATCCGGCAACAGCTGGAATTCGAGGCCCAGCACATCCGCTCGCTGATGGAGGAGCGCTTCGGCACCTCTGACGAGATGGTGCAGCGGGCGCAGGTACGGCGCTGGCGGGGCACTGCACCAGTGGGCGAATCAGAGCACAGAACTTGTGGGAGGAGTCTGGGTTAGTGGGCGGGGTTATATACCTGCGGGCGAATCAGAGAGCAGAGGCTCCTGTGGGTGGGGCTTGTCGCAGGTGGCAGAGCCACAGCTAGAGCGAGTTGTGAACAGAGCCAGAGGGGGTTAGGCTGGACCCAGCACAGACGGCAGAGTCCCCGGGCGATGGGGATGCGGCCGACAGTGCGAGGAACCGAGTCTGAACAAGACTTGGGCGTTGCCAGTCAAATGGCGGGACCAAGTCAGAAAGTTGAGTGTGTCTGGAGGGCAGCCAGGGGTCTATGTTTTGGGGGGGTCCAGAGTCCGGGGTTAAGGGTTGGACCTTGGGTGGGGCCAGGAAGTGAGTGGAGTCAAGTAACTGGGTGGGGTTTAGAGTGGGAGGGCCACATCAAGGAAGAAGCCCAGGGTCAGAGCCCAGGGTGGGGCTTTGACAGTGGGTGGGGCCGATTTGAGCTGAGGGCGGGGCCATATTGGGACGTGGGCGGAGTCGGAACGGGTCAGGATTTCCACAGCGTGCATTTTCTCCCACTCAGATCCGTGCTTCCCGCCTGGAGCAGATCGACAAGGAACTGCTGTCCGCCCAGGACCGGGTGCAGCAGACCGAGCCCCAGGTACCAGGGGGCAGAGCTAGGGCCCTAGTGGGTGATGACAGCCAAGGCAGTAAGGGGACCCCCAGGGCCCTGCCCCCACTACGTTGTCATGGCAGCCTGAGAGCTTTGTATGGTGCCCCTGGGCGAAACCACAGGCCAGGCGCTCTCCCACAGGCCTTGCTGGCAGTGAAGTCGATGCCCATGGACGAGGACGCCGAGAATGAGGTCCCCACGCACCCTGAGGATGGTGCCCCTCAGCCAGGCAACAGTAAGGTGAGGGGAGTCCAGGTCGGAGGATGCTCACAGGCAGGGTGGAGGGATAGCGGTGGCTTGGTTGGGATACACAGTGAAGTGGGTCCTGCACCCCTACTGCATTTGAAGGCCCTTCCTCCCCAGGCCGCTATTAAGCTTATCCAGGTGTGGGAGGGTCGCCCTGAGTTGGAGTGCTTGGTGAGGCTGGGTTGTGGTCTGGAGCCTGGCGTGGGTGTGGCTACCTGTCCTGTAAATTTGGAGGGCATGCTAGACTTAGGAGTACCCGTGATACCGGTGGGGTGGGCCTTTGGCCCTCACGGACTGGTGGTGTCTCTGCAGTAGGGTGTATGCGTGTGCTGTTCTCTGGGAGGATGCAGGGTGAGAGTCTTAAGGTGAGCAAGGGCTAACATGATGGGACTCCCTTGTTTAGGGGGAGTCACCAGAGGCTGGGGGACTGTCCCTGGCTGGGGAGTGCAGGCTCCCCACCCTGACATCTCCTGCCCCTCGCAGGTGGAGGTGGTCTTCTGGCTCCTGTCCATGCTGGCAACGCGGGACCAGGAGGACACGGCACGGACGCTGCTCGCCATGTCCAGCTCACCCGAAAGCTGCGTGGCCATGCGCCGCTCAGGCTGTCTGCCACTGCTGCTGCAGATCCTGCACGGCACCGAGGCTGGGGTTGGGGGTCGCAACGGGACCCCCGGGGCTCCAGGAGCCAAGGACGCACGCATGCGCGCCAACGCAGCACTGCACAATATTGTCTTCTCTCAGCCCGACCAGGGGCTGGCACGCAAGGAGATGCGAGTGTTACATGTGCTGGAGCAGATCCGTGCCTACTGCGAGACCTGCTGGGACTGGCTGCAGGCCCGGGATGGCGGGCCTGAGGGCGGCGGCACTGGTGCTGGTGAGTGTGCATCCTGGGCTCCCTGAGGGGCAGGGCAGCACTCTCGGGTGTCAGGGGCCTCTGGCTTCTCCTGGGCACCTGCTTTGTGCCTGGCGCTGGCTGAGGTCTCATGGGAACCTGTGAAGATAGACTGCCGAAGGGACAACCAGGAACAACCCAGGCCGCGGGGTAGATGTTCAAGAAACCATGGATTGCAGGCAAGCCTCCAAACGTGAGTGCAGAGTTTGAGATTCCTAGCTTTTGTGGCTGGAGAAGGCAATGGCACCCTACTCCAGTACTCTTGCCTGGAAAATCCCATGGACGGAGGAGCCTGGTAGGCTGCAGTCCATGGGGTCGCGAAGAGTTGGACACAACTGAGCGACTTCACTTTCACTTTTCACTTTCATGCATTGGAGAAGGAAATGGCAACCCACTCCAGTATTCTTGCCTAGAGAATCCCAGGGATAGGGGAGCCAGGTGGGCTGCCGTCTATGGGGTCGCACAGTCGGACACGACTGAAGCGACTTAGCAGCAGCAGCAGCAGCTTTTGTGGCTGATTGCAAAGTTAATATCCGATGCTGAGCACCAGGCTGAGTGAGGCAGGTCGCTCCTTGTTCACTTTAGAGGTTCTGTAAAGGAGGCCCCTCTGCTCCGGGAGTGACTCCCACAAGCCCAGCGCACAGCACTTTGAAAAACTCTGGGGTTTTGGCAGGCCTGCAGAGTGCAGACCACAGGGAGGGGTGGGGACCCACCAGGTCACATCTCCGGGAGTGGGAGGGCTCTGACCATGGTCCTTGTGCCCACAGCACCAGTGCCCATTGAGCCACAGATCTGTCAGGCCACCTGCGCTGTGATGAAGCTGTCCTTTGATGAGGAATACCGCCGCGCTATGAATGAGCTGGGTGAGTGTCCCTCATCCACCCCCGCCCCCGATCTGGTCCAAGGTCTCCAGGCCTCCCCCAGTGCAGGGCAGGCTGTGGGCCCTAGTGGTCCTGGGACTCAGACAATGGGGGCAGGGCAGGGAAAGTCAGGAGCTGAGGTGAATTGAACCTACCAGTGGTCAGGGCAGGGCGACCCTGTGAAATTTTCGGTTTGGGAATATTACATCTTTTTCCTAACGAAGGTCAGTTGAAATGTTGGAAACAGAAATACGCAGGGTGCAAATTACATCCATCTGCTTTGTTTTACTCTAATTAATACAAAATAAGGCACATACTTCTCACCTGGCAGGTGGTTGGAGCACTCAGAAGTTCCCTAAGGTCTCTCAGGGTCCGACATCGTGGGGTGAGGGGCGGGGGAGCAGCCGGGCGCAGCCTTTCTGGGGCAGGGCAGGGGGCATCTGGAGCAGTGGCCACTTTACAAGAGGGCACAGCTCTTGAGGCTTTCCTCTCTTGGCTATTCCACAGACCCCTGGGAGTTACCAAGTCCCCTCCAGGAGGCCTGAAAAAAGGCCACTTGTGTTGATGAAGTTAAGATATGATTTGCCTTTGCCCCTCTCATGGGTATGGTGTGTTCAGTGCAATTTAACAGGCACTGTTACTCTGAGGACCCCTGGGCTGTATGTTCTGGGGTTTTAAGATTTCTCCATTTTAATTTACAGTATGGTAAATATTTGTTATTGGAGTATAGTTGATTTATAATGTGTTGGTTTCAGGTGTAAATTGATTCAGTTATATGTATTCTTTTTTTATTCTTTTCCATTATGGCTTATCACAGGATATTGAATATAGTTCTCTGTGCCACAGAGTAGGACCTTGTTGTGCATCCGTCCTGCACATAATAGCGTACGTCTGCTAACCCCAGCCTCCTTCCCCGTCAGCAGCCACAAGTCTGTTCTCTGTGTCTGTGAGTCTGTTTGGTAGATAGGTTCATTTGTGGCATATTTTAGATTCCACATTAGGTAACATCATATGGCTTTTGTTGTCTTTCACAGAAAATCTCTAGTTGCATCCATGTTGCTGCAAATGGCAATATTTTGTTTTTTGTGGCTAATATTCCACTATATATACATATATATATATATATATGAGTTCCTGGGAGTGGATTTTTAAGAAGCAAAAAGGCTTTGGATAACCCCTTCAACTTTGAATTATGCAGTGGCAACCCACTCTGGTACTCTTGCCTGGCAAATCCCATGGACGGAGGAGCCTGGTAGGTTGCAGTCCATGGGGTCCGCTAGGAGTCAGATATGACTGAGCGCCTTCATATTCACTTTTCACTTTCATGCATTGGAGAAGGAAATGGCAACCCACTCCAGTGTTCTTGCCTGGAGAATCCCAGGGATGGAGGAGCCTGGTGGGCTGCCGTCTCTGGGGTCGCACAGAGTCGGACACGACTGAAGCGACTTAGCAGCAGCATATATAACATAAAATGTACTATTTTAACCATTTAAAACAATTATTTTTAATTGAAGGATAATTGTTTTACAATATTGTCAGTTTCTGCCATATACCGCCATGTATGTATGTGTGTGTGTGTGTGTGTATGTATGTATGTCCCCTCCCTCTTGAACCTCCCTCCTACCTCCCACCGTTTTAACCATTTTAAATCATATTTTCTCAAACTGAAACTCTGTCCCCATTAACCACTCACTCCCTCTCCCCCAGCACTAGTCCCTGGCAACCAAGAGCTCACTCTGTGTGCGTGGATCGGCCTGTTCTGGACGTTTCCCATCAGTGGAGTCACACCCTGTGTTTCCTCCTGTCTGCTTCTCTCACTTAGCATCATGTTCTCAGGGTCCATCCACATGGTAGCGAGTGTCAGGGATTCTCTCCTTTTCAGGGCTGAGTGATGCTTCCGGGTGTGGAGGGACCATATTGTGTTTATCCATCATCCGGTGATGGGCACTTGGGTTTTGTCCATCTTCTGGGTGTCGTGACTCATTCTGCTGTGCACACACATACAAAGGGTCGCTTTGGAAGCTTGTGGGTTTGTGTTGCCGAGCCCCTCCCCAGGGTGGCCCCCATTGGTGTGCTCATGAGCAAAAGCGCTTCACAGCCCTGAGAAGGATCCCGTTGCTGAGTGAGGGGAAGGGCCGTGTGTGTCTGGGTTCCTGCACCTTTTGACCATCACCCTCCACATTCGTGAGAACCCCATGTCCTAGTGAACAGAGGATTGTGTGTGGGGGCCATCAGCGATGGCTCCTGAGCATACGCCATCTGGTCTGCCCTGGGGACGTGGTGGGGCACAGCCTCCTGCTCTGCCCTCAGTGGTTCGCCGTCTAATAGTTTTGAGGCTTCTTGTTTGGGAATTTGGGGGGCTTCCCTGAGGAAGTGACTCTTGAACAGAAGGGGACCCAGGAAACTGGGTGGACAGTGGGTAAGAGCACCTGGGCAGAGGGAATGGCGCATGCAAAGGCTCTGCAGTTGGACCAAGTGTGACTGGAAACTGAGGGTGGAAAGGAGGCAGGCGTGGAGGCACAGGGCACCAGGGGGTAGGGCCAGCCTGCCAGCCAGCTATCTGGAGGAGGTGTCCTCAGAGTCAGGCTTCAAATGTAGGCTTGAGGAGAGCAGATTGGGGGTGGGACAGAAGGGAGGGTGTATAGTAGAGTGACCTGTGAGGCGGGATGGCTGGGGGCACCCGACCACCCTTGCGCTCCTGGGTCCCCCTACAGGTGGGCTGCAGGCAGTGGCGGAGTTACTGCAGGTTGACCATGAGATGCACAAGATGACCCGGGACCCTCTCAACCTGGCCCTGCGGCGATACGCTGGCATGACCCTCACCAACCTTACCTTCGGGGACGTCGCCAACAAGGTGCCTGGGTGGGCGGGTCGGCCTCACCCGGCCCGGAGCAGCACTGAGCTGTGGGACAGGCGGGGAGACTGAGGCCCAGCTTCTCCCTCAACCAGTGTCCTCTTGGCCACTCTGCCCTGTGGACTAGGGGGCCTCTGGGCTGTGGATGGAGGGCTGGGAGGAGGCCAGTGTTTGTACCTGCCTGAGCCTCAGGCTCATCTGAGCAGTGAAGTGACTGCTCCCTTCCCTCCATCGTGGTGAAGATGGGGGTGGGGTTCAAGCTCCAGCACATTGCAAGTGCTTGCTTAACACTCGCCCCACCTGTCCTCCCAACATGGCATGACTTCCCTGTGTGCCCCACAGGCTGCACTGTGTGCCCGCCGGGGCTGCATGGAGGCCATTGTGGCCCAGCTGGCATCTGAGAGTGAGGAGCTGCACCAGGTATCAGGAAGCTGTGGGAACACTGGGGGCGGGGGGAGGTGGAGGGCATCCCCTGGGCTTTGCCGTGTGTCAGCTGCTATAGGCCTTAAGGGTGGGAGCCTGGCCCAGGCCCACCCTGCCTGCCCTGTCCCGCCCCCAGGTCGTGTCTAGCATCCTGCGCAACCTGTCCTGGAGGGCTGACATCAACAGCAAGAAGGTGCTGAGGGAGGTGGGCAGCATGACTGCCCTGATGCAGTGCGTCCTTCGAGCCACCAAGGTGGGCATTGGGTGGGGTGGCTGAGGGGCGGGGCAGCCAGGGCGGTCAGGAGGCCCTGGCTGCAGGTGGTGAGTTCTCCACCTAGGGGGAAACCAAGTCAGACAACCCACTGCTTGGCAATGGGCCCACACCTGGGGCTTCCAATATTGCCGCTCAGAGAACCTGTCATAGCTGATTCCATTACTTGTTAAATTTGACAATGCATCTGAGTACCTTATGTGAGTGCCTCCGGGGAGAGGGCCTGGTGAGTGGGATGTGTCGTCCCCCCACACTGTTGACCCCCTGCCGCTCTTGACCCGCACCCAGGAGTCCACCCTGAAGAGCGTGCTTAGCGCCCTGTGGAACCTCTCAGCGCACAGCACAGAGAACAAGGCGGCCATCTGCCAGGTGGATGGTGCCCTCGGCTTCCTGGTGAGCACACTGACTTACAAGTGCCAGAGCAACTCGCTAGCCATCATTGAGAGTGGTGGTGGCATCCTGCGCAATGTGTCCAGCCTCATCGCCACCAGAGAGGACTACAGGTCAGCTGGGGGCGGGGGAAGGGGGCGGGGAATGCTGGGGTCAGAGGAAGGAGGTATGGTGGGCACTCGGGCGGAGCTTGGGGAAAGAAGTGGCCAGGGGAAGGAGGGGGTTGCTGGGGAGGGTGGAAGAAGGAGGTGTAAGGGGCACTGGAGCAGGGCTGGGGGTAAAGAAGTGGGGGGAGGGAGTGGGGGCACTGGGGTGGGGCTGGCAGCTCCCCCTCTGCAGTAAACTCCCGGGGGAGCCTTGCTTTCTCCTGCCAATGAGTCATCTAGATGACCCCCTAGGTGCTATTTTTAGTATAAATACATCCCCAATACTGCATGGGATATACTTCTACTACATTTTAAACTAGCTTTGTAGAAATAAACATAATATTTAAGTAATATTAATAATATTTGTTATTTATTAAAATGTTATTGACTGTGTAATAAGTAACTTACCAGGTAACATTAACAATAAACAATACTTCAATATGTGAACAGACATACTTTTAAAAGTATATCCCAAACTCTGCATGTGATATACTTGTACTAAATTTTAAATTAACTCAGTAAAAATATACATAATTTTCTAAATAACATTAATAATACTTGTTCTTTATTAAAATACTCATTAATATTAAGTAAAACAATACCTATTCTTCATTAACATATTTCCTACTATGTAACATATTGCATGCTTATACTGAATTTTAAATGAATTTATTAAAATAAAAATGCATCATTTTCTAAATAGCAGTAATAAAAACTTGTTCTTTATTAATATCACTTATTAATATTACTAAAAATAATGCTTCTGATGAGATGTATGAAAGTACATAACTTTAAAAAAGTATACATCTCAGTATATCCCAAATATTGTATAGGATATACCTGTGCTAAAGATTTTATCAGTTAAAACATTAAGAAACAATACTTAGATTTCTGTTTACCTTTAATACTATCTTTGTGTGTGTGTGCTTAGTCACTTAGTTGTGTCTGACCCTGGGACCCCATGGACAGAGGAGCCTGGTGGGCTACAGTCCATGGGCTCCTCTGTCCATGGGATTTCTCAGGCAAGAATACTGGAGTACATTGCCATTTCTTTGTCCAGGGTCCCAATCCAGAGGTTGAATCCACCTCTCCCATATTGGCAGGTGGATTCTTTACCACTAGCACCACCTGGGAAGCCCCCAATGCTATTTTCAGTATATCCCAAATATTACATGGGATAAGTAAATGTGTTAGTCACTCAGCTGTGTCCGACTCTTTGCAATCCCATGGAGTATAGACCTCCAGGCTCCTCTGTCCATGGAGTTTTGCAAGCAAGAATATTGGAGTGGGTTGCCATTCATGTCTCCAATTAGATGGGATATAATATTGGAGTGGGTTGCCATTCATTTCTCCAATTAGATGGGATATACTCGTGCTAACGATCTTACCCCAGTAGAGAATTCCCTGGCATGCAGTGGTTAGGACTTGGTGCTTTCATTACCAAGGGCCCAGGTTCATTCATCCCTGGTGGGGAAAATAAGATCTCACAAGTCATGGAGTGGACAGGAAAAAAAAAAGTCTTATCAAGCAAAATAAAACATTTTATCTACTACTAATGCTAATAATAAATAGAAACAAACAGAAATCTCTAGTATAGGTATATAATGAGATATACCGCTGCTAAGTCGCTTCAGTCCTGTCCGACTCTGTGCGACCCCATAGACAGCAGCCCACCAGGCTCCCCTGTCCCCGGGATTCTCCAGGCAAGAACACTGGAGTGGGTTGCCATTTCCTTCTCCAATGCATGAAAGTGAAAAGTGAAAGTGAAGTCGCTCAGTCGTGTCCGACTCTCTGAGATCCCATGGACTGCAGCCTACCAGGCTCCTTCAACCATGGGATTTTCCAGGCAAGAGTACTGGAGTGGGGTGCCATTGCCTTCTCCGTGAGATATACTACACACTGCTATATGTAAAATAACAAGGACCTACTGTATAGCACAGCGAATTCCACTCAACCTAGTAGATTGGAAAAGAATCTGAGAAAGAATGTATAAAGGTATGACAGAACCACTTTGCTGTACATCTAAAAATAACAAAATTGTAAGTCAACTATACTCCATTATAGAATAAAAATTTTAATAAATAGTTAACTAAATTTCATTTTAAACAAGTATTATTAAAGAATTAATAGTACTGTTTAATAGTTTGATATTAATAAAAGCTTTGGCACAAGTATATCCCATCCACTGTTTGGGATACACTTACACTAAGAATTTAGCCTTGTTTTTGAAATTCAAAGTTACCTGGGCATCTTCTGTTTGGATTTGCCCCAGCCGGCTGCGGAGGGTGGTGGGCGGTGTCCAGGTTGGGCGGGGCCTGACGCGCTGCGCCCCGCCTCCCGCAGGCAGGTGCTGCGAGACCACAATTGCCTGCAGACGCTGCTGCAGCATCTGACGTCGCACAGCCTGACCATAGTGAGCAATGCATGCGGCACACTCTGGAACCTGTCGGCCCGCAGCCCTCGCGACCAGGAGCTGCTGTGGGACCTGGGCGCCGTGGGCATGTTGCGGAACCTGGTACACTCCAAGCACAAGATGATCGCCATGGGCAGCGCCGCCGCGCTGCGCAACCTGCTGGCTCACCGGCCTGCCAAGTACCAGCCGGCGGCCACCGCGGTCTCCCCGGGCTCCTGCGCGCCCAGCCTGTATGTGCGCAAACAGCGCGCACTGGAGGCCGAGCTGGACACACGGCACCTGGCGCAGGCGCTTGACCACCTGGAGAAGCAGGGCCTGCCGGAGGCCGAGGCCGCCTCCAAGAAGCCCCTCCCGCCCCTGCGCCACCTGGACGGCCTGGCCCAGGACTACGCCTCTGACTCAGGCTGTTTTGACGACGACGATGCGCCCTCCCTGGCTGCTGCTGCCACTGCTGCAGAGCCCGCCAGCCCCGCAGTGCTCTCCCTCTTCCTGGGCAGCCCCTTCCTGCAGGGCCAGGCGCTGGCCCGAGCCCCGCCCACCCGCCGAGGAGGCCTGGAGGTGGAGAAGGAGGCGGGTGGGGAGGCAGCCGTGGCAGCTAGGGCCAAGGCCAAGCTGGCGCTAGCAGTGGCTCGCATCGACAGGCTGGTAGAGGACATCTCGGCCCTGCACACTTCATCTGACGACAGCTTCAGCCTCAGCTCCGGGGACCCTGGCCAGGAGGCCCCGCGAGAAGGCCGTGCCCAATCCTGCTCACCTTGCAGGGGGCCTGAGGCGGGGCGTCGGGAAGTGGGCAGCAGCCGGGCTCACCCACTGCTGCGGCTCAAGGCAGCCCACGCCAGCCTTTCCAATGACAGTCTCAACAGCGGTAGCACCAGTGATGGGCACTGTCCTCGCGAACACTCACGGCCCTGCTCGCTGGCTGCTCTGGCCGAGCACCGAGAGGGGCCCGCACGTGGTCAGGCGCGGCCCAGCCGGCTTGACCTCAGCCTGCCCAGCGGCCAGGCTGAGCCTGAGGCCCGGGATGCCAAGGCCACAGATGCCCATGTGCGTACCATCAAGTTGTCGCCCACCTACCAGCATGTGCCGCTGCTGGAGGGCACCACCAGGGTGGGTGTGGGGTCCCTGACCCCTGGGGCCCGAAAACAGGCCTGGCTGTCCACAGAGGGCCTGAGCAGTGTGCCTGAGAAGCTAATGGTCGAGAAGGCACCCCTCTGCCTGTCCCGCTGCAGCTCGCTGTCCTCGCTGTCCTCAGCTGGCCGCCCGGGGCCCAGTGAGGCTGGGGACCTAGACGAGAGCGACTCATCTCTGGAGGGGCTGGAGGAGTCTGGCCCTGGTGAGGCAGAGCTGGATGGGGCCTGGCGGGGCCCAGGGACCACCTCCCTGCCCATGGCCATCCCAGCGCCCCAGAGGGGTCGGGGCCTGGGGGTGGAGGATGCCACGCCGTCCAGCTCCTCTGAGAACTGTGTGCAGGAGACACCGTTGGTGCTGAGCCGCTGCAGCTCAGTCAGTTCACTGGGCAGCTTCGAGAGTCCATCCATTGCCAGCTCCATCCCCAGTGACCCGTGCAGCGGGCTGGGCAGTGGCACAGTCAGCCCCAGTGAGCTGCCTGATAGCCCCGGGCAAACCATGCCGCCGAGCCGCAGCAAGACACCGCCACTGGCTCCAGCACCACCGGGCGAGCGGGAGGCCACCCAGTTCAGCCTTCAGTGGGAGAGTTATGTGAAGCGCTTCCTGGACATCGCCGACTGCCGAGAGCGCTGCCGGCTGCCCTCCGAGCTGGATGCAGGCAGTGTGCGTTTCACTGTGGAGAAGCCCGATGAGAACTTTTCATGTGCCTCCAGCCTCAGCGCATTGGCCCTGCATGAGCTCTACGTGCAGAAGGACGTGGAGCTGCGGTTACTGCCCCCTGCCTGCCCAGAGCGCGGCAGTGGGGGAGGCGGAGGCCCGGGGCACCGCCGACGGGACGAGGCCAGTGGCTGTCTGGAAGGGCCAGCGTCCACCGATCAGGAGCTGGAGCTGCTGCGTGAGTGCCTGGGTGGGGCCGTGCCTGCCCGGCTCCGCAAGGTGGCCTCAGCACTCGTGCCTGGCCGCCGTGCGCTGCCCGTGCCGGTCTACATGCTGGTGCCTGCCCCCGCCCGTGAGGATGGCTCCTGCACTGACTCGGCCGAGGGCACTCCAGTCAACTTCTCCAGCACCGCTTCCCTCAGTGACGAGACCCTGCAGGGAGCCCCCAAGGATGGTAGGCGTTTGGATGGGCAGAAACCCGCAGGTCATGCCGCCTCCACTAGGCAGTCTGCTGGGCAGCGGCACAGGGTGGGGGGCATGGGCCGGAGCACAGAGCAGCCCCAGGGGGCTGGCAGGAGCCGGGCAGGGCTAGAGCTGCCCCTCCGCCGGCCCCCAAGCGCCTGCAGGGATACTGACAGCTCCCGCCCAGGCCGGGAGCATGGGGACGGGGCTCTGCAGTCTCTGTGCCTCACAACGCCCACCGAGGAGGCTGTGTACTGTTTCTATGGCAATGACTCGGATGAGGAGCCGGCCACGGCGGTGGCAGCAGCACCCCCACGGCGGGCATCCGCGATCCCCCGGGCGGTAAAGAGGGAGCGCCCGGCTGGTGCCAGGAAGGAGGTGCAGGCTGTGCCCAAGGCTGTACCCAAGGCAGCACCACCCACCCGGGCCCAGCCCAGCCTCATTGCAGATGAGACACCACCGTGCTACTCCCTGAGCTCCTCCGCCAGCTCCCTCAGCGAACCTGAGCCCTCCGAGTGCATGGCCAGTCGGGCCCGGGTCCACAAGCCAGGGCTCACCAAGGACCTGGTCCCCGGGGGCAGGAAGGATGGCTCCCTCAGCCCGCGGGCCGAGGCAGAGCTGCTCCGGCGCTGCATCGGCTCAGCTTTGCCCAGGCGCCAGCCCCAGGTGTCCGGCCCAAGGCGTCGCCCACCCCGAGAGGCCCAGCCAAAGGAGCGTGCAGCAGAGGGGCCCCGGGAGCGCGGTGAGGAGGCAATCAGCTCAGACCATGCCTCAGACCTGGACAGCATCGAGTGGCGTGCCATCCAGGAGGGCGCCAATTCTGTTGCCACATGGTTGCACCAGGCCGCAGCAGCGGCTGCCCGCGAGGCCTCCTCAGAGTCTGATTCCGTTCTGTCCTTTGCAACAGGGCAGTCTGTGGGTTCCACCCTGCAGCCCACCCTGCATAGGAAGGGGTGTCGGCCAAGGGCAGAGCGCCAGGCGAGTGGTGCCCTGCGGCCAGAGAAACCAGAAGGGGCCCTCACCCAGCGCAGCAGTGGGCCAGAGAAGCCGCGTGGCACTCAGAAGGCCCCAAATGGGGTGCCAGCAGTGCTCCGGGGACATACAGTGATCTACATGCCCAGCCCCGCCACCCGGGCACAGCCCAGAGGTGCCCCTGGTTCCCGCATTGTGGCAAGAAAGATGGGAGCGCCCAGCCCCGTGCAGCCAGTGGCCCCCACTAAAGCCCCCAGCCTAGGGCAGCAGCGGTCTAGGAGCCTGCACCGGCCTGGCAAGATCTCAGAGCTGTCAACGCTCAGCCCCCCGCAGAGAAGTGCCACACCACCAGCCCGCCTTGCGAAGACCCCGTCGTCAAGTTCCTCTCAGACCTCACCGGCCTCCCAGCCTCTGCCCAGGAGGTCAGCCCCTGCTGCCCAGCCTGCAGGGCCCCTGCCTGGCCCCAAGGCCTCCCCAGTGCCCAAGACTCCAGCAAGGGCCCTGCTGGCCAAGCAGCACAAGACGCAGAAGTCACCCGTGAGGATCCCCTTTATGCAGAGGCCCGCCAGGCGGGGGCCGCCGCCCTTGGCTAGGGCAGCCCCGGAGCCAGGCCCCAGGGGCCGGGTGGGCACAGAAGGCGGCCCTGCAGCCCGAGGGGGCCGCCTGGGCCTGGTGCGCGTGGCCTCCGCCCGCTCCAGCGGCAGCGAATCCTCCGACCGCTCGGGTTTCCGGCGGCAGCTGACCTTTATCAAGGAGTCGCCGGGCCTGCTGCGCCGCCGACGCTCTGAACTGTCCGCACCCGCACCCGAAGCCACCAACCCGACCACCCAGGCTGCCTCGCCCTGCCGCGGCCGGCCCACACTACCCGCTGTCTTCCTCTGCTCCTCGCGCTGTGATGAGCTGCGGGCAGGCTCCCGGCAGGCCCCGGCCCCTCCGCGGGCCCACGCGGCCCGGCCCCGCCCCAGCGAGCGGCAGCCTCGGCGCACTAGCTCCGAGAGCCCGTCCCGCCTGCCCGTCCGCACGCCGGCCGCCGGGCCCGAGACGGTCAAGCGCTACGCCTCCCTGCCCCACATCAGCGTGGCCCGCAGACCGGATGCCACCAGCCCCGAACCTGCGGCGGACGCCACACGCCGCAGCAGCGCAGGGGAGGCCGGGCCGCTGCCTAGGGTGGCCGCGCCGGGCACCACGTGGCGCCGCATCCGGGACGAGGACGTCCCGCACATCCTGCGGAGCACGCTGCCTGCGCGCGCCCTACCGCTGCTGGGCTCCCCTCCCGAGGACGGCCCAGCCGGCCCGCCGCAGCGCAAGACCAGCGACGCCGTGGTCCAGACTGAGGACTTCGCGGCTGCGAAGATCAACTCCAGCACGTCCCCGAGCATGGAAAGCAGGGCGCCCCCCAGGCCACGGCCAGCGGCCCCACCTCCCTTCTTGGCAGCGACGTGGATGGGCCACCCGCTAAGGCGCCCGCCCCCACCCCCTTCGTCCCCGCCAGCCGGCACGGCTCCCCCAGCCGCTCCGCCCGCGTCCCCCCTTTCAACTACGTGCCCAGCCCCATGGTGGCGGCCATCGCTGACTCTGCCGTGGAGAAGGCCCCCACCCCCGTCCCCACCAGCCTCCTGGAATAGTGGCCAGGACTGGACTTCCAGAGCATCTTCTCCTGGCCCAGGGCCGTCTGGCTGCCCCGAGGGTGGTCCCAGGACCCGCCTGCCACCCCCCCCACCCAGGGCCCCGCCCTCCAAGCCTCACCCTTGCCCACACGGGCCTCGCACTCACGTGTAGACGCTTGCTTTTGAGCCGAGGAGGCTTTGGGAGGAAAGTGAGCTGCGGGCTGGAGCGCGCGTCACCGCAAGGGGGCGCCCACGAGGCCCCGGCGCCCACGCGGAGACCATCCTCCTGGCTGGGGCCGTCCTCAGCGGTGCCCTTCTGGGTTCCTGGCCCTGCCGGGCCCGGCATTAGCACCACACTTGCTCCCTCCCCTCTGGGGAACGCATGGTGGTGGGGGCGGGAGTGACAGTGCCCGTCGAAGTGGGGACGGGGCTGGGAGGGTAGCGGCAGCAGGAGCCTGCCAGCCGGGGGGCGGTGGTGGCTGCGCACGCGCAGGAGAAAGCCTGTAATTACGGGTAGGGCCGGGTAATTGGTTAACTACGGCTTAGCTGGTTTGTTTGCCATCTCGGCCTCAGCTGGGGGCGTGCGGGAGGGACGTGTCTACGCCCTACCGAAAGGCCGCCCCAACCCCAGACAGAGACGCGCAGGGATCCTGGAGCACCCCGAAACTGGTCGGGGGCGCTGGGGACACAGGGCGTCCCTGCAGCCCTCGTAAGAAACCAGGAGAGGCAGGCCGTGGCTGAGGAGAGCGAGAAACGGAGGGGAGGCCGGGGCCTAGCTACCGCCCAGTAGCCAGGCCTGGACCACGGGACCGGACCGCGCTCTGCAGGAAGTGGTCCCCGCTGGCGCCTGCCCGGTCCCAGGTCTTTGCCTTTTCACCGAGTCTCCTTTTCCCTGGATCTGCGGGCTCCGTGGGGCGTGGCCTCCTCCCGGGGGTCAGCACACCTGCCCGAACAGCCCATCCCTCTTCCTTGAGGAGGCCGGCTTTCAGCCGCCCTAAGGATCTGCAGTCACACCGCTCTGCCGAGCTGCTCTGGAGGCCGGGGACAGTGTGCCGGTTCCTGTCCCTTCTCTGGGAGGAGGGGAGCAGAGCCAGGTAGAGAGGACGTGCGGAAGGAGCCCTGCCTCTGCCCCCGTCGGACGCTGTGCTGCCGCTCATTAAGACACACACGCTGTGACATCTCGTCCGGCAGGCCAGAGCTCGGCTTGAAGGCCAGGAGCGGAAGCAGGACGCAGGAACGGCTGCACCACTACTCCTCCTGGGGAGAGCGAGCCTGAGAAAGCGGTGGGGACTGAGCTGGCGCTAGAACAGCCACTGCTGACCCTGAGGCCCCTCTCCAGGGCCGATAAGACACCTATGCAGTTGCTCCCATCCTGTCAGTAGCCAGAAGGGGAGGGGGGAGTGGCCTTCTGAGCTCCCTCTCAAACGTGGGGGCTGCAGAATGCTGCACCCCATCATCACAAGGGAGCCACCCTTGGAAATGGGGGAATGCTGCCAGCTTGCCAAGCAGTGGGGGCCTGGAGTGGAAGCCCCCGTACTGAGTCCCAGGCTGTGCTCTGGCAACTGTGTGCCTGCTTCCCCATGTGGGCCGTGGGAATTCCCAGAGCTACCTCTGGGTTGAGCAGGTCGGCTGCCATGACTGGTGGCAGAGGACCCTCCTGGCTGGCTGTCCCTTGCCATTCTCTCCACAGGCAGGGGCAGGGTCTGAGCTATCCCATCCTGTCCAGCGCCCACCCTGCCACCTCCATCCATCACAGCAGCGGTCCATGCAGCCGTTGGGCTAGTGGGAGCCCGAGGCTTCCTGGAGGAGGCAATGCGGACCACTGATGGACAATCAGCCTGAGGCCAGAGCTTGGAAGAACAAAGTCCAAGGACTCCAAACACTCTGTGAAGCCCTGACCAAGAGACACAGGGCACCCAGGCTAGACCTCGGCCCGGAGGAGATGGACACTGCGAGCTGGGTGCTGACTTTGAGGCACTACCTCACCACGCTGCCGCAGCCTGAGCCTGGTTGTCTTGGCTTGTCCCCCTCCCCGCCGTCTCCATCCCAGGTGCCGCAGGACACCTGTAAATACGTACAGCCCCCACCTGTAAAGCCATCACCTGGCGGAAGGAGGCCGCAGAGCCAGGCATTTCACTGCACCTTTAATAAACAGCTGTTGAATCGCGCTCCAACTGGCTGTGCCTTAGTCTCCAGAGGGGTGAGGCAGGGTGGGGGTCAGGAGGGGGCTTTCCAGGCCTTCCATCCGGGTCCATGTGCTGCCTGTATAGCCTCGCTCCCCACAACCAAGTGTACTCGAGGTTGACACAAGGGTTTGTTGTGTGCAAGAGCGCCCTCCCTTGGATGAGGAGGCTGCTCCGGGTCCACTGCTTCTACTGGCACCGCATCCATGCTTTCTCAACACCTGGGCCCCCAAGTTTCCAGTTTTAGGGTCTCTAGGCGTGAAGCAGACACCTTTTCCTCCTGGGATATGTGAGGTCTCCTTTGTCTGCTGTGCGGGGTCCCAGCACCACCCTGAGCTTTTGGGACCCCAGAAAGGAGGGGCCCATGGGGGGGACTGTCGTCGGAGGTACTCAGTGGGCTCATCACCTCCCACTGGTCTGCTGCTCTGGTCTTCAGGGGACTGGCTTCTTAGGGTGAAAGCCCTTTTCACCGTCCTCACCTGGCCCACCGCCCACCTGTCTGCAGGTGAAGGTGGAAGGAGGGAGGGCACTGGGTGAGAGCTGGGGCGGGGACTGACTACCACGCCCTCTCACAGTACCCTCATGTGACTGCATCCCACAGGTGACAGACAGACGAGAGCCTGCCCTGGGGGAGCGCCCAGGCCCAAGATGGGGTGCCAGGGACCCCAAGAGGTGGCACTCACCCTGAGGGCTACTGCTCCTCATACAACCAGAGCCACCATGGGCTGGGGAGGACACTGAACACCCCCACACTCTTCTGGAACCTCTGGGGCCCCCCCAATTCACATGGAGATGGCAGAACCAGAGGGGTAGGTCCCACCTGCTCAGTCTGATTGTTCAGTGAAGCAGGGTCGCCAGAGGAAGGGAGGGGAAGATGGATTGACGGCCCTGGGCCCTGAGTCTTGAAAGAAGTCCAGTCTGGGCTCCTCAGGTCAAGAGGCCTGTGCACAACCCGGATCCCATCCTCAGGGAGGGGTCTATGCCCAGTGGGACCCCACAAACGACTGGGCAGGCCGTGTCCCCTGGCATCTCTGGGTGCCAGGGCATATCTAGGCCGCAGAACAGAGAGCCAGAAACCTGCTTCTGGGACCCAGGGACCAGGTGTCAGGTGAGGTGTGCCAGGCCAGATGCTGAGTGGAGGACTCGAGGTTCCGGTGGGCCAGGTTATCCCAAGGAGGCGGCTGCCGTGCCGGGCAGAGCCACTTGGCCCACCTGGCTGATGTCCCGCTCCAGCTCGTCGCCCGCCTGCTGCAGGTCTGCACGCTTCTGCTCCAACTGGGCACCCGCCTGCTGCAGCCGCTGGTTCATGGCCACATAGATCCGGCTCTGGAAGTAGAGCTGCTCTCGCTGGGCTTCGGCGTCCTCGGCCCGCCCAGAGGGGCTCAGGGGGTCTGTAGATAGGACACGGCAGCATCACTGCCCGTTAACCAGAGGACTCAGTTTATCCTCCAGAGAAAACAATGGACTGGAGGGGACAGGTCACAGGAAATGCTGGACTCCACTGACCCACAGTCCCTCCAAGGGGTGGGCCCTGGCTCCTGGAAAGGGCTCTGACCCTGATCACGAAGCAGACTGGCTCTCACCAGCACTCTGAGCACTCAGGGAGATGGGAAGAGGCCAGGATGCACATTTCCCAGTGACCATGCTTCCTAAAGGGTACAGGAGAAGGGGGGAGTCAGGGCAGAAAAGGCACAGACTCCAGGGTCACATGGACACACATCAAGGTCCTCCTTGCTCTGCCTGGTCCCCCTGTCCACAAACTGGCCAGAAGCTCTGCATTTGATTGCAGATCACTTTATCACCTGCCTGACACCAAGGTGGGAAAGGCCAGACAGTGCAGGTGCACACAGAGGCAGACACAGGCCGGCAGGGGCAGCCCCTGCTCCCTGAATGGCCCCAACCTCCAAGTGCTAGGGACCTAGGCCTGTGAGCCTTAAGCTGGGGCTCAAGCAGCTGCCAAAAACCCAGCTGTGGGCTGTGGATAAATAGGTGCTGCGGTTCCTCAGGTGGCCCCATCCAACACGTTCCAGGTGACAGAAACGTCCCCAGCTGAGCCCCCCAGCACAGCAGCAACAAGGGTTTCCTGAGCCTGTAAAATGTGGCCATGTGCAGCAAAGAACAGAATTTTTACTGTTACTTAATTTAAAAACAAATTGTCCCACAGCCACATGTAAGTCAATGAAGTTAGAACACTCTCTCATACCCTACACAAAAAAACCCAGAATGGCTTAAAGGCTTAAATATAAGACATGACACCATAAAACTCCTAGAGGAGACCACAGGTATAACATTCTGTGACATGGATCTTACCTATGCTTTCTTAGGTCCGTCTCCCAAGGCAACAGAAATAGAAGCAAAAATAAACAAATAGGACCTAATCAAACTCACAGGCTTTTGCCCAGCAAAGGAAACCAACAGCCTATAGACTGGGAGAAAATAATTGCAAATGATGTGACTGACCAAGGCTTGATTTCCAAAATATACAAACAGCTCATACAACTCAATATCAACAAACAAAACAACCCAGTTGAAAAATGGGCTGAAGACCTACATAGACATTTCTCCAAAGAAGACATACAGATGGTCAAGAATCACATGAAAAAATGCTCAGCATCACTCATTATCAGAGAAAGGCAAGTCAGAACTACAATGAGGTACCACCTCCTACAGGTCAGTATGGCCATCATTAAAAACTGTACAAATAAGGACTTCCCTGGTAGTCCACTGGCTAAGACGCCATGCTCCTAATGCACAGGGCCAAGGTTCAAACCCTGGTCAGGGAACTAGATCTCACATGCTGCAACTAAGAGTTCACATGACACAACAAAGACCTGGCACAGCCAAATAAATATTTAAAAAAAAAAAACCTCTACAAATAAACAAATGCTGGAGAGGGTGTAGAGAACAGTAAACACTCTTACACTGTTGCTGGGAATATAAGCTACTGCAGCCACTGTGAAAACAGCACAGAAGTTCCTCAAAAAACTAAAAACAGAGGTACCATATGATTCAGCAATCCCACTCCTGTGCAAATATATTCAGATGAAACCACAATTCAAAAAAACACATGCACCCCAATGTTCACAGCAGCACTAGTTACAACAGCCAAGACATGGAGGCAAGCTAAACGCCCACTGACAGATAAATGGATAGAGGAATAAAAAGGGTACGGTAAGAAAAAAAAAAGGATATGGTGTATATATACACAATGGATTACTACTCAGCAGTGAAAAAGCACAATATTGTCACTTGCAGCAACATGGATCCAACTAGCGATTACCATACTAAATGAAGTAAGTCAGAAAAAGACAAATACTGTATGATATCACTTATATGTGGAATCTAAATATAATGCAAATGAACTTATCTATGAAACAGAAACAGACTCAGACCTAGGAAAAGACTTGTGGTTGCCAAGGGGTAGGGACAGCAAGGAAATCAATCCTGAATATTCACTGGAAGGACTGATGCTGAACCTCCAACACTGGCCACCTGATGTAAAGAGCTGACTCACTGGAAAAGACTCTGATGCTGGAAAAGATTTCGGGCAAGAGAAGAAAGGAGCAACAGAGGATCAGATGGTTGGATGGCATTAGCAACTCAACGGACATGAGTTTAAGCAAACTCTGGGAGATGGTGAAGGATACGGAAGCCTGGCGTGCTGCAGTCGATGAGGTCACAAAGAGTCGGACACGACTGAGTGGCTGAACAACACACACAGAGGGGAAGGGGGATGGTGGAAAGAATGGGAGTTTTGGATAACCATATGCAAACTATTACATACAGAATGGATTAACAACAAGGTCCTGCTGTATAGTGCAGGATTTTCAATATCCTGTGATAAAACTATAATGGAAAAGAATGAGTATGTGTAACTCTACTATAAAACAGAAATTAACACTGTAAACCAACTATACTTTAATTAAAAAAAACCAAAAAGACACAAAGACGAACCCCCCAAAAAAGTCCCAACGTGTTTCTCACCTTCTGACATCCCACAAGCCTTATACTGATCCTCTCTACCCACTAGAATGGCCTGAGGACAGGCACTTTCATCTCCCCGCCCCCCTTGGCTGTACCACGTGGTATGTAGGATTTTAGTTCCCCGACCGGGGATTGAACCCATGCCCCCTGAAGTGGAATCGCAGAGTCCTAAGCATTGGACGGACAGGGAAGTCCCGGGGACTTTCAACGTTCAGATCTCACCTCACCACCTCAGTGATTAGAATAGAACCTGGCCCATAAGAGGTTCTCAATAAGGCTGAACGAATAAACGAACCTCACAGAGAACACAGTATTCAGACTACAACTGTATGTCGGCCCCTGCAGTCAATGTTCTCCGTTTATCTTCTGAACAAGGGGTGGACACCCTTTCTCGGCAAAAGGCCAGACTTAAGTATTTTGGGCACTGTAGGGCCAGACAGTCTCTGTCCTGACCATTTAACTCTGCTAGTGCGTCTCAAAAGCAGCCAGGTGCTTCCCTTCTCGCTGGGGTCTCGGGACCGCCCCTCCCCTGCACGGCCTGGACTCCCCCTACCTTCCCGGGCCAGTGCGGTGAACACGGGGTCCTCGGCGGGAGCCCCCCGCACGTCCTCCAGGATCTGCTCTACCGTGGGGGGCGCCGGGCGGGTGGGCAGCACCACGCGCTTCTTGGCCTTGGAGCCCATCCCTGCAGGCTGGAGAAAAGAGCGTTGACCGCGCAGTTCCTGGCGCCCTGCTCCGGAGTCCCGCTCCCGGCGAAGCCGGCCCTGCCTCGTTCCTCCCAAGGCAGAACAGCACGCGGTCTGGGGCTTCAGTGTCCGGCTCCACTCAAGACAAGTTTCCAGCAGAAGCTCCCCCTGGCAGCGGGTACCCAGCCGCCACAGCTGCCGAGAGGCCACTTCCGCTTCCGGTCCGCCTGCGGCCCGCCCTATAGGCACGTGAAGCGCACTTCCGGCCTCCTCGGGTTCCCGCCCGCCGCGAAGCCAACCCCTCTTTAAAGGGGCCATGCCCGAGAGAGTTTCAGTACACTGGAGCAGAATGGCTGGAGCTTCCGTGATAGCTCAGTTGGTGAAGAATCCACCAGTAATGTAGGAGACCCCAGTTCGATTCCTGGGTCGGGAAGATACCCTGGAGAAGGAATAGGCTACCCATTCCAGTATTCTTGTGCTTCCATTGTGGCTCACCTGGTAAAGAATACGCCTGCAATGCAGGAAACCTGGGTTCGATCCCTGGATTGGGAAGATCCTCTGGCGAAGGGAAAGCTACCCACTCCAGTATTCTGGCCTGAAGAATTCCATAGACTGTATAGTCTATTAGGTCGCAAAGAGTTGGACAAGACTGAGCGAGTTGAAGTGGGGTTCAGTTCAGTTCACCCGCTCAGTGGTGTCCGAATCTTTGCGACCCCATGAATAGCAGCACGCCAGGCCTCCCTGTCCATCACCAACTCCCGGAGTTCACCCAAACTCATGTCCATCAAGTCGGTGATGCCATCCGGCCATCTCATCCTCTGTCGTCCCCTTCTCCTCCTGCCCCCAATCCCTCCCAGCATCAGAATCTTTTCCAATGAGTCAACTCTTCGCATGAGGTGGCCAAAGTATTGGAGTTTTAGCTTTAGCATCAGTCCTTCCAAAGAACACCCAGGCCTGATCTCTTTTAGAATGGACTGGTTGGATCTCCTTGCAGTCCAAGGAACTCTCAAGAGTCTTCTCCAACACCACAGTTCAAAAGCATCAGTTCTTCGGCACTCAGTCCAACTTTCCTCACAGTCCAACTCTCACATCCATACATGACCACTGGAAAAACCATAGCCTTGACTAGACGGACCTTAGTCGGCAAAGTAATGTCTCTGCTTTTTAATATGCTGTTTAGGTTGGTCATAACTTTCCTTCCAAGGAGTAAGCGTCTTTTAATTTCATGGCTGCAGTCACCATCTGCAGTGATTTTGGAGCCCAAAAAGATAAAGTCTGACACTGTTTCCACTGTTTCCCCATCTATTTCCCATGAAGTGATGGGACCGGATGCCATGATCTTCGTTTTCTGAATGTTGAGCTTGAAGCCAATTTTTTCACTCTCCTCTTTCATCAAGAGGCTTTTTAGTTCCTCTTCACTTTCTGCTATAAGGGTGATGTTATCTGCATATCTGACATTATTGATATTTCTCCCGGCAATCTTGATTCCAGCTTGTGCTTCTTCCAGCCCAGCGTTTCTCATGATGTACTCTGCATATAAGTTAAATAATGAGGAAGGAAGCAACATCAGCCTCCTTGCGCAGGGCCTAGAAGCACAAAGGGTGGATGTCCGGTCCAATGCTGGCTTCTCTGACTGCCTAACAAAGCATCCTCCAAGCCATTCTTCAACAGTATAGGTTAACAGTACATGAACCATCAACTTCCAGATGTTCAAGCTGGATATCAAATTGCCAACATGCGTTGGATCATCAAAAAAGCAAGTGAGTTCCAGAAAAACATCTACTTCTGCGTTACTGACTACACCAAAGCCTTTGTATGGATTACAACAAACTGTGGAACATTCTTACAGAGATGGAAATACCAGACCACCTTACCTACCTCCTGAGAAATCTGTATGCAGGTCAAGAAGCAACAGTTAGAATCAGTCATGGAACAACAGGCTGGTTCCAAATTGGGAAAGGAGTACGTCAAGGCTGTATATTGTCACACTGCTTATTTAACCTATATGCAGAGTACATCATGCGAAATGCCAGGCTGAATGAAGCACAAGCTGGGATCAAGACTGCCAGGAGAAATATCAATAACCTCAGATATACAGATGACACCACCTTTATGGCAGAAAGCGAAGAAGAACAAAAGAGCCTCTTGATGAAAGTGAAAGAGAAGAGTGAAAAAGTTGGCCTAAAACTCAACATTCAGAAAATGAAGATCATGACATCCGGTCCCATCAATCATGGCAAATAGATGGATGGAGGAAAAAATGGAAACAGTGAGAGACTTTATTTTTGATGGCTCCAAAATCAATGCAGATGGTGACTACAGCCATGAAATTAAAAGACACTTGCTCCTTGGAAGAAAAGCTATGACCAACCTAGACAGCATATTAAAAAATAGAGACATTACCTTGCTGACAAAGGTCCATCTAGTCAAAGCTATGGTTTTTCCAGTAGTCATGTATGGATGTGAGAGTTGGACTATAAAGAAAGCTGAGCACCAAAGAATTGATGCTTTTGAACTGTGGTATTGGAGAAGACTCCTGAGAGTCCCTTGGACTTCAAGGAGTTCAAACCAGTCAATCCTAGAGGAAATCAGTCCTGAATATTCATTGGAAGGGCAGATGCTGAAGCTGAAACTCCAATACTTTGGCCACTTGATGCAAAGAACTGACTCACTGGAAAAGACCCTGATGCTGAAAAAAATTGAAAGTAGAAGGGGATGACAGAGGATGAGATGGTTGAATGGCATCACTGACTCGATGGACATGAATTTGAGCAAGCTCCAGAAGTCGGTGATGGACAGGGAAGCCTGGTGTGCTGTAGTCCATGCTGTCACAAAGAGTTGGACAGGAATGAGTGACTGAATTGAACTACTACTACTACTACTAAGTCACTTCAGTCATGTCCGACTCTGTGCGACCCCACAGACGGCAGCCCACAAGGCTCCCCCGTCCCTGGGATTCTCAAGGCAAGAACACTGGAGTGGGTTGCCATTTCCTTCTCCAATGCATGAAAGTGAAAAGTGAAAGTGAAATCGCTCAGTCGTGTCCAACTCTCAGCGACCCCATGGACTGCAGCCTTCCAGGCTCCTCCATCCATGGGATTTTCCAGGCAAGAGTACTGGAGTGGGGTGCCATTGCCTTCTCCGCTGAATTGAACTGAACAAGGCATTTGAGGCCAACTTTTATGCAAAATGGGGACACAACCTCCAACCCACGTGGCTGTCATGGAACACACCAGGTGGTAGGCACACAGGGAGCACTCAGTAAATGCCAGCTGTGCCAGTCCCACTGAGGTGACCAGGGGCACAGCATTCGCATCTGGGCTCTCCTCCCAAATCCACCTCAGGGTCCCCTCTCTAGTCTCTAAAACCCCTTCCCCTCAGGGTGGGGTCATAGCGCTGGAGGCTTATCTTGGCCTCGCCCCTCTTAAGTAGGGTGGGAAGACCTGCTCAGACCAGGGAAGTTTTTCTGTGTTTAAACAACTTTATAGAAAGTAAGTTAGGGCTTCCCTGGTGGCTCAGTGGTAAAGAATCTGCCAGCAATGCAGGAGACCACCAGAAATGCAAGAGACTCGGGTTCGATCCTCAGGTCAGGAAGATCCCCTGGAGAAAGAAATGGCAACCCACTCCAGTATTCTTGCCTGGGAAACCCCATGGACAGAGGAGTTTGGCGGGCTACTGTCCTTGGGGTCACAAAGAGTTGGAGACGACTTAACGACTAAACCACCACCACCACCTACCAGTGGTTAGGATTCCTTGTTCTCACTACCGAGGGTTTGGATTCAGTCCAAGGTAGGGGAACTAAGAGCCTACATCCCATAAACTGCCCCGGTGAAGTAAAAAAAAAAAAGGACCAATTTACATACCACAAGTAGTAGTATTAGTCACTCAGTCGTGTCAGACTCTGCGGTCCCATGGACTGTAGCCTACCAGGCTCCTCTGTCCACGGAATTCTCCAGGCAAGGATACTGGAGTGGGTTGCCATTTCCTACTCAAGGGGATCTTCCAGACCCAGGGATTGAACCCGGGTCTCCCTCATTACGACCAGATTCTTTACCATCTGAGCCACCAGGGAAGCCTACAATACCATAAAGCCTACCTGTTTAAAGTGTACAAATCAGTGTTTTGAGAATATATAGACAGTGGATGTTTCACATCAGCGGGATCACACACTCTGTGTTCTTTTATGTCCTGCTTCTCTCACTGAGCATCGTGACACTCCCGGGTATGGAGAGACCACCCTGCATTTATTCGTTCACCCACGTTAGTGGACATTCAGGCTGCTTCCAAATTTTGGCTGCTGTGAATCATACTGCTGTGAACTTCCTGGCATAGTTGTTTGTGTGAATGTGTCTAGTTTTCTTGGGCACGTGCCTAGGAATGGAATCGCTGGATTCTTCGGTAACTCCATGTTTGTCTGTGAAACTATTTCCCAAAGCGGCTGCCCCAGCCTGGCATGATTTGGGCACTTACCATATGTCAGGCCAGAAAACTACTTTGGATCCTCGAGAGTATTTGGTGAGACAGGTGCCAGGTTTAATGCTGTTGCAGAGGTGTGGTCACTGAGGCTCTGAGAGGGAGGCCAGATGACTCTGGACTCACAGCCTGGAGCTAACTCTGGAAGCAGGGGCTGAGCTGGGTGGGACTCTAGGGGGCGTGGCCAGGACTACACTCGGAGGGCAGCTGGCTGCTGCTCATGCTTCCAGTGGGTCCAGCTTCAGCCCTTGACCTCATTCCCATTACTTTCCAGCTTGAGGCTGCCCAACCCGAGCCTGGTGGCTCAGCAGGTGCCCAGGGTCCTTGGAGAGGAGTATCTCTGGGGCTCCTGCAACAAACCAGGCCTGCCTCCATGGAGTTCAAGTGAAGCCTGTGGTCAAGGCACAACCAGCCTCCACTTCCTTGTGGAAATTGTCTCCCAGCTCTGAAAATCAGAAGGAACGAGGAACATGTCCCCACCCCATAGATGTGTGTGAGGACAGACGAAGGACTCTCAATAGCTCCATCCATGCCCTCCCTACCCCAACCCCACCCCCCCTGCACTTTGGGATCCTCCTTCAGTTCCAGAGAAGTGGAGAACCCACTTTCCAGATGGTGAAGTGGAGGCCTGAGGGAGTGAGAGCATTGTATCTCCAGTTCATGATTCCCTCAGCCTCCCAAGGACCTCAGAAAAACAGAAAAGTGCAGTTATTGGAAGACGGTAGACAGGCCGTGTGGGTAGATCCGCAATTGTCATTTGCAGATCACACTTCTGTTAGTTCTCGACCTTAAAGAGAAACTCATGCATAAGGGTGGAAAAGGTGGGAGTTCCCTGGTGGTCCAGTGGTTAAGAGTCCGCTTTGCAGTGCAGGGGACACAGGTTCAATCCCTGGTCTGGGAAGATCCCACATGCCATGGGGCAACTAACACCATGTGCCACAACTGCTGAAGCCCGAGCACCTAGAGCCTGTGCTCCACAGCAAAAGCCACCACAACGAGAAGCCCACGCACTGCAACTAGAGAAAGCCTGTACGCAGCATTGAAGACCCAGTGCAGCCAACGTTAAATTTAAAAAGAAAAAAGGATGGGAGAGCAGTAAGAGCAGGTCAGGACACTTCCAGGGCACTCAGAGGCTTTGCCACAGCTGTCATTCAGGAGCCCACCAGCCCCCACCCCCCAGGGCATGGGCTCTGGACTCCACTGAGCCTGACCCCTTCTCCAGGGACAGACATGGTATGCATGGGACACCTCCCCCCCCGCTCCCAGCAATCACACCGTGGGAAAGAGAGTGGTGCCCCAAGGACCCCACAGACTTGTACCTTCTGTTCAACCTTTATTTGCAAATTCTGCACTGTCAGAGGATGAGGTGCCCGAGAGGAAACTCTGTACAGTGTCGTCTGCTCCGCCTCTCCCTCCCTCCACTCTGGGACAGGGAAGGGATATCGGGATATCGGCCTCCCGCCTGGTTGCCCCCCACTCACACACACCACCCAAACTATGCAATGAGACTTCTCTCTCTCTCTGACCTTGACTTGCCAAGTCCGGGGTGCAGGATCCCATGTGGCCACCCCTGGCCTGTGCCTCCGAGGCTGCCAGGGCCCTCCCGGGGCAGGTTCCTATGGGGCGCCAGTCTGGACAGTAGGATGGGGGTGCCCATCAGGGCTCGAGCGAGGAGCATGCTGGCTGTCCTTGTCAGCCGGCTCTGGGTTCCAGCCTGCTGCGGGTTCTGGAATGGCGACTAGAGTGGGCCCCTGTCCTAGGGGGGCCCATCCATGGCAGCAGGCAGCCCGCGAGGAGAACATGGCAGAGGAGGGGGGTCCCAAATGCCAGGGACAGCAGGGACAATACCACAGCCTGGGCTGGGCCATGGGGGCAAGGGCAGGTAGTCGCTGTGGACTGGGAATGGGCCTCAGTGGGGTGGGGTCCCGAGCAGGAGCCCTGCTGCTCATCCAGCGTGGACTGCGGAGGGCAGGCAGTGCAGTCCAGCGGGGAGCTGCCTCGACAGGTGTAACAGGACGAGTGGCAGCTGGAGCAGACCCGCATGGCAGGCACAGCTGAGCGCCCAGATCCAGCAGTCACTGCCTGCTGGGTGTGGTTGAAGTACCTTGGTGGGCAGTAGGCAAGGCAAAGGTGGCCCAGGATGTAGGCGGGGCTGTGGCACTCTGCATGAGGGACAGACACGGCCATGGGGCTGTGAGGCTGGGACCTGCCACCCCGGCCTGCCTGCCCCTCCACCCCAGGCCGCACACGCACACTGCCCCTGCTGCCACCTCCCGGCAAATGGGCCATGCCACGCCGGGCACTCACCCTGGCACAGCCCCTCTGTGTCCCTCTGCACGCACGCGTTGCTGGTCACCTGGGGGCCCGAGGGCCGCGCCGTCATGTCCTCAGCTGTCCCGTAGAGCAGCAGCGTGTAGCGGTACAGCGTCCCTGGGCAGGGGTCGTGGTGGGCACAGGGTGGAGGGGGAGAGGCTGTCAGCAGCCTGGTCATGCCATTCCAGGCCCCCCGCCCTGCCACCTACACCCCATCCTGGAACCCTGGACACAGACAGTGCAGAGTTGCCCAGTACCCTCTGTAGGCTGGGAACCAGATACCTGGTGTGTGCTGGTAAGTGAGCACCTATTGAGTGCCAGTCCCGCCTGCTCAGTCTCTCCCAGGAGACCAGCGGGAGCCCTCTGAGGTGGGGGAGGGGAGCAGCTAAAGAGCCCTGGGCTCCAGTCTGCAAGCTGGGTAGGGGTGGAGCCCCAGCAAGCACCCGGCTGGACCTCACCTGTGTTGAAATAGTAGCCCTTGTTCTCCAGGCCCAGGATCCACAAGCCCCGCGGGTCTTCGTCCCAGAAGTGGGTGGACATGAAGACCCAGTTGTTGTAGCCTTGGCTGCTGACGTCAAAGGGTCTGGGACAGACAGGTGAGGGGGGTTCATAACCAGAGTCCTGACCAGCACGGCCAATGTGGACAGGGCTGGGGTCCAGCCTGCCTGACTCCGGGGTGCTCAGGCTCCTCCCCATGGGGGCACCCAGGAAGGAGGGAGAGTTTGCACCGAGGGCCGGCCTCTGCCCCTGCACCTGATGGCCACGAGGGTGGAGCGGGTGCCCATGGGGCTGGTGAGGGAGATCTCCAGGTCCCCACGGCGGCTGTAGGACAGGGACAGCTGCACCTGCACGTGCTCCAGCGAACGGATGGAGTTGGCGTGGCCGGCGCAGGCCGACACGTTCTTCCTCACATGCATGACCGGCAGGATGGGGCTGGGGGCCAGGGCCTCTCCTGCTGGCCTGCTGGTGGGGGGCCAGGCAGAGTTTGGGCTCAGATCCTGAAGCCTACCCTCTCTTGTTCAGACAGGTAAACTGAGACCTCAGGGCACGCCTCCCTGTGTCCACTCCCCAGGTAGCAATGGGAGGTGGAGGGAGAAGGCAGGTACAGAAGCAGGTGGAGGAGGGCTGGGGGAGGTGGCAGGTGGGAGGAGGGAGGGAAAGGCAAGATGGCAGGAGGGAGAACAGCTGTGGGGAGGTAGGCACAAAGGCTGAGTTGGATGCAGGCGTCCTGCGGGCAGAGGGGCGCGCTCACGTGCGGGTGTGCACGATATGAATGACACATTTCTTCTGGGGCTGCGTAGGCAGCCAGGAGCGAGCCATGCCCACCAGCAGTGCAGCGTCCAGCAGCCCGTAGCCATAGTGGTGGCTCACTGCAGGGGGAGGGGCCGGCGGTCACGGCCCTGTGCTTGCGGCGGCCCCGCCCTCCCGCCCGGCCCTGCCGCACCTTGGCGCCCAGCTCCGTTGGTCCTCCAGTCCTCCGCCTGCAGATGCGCGGGCCTGGACGCCCGGACCACCAAATGCTGCATGTCCCTCCATGTCAAGAGCGGGCTGCAAGTGGGCGAGGGTGGGTGAGCCAGGGCCACGCTGTGGGGCGCGGGCGGCTGGCGGGACCCCACCCTCACCTACTTGGCCTCCAGAGCCAGAGCGATCATGCCCGCAGCCAGTGGGGCGGAGGCTGAGGTCCCCGTGTGCTTGTCCGTGCACTGGTGGTGCAGGTCTGTGGTGACCTGGGGGGCACAGACAAGGGCTTGGGACCAGTGCCCATAGAAACCCCACCCTGCTTCAAAAGTCCCAAGGGCTTCAAGAAAGAGGCACCACAGAGCACAACAGCAGGGCTGGGGCACTGAGTAGATAGGAGGGCACGTGAAGGGGTGTCAACCCATGGTCTGGGACCCCACTCTGTGTCAAGTGCCAACAGGGCAGCCCTGGGAGGAGGCCAGGCAGGGGACGGGGGGAAGGCGAGAGACAGCCGGCTGGGTAGGGCAGGCAGAGGCAGGAGGCCTTGGGAGTCTGGCCGTGGGAGGGTGCAGGGGGCAGGGGAGCACTCACGATCTGGGGGTCCGTGGCTACACCGCTGCTGTAGGTGGTGGTGAGTGTGGAGGCACAGGCCTCGCTGTACCAGGGCACATGGCCCTGCTGGGTGGTGCTGCCCACTGAAAGCGTGTGGATGCTGTTGGTGTAGCCGTCGCAGTTACAGTTGTCATAGTGCAGGCCACCATTGCCTGATGCCCAGATGAAGAGGGTGCCCAGCCCGCCTCGGCCCTGCAGGAAGGGACCAGCACAGAGGCGGGAGTTGGGGTGGGGTGGGAGCCTCACATGCAGGCCCCAGACCCGCCATGCCTTGTACCCACTCACATTGGTCACGCCACGCCTGAAGGCTTCTCGGGTGAGGATGCCTGGGCCGTCCACCGTGCGGCCGTCATCCTCGGGGCCCCAGCTGGCACTGTAGATGTGGATGTGCTGTGGCTGCAGGCTCAGCGACTGGGCCTCAATCACGTCGGTGATGGTGCCATCCAGCATGCGCACACCTGCATGGGCGGCAGCTGCAGCCTTGCTGGACACCCTGCCTGTGCCCCGTGCTCTCCCTGCTTGGGGGTGAAGGCATCGACGACGGGGGGGGGGGCGGTGCTCAGTTCTCCTCCACCCTGGGCCTGGCACCTTGGCACCACTGCTCAGCAGCAAGGGTGTGAGGCCAGGAGGCTCCCCACCCCCTAGTCTGAGTACCTCCGATGCGGCTGTTGTAGGCGACACCCGCACCACAGAACCTGTTGTTTGCCATTGCTGCCACTTCCCCGGCACAGCGGGTCCCGTGCCTGGCACCAGGGCAGAGACAGGAGCCCATCACATGCCCCTGACTCCTTGTAGGGAACCAGGGGCTGCCCCCACACCCCTGGGGATGCCAGGCTTACCGGTTCTCATCGCTGGGTGTGTATCGAGGCTGAGGGTCTGGGTCGTAGTCATTGAAGTCATAGCTGGCCAGGGGATCCTGGGGGCGGGGGTGGAGACATGAAGGGCCTGCTACCAGCCGGTAGACATGAAGCAGCCCCCACCCCAGCCCCGCAGGCTCACGTAGTTGGCCCAGAGGTCTGGGTGGTCTTTCTCGATGCCATCATCCAGGACAGAGACCACGACGCCCTGGCCCGACAGCCCCTGGCTCCAGACCTGCAGGATGTTCAGGTCTGACTGCATCTCATTGTTCTGTGCAAGGCGGGGCCAGGGTCAGGAGGGCTCTGAGATGGCCAGGCCCCGCTGCCCGGCCCGGCCAGCTCACCATGTACCACTGCTTGGAGAACCAGGGGTCCGTGGGCACCACCAGGGAGCGTTTCACCCGCCTCTGCACTGTCTGCTGTTGGAACCACTGCACCTGGTGGTGGGTGGGGGGCAGAGGAGACCACACTGTGGGAGGGGCTGGACCTGCGAGCAGCCCGCCCAACTCCCAGCTTCCTGTCCTCACACCAGGATGCTTTAGAGGGCCCTGCCTCTTAGCTCTTCTGCAGATTCCTGGCCAAGAGGCCAAAATCTGCTTCCAGGGTCTGGGCAGGCCTCTTACTGGGTCTGCCCTGAAGCCCGAGAGGCCCCCTGCCTGTCTGGCCCCCACCAGGCTTCCTCTGCTGCAACCGCAGTGGCTGCTGCACCCAGGGCCTTTGCACATGCCCTCCTGCCTGCCTCGGGCCACTCTTCCTCAGACCTATACCCTTTCCCCCTTTTCCTTGTTCTACTCCCACCCCCTTTCCAAACTGGCTCATGTTCCCCCTCCCACCTCTATCTCAGCAGTCAGGTCCATCTTCTGCCCATTTGCTCAGCTCCAGACATGGAAGCTGCCCCTGAATTTTTCTCTGACCCCCACACCCAACCCATCAGCCAGACCTGGCCTCTATCAAGACCACATCTCCAACCAGCCTCTTCTCTTGGTACCAGTGCACCTGGCGGGTTTCAGGCTGACTCTTGTGAATCAGCCCCCCAGGCCAGCGTCTTTATACCTGGGGGACCTTGATCTTTCTGGGTGAGATACAGGAGAGAAGGGGGATGACAAGAAATGCTGACAGGGCACCAGGCCCTTGGGATGAGAGCTGCGCTCACATGTTATCTGTTGCTCTCCACAGATCATCCCCATCTGGCTCCCCACTGTAGACTAGGGAGCCAAATCGATACCAAGACTCAGAAAGCTGGTGACTTGCCCAAGGTCACACAGCCATTCATTACAATTACAAGAATAATAGGAGGTGGAAGAAACCTTTGAGGGAAGGCCAGGCTCACCTTAGGGTCTTTCTTTAGGCGCAGGCAGTGGCCCCAGTGCGGGGTCAGGGACTGCTGGACCACGCCCCGGTGCCGCAGATGGAAATACTGCCCATCAGGGAAAATCTGGGAATGAAGGAGACCATGGCTGAGACCTGGTTCCCCTGATGGAGCTCTTCTCAGGCTGGGGCCAGTCCCCTTCTTACATCTTCCCCCAACCAGGTGGCCTCTGGGGGTTCCCAGAATCTGAAGTTAGACAAGGCAGGGGTGAGCTGGGGGTCCTTGATATATGGGGAACGAGGGGCCCCGTCCCATCTGCAGAGATCTGGGTCCCCTTCTTACATCTTCCCGCCTCCTCCCGTCAATCTGGGTCCCGCCCACCTGCCCCAAATTGACGAAGCCGAATTTGCGCGCCAGGCGATCGACCTCCTGGTAACCCTGGGACACCCGCACTGCCCAGCTGCTGACATAGACGGGGGCCCGGGCCGAGGCCCACCCCACAGCCATGAGGCCAACGAGCGCCAGGCCCAGGGCCAAGATCAGGCGCAGACAGAGCGCAGTACGGGCGGGCCGCATGGCGGCGGGGGCGGGGCCGGGGCGGGGCCTCAGAAAGCCCCTCCTCCTGGCCAAACCGCCGAGACGGCCCAAGCGCCCGCCCAGCCCCCGGCGCCATAGCAACCCTTGAAAAGCTTCAACTCCCAGGGAGCCTTGCGGCTCCCCCACTGGAAGGGCGCAAAGCTCTAATAGAAGTGTGGGGGAGACACATGCTCAGACCGGTGTTCTGTAGACTCAAACCCTCTGGAGCTTCAGTCTCCCCGTTTGTACAATGACCCGCAATTCTTCTGACCTAGAGGAGCGAGTTCATTGTTGCTATGATTGACCCCGCCCCACATTGGTCCCGCCCACTTCATATACACCCCTACCCCTAGAATAAGCCTTGCCTCCTTCCTAATCCAACCAGAATTGTGCTTTTGAATAAACCCCGCCTCCTACATTTAGCCCCATGTTCTTGGGCTCCAAAATCATCGCAGATGGTGACTGCAGCCATAAAATTAAAAGACTCTTCCTCCTTGAAAAAAAAGCTATGACCCAACTAGACAGCATATTAAAAAACAGAGACATTACTTTGTTGACAAAGGTCCATCTAGTCAAAGCTATGGTTTTTCCAGTAGTCATGTGTGGATGTAAGAGTTGGACTATAAAGAAAGCTGAGTACCAAAGAACTGATGCTTCTGAACTGTGGTGTTGGAGAAGACTCCCTTGGACTTCAAGATCAAACCAGTCAATCCTAAAGGAAATCAGACCTGAGTATTCATTGAAAGGACTGATGTTGAAGCTGAAACTCCAACACTTTGGCCACCTGATGTAAAAAACTGGCTCATTGGAAAAGACCCTGATGCTGGAAAAGATTGAAGGCAGAAGAGGATTTCAGAGGATGAGATGGTTGGATGGCATCTCATCCACCGACTCGATGGACATGAGTTTGAGTAAGCTCCGGGAGTTGGTGATGGACAGGGAGGCCTGGCGTGCTGCAGTCCATGGGGTCGCAGAGTCGGACACGACTGAGCGACTGAACTGAACTGAAGCACCGCTTTTCCGATTCTGTCCCTCCTCTCGGCCCCACTTCCCCTCTGCTTTCCCTAATAAACATCTTCTTGTTTCTCCAATCAGCTCTGAACTTTCTCCAGCCCCGCCCACCAGCTCCGCCTTCCCAGCACTCTTCTCTCCGCCCCAGCTCCACCCACAACCGCTCAGCCAATAATCCCCCGGCCATGACCCCGCCCCTCCAATCAGCTACGTCCCCCTCCCGCTCAGCCAATCGGTGTCCTCAGTCAACGCGCCCCGCCCCCTTCCTCCAAAGTCGCGGCTGCGGCTGCCGCGGCCCTCCAGAGGGCAATGCGGCGGAGGAGACGGGGCAGGCCCCACCTCCTTTGTCCGCCCTGCCCTCCCATTGGCCAGAGCGGAGGGCAGGAGGCGGAAACCAGCCCGGGGGCGGAGACCCGCCCGGGAGTTGAGCGGTGCGGCTCGCGCCGAAGGAAGGCGGGGCGCAAGCAGTCTAGCAGGTGCGCGGGGAGACGGTCGAGTTCAAGCTGCCAGTCCCGGGCGCCCAAGTGCCATGGACGGCCTGCGCCAGCGCTTCGAGCGCTTTCTGGAACAGAGGAATTTGGCCACCGAAGCGCTAGGGGCACTCGAAGCCAAGACAGGTGTCGACAAGCGGTACTTGGCCACGGGTGAGCCGTCGGGGGCAGCGCTTGGGGCTGCCGCCCCATTTCGCCGACAGGCACAGTGAAGTCCTGGGCTATCGGGGCCTCGGACCCTCTCCCTTCCGGCCGCCCCTGCTGCGGGTTCCAACTCAGGCGGCGGGGCGCTCCCACAGTCCAGCGAGGAGACCGAGATCCTGGGGATGGGTGGTAGACCAGGACCTTGGTTCTGGCCGCAGTCTCTTCTCGCCCTCGCCGTGCGACCTCAGTCGAGGACCAACCCCCTCTGGGCCCTGCAGTTGTCCTTTGCCCCCTCCTCCCTCCTGGCCCTGGGTGCCCTCCAGGCAGAAGTCCGGTTCTTCCGGTTGTTCTTCTGGTCCCGGGGGGAGGAGAGGGCAGGTAGGTAGCAATGCCCTGCCAGTCTCGCCACCCTCTTCCCAGATGGACTCCAGCCTGGAAGCAAGTGTAGAGATCTTCCCATTTTCTCAGGGGATGCTCCAGACCAGGAGAGGAAGGGTCACTCCCACCTCCCCTCCCGAGGTTTTCCTGCTAGAATCAACCCCACCCCAAGCTCAACCCCTTGGCCTGCCCTCTCACTCTGCCCCACCCTGAGCTGGATTGTTTGACTGCTGCTGTGGGCTTGCAGAAACGTTGGCTGGGGCCCATGGAGAGGGAGTCCAGTCACCCCTGATTGTCATTTCCATTCCAGTCCCTCCTCTGCCTTTCCTCCTCAGTGACCTTGGGTGGCCTCTGCCATTCTCTGAAATTGTCCAGTAAGTGCCCTTTAAGTACCTCCCTCTTTTTTGGTGCTTCAGACCCAACCCTCTTCTGCCACCTCTTCCAAGAAGCCCGCCTAGAATGAGTCTTGCGGGACACCGGGTTGGGGGGGGGCAGCTCTGGGTGTGTTTTGAGCACCTGTGTACGGATGCCGAGAGTCTGCTTTCCTCCTGTTCCCCCACCAGCTGGGGGATTGTAATGCCAGGCAGCCCAAGGAAGGATCCAAACCTGTCCCTCCAGGTTGCTGGTGCCCAACCCGTGTCGGGTCAGCCAGGGACCTCCCCTGGGAGCAAGCCCTTTATCCCCTGTCTGGCTTTCCACATCCCTGTCACCAGTGAGTGGGGAATTTAGGTCACAGAGCACTGGGGAGGGGCCTGTTGGGAGAGGCCTGCTGAGGAGTCTGGGGGTCACAGGGCAGAAAAACGGCCCAGAGCAGTAGGGGCTGCATAAGAGGCTGCTCCTGAAATCTGCCCTGTCTGGAGCACCCCACCCCCACCCCATCTGCTGCTGATCTCGGGGACTACCCCCGCCCATGCCCCAAGTCATCCTCCTGTTGCTGAGGCTGCAGAAATCCGGATTGAGGGAAGAGGGGCCCTGGGAGAGCTACTGCTCCCCAACTAGCAATCTCCAGGGAAGGGGTGCCACTCCCCACCCCCTTTCCCAGATGTAGAAACCCTCAGGCCCCACTTGCCTGAGACTGTCTAAACCCTCCTCCGCTCCCAGCTACCAGAGGAGGAAACCCAGAGGAAGCAGTGAGCAGGCTGCCTCAGGCCAGCCAGGGATTCCTCCATTCCTCTCCCGATGCCAGACCCCAGGGATAAAGGCTAACACAGGTGGGGGGGAAGGGGAAGGGAACTCTGCCCTCTGGTCCACTGGTGGCCTCTGTTTCTCTCTGCAGATAACAGCCTGGAGGTGGGGGAGGGGTTGTAAGTGCTCCCAGAAATCAGAGGCTCCCCAAGTGACCTAGTGTGAGCCTCACCCCCGCCCCTGCCCCCACCCCTGGCCCCTGCCCGCCAGCTTCTGTTTCATCCTGGCTGTTGAATGAGAGAACAGGGGGAGGATAGAGCCCTGCATACAAGAGCTTAATAAATGTAACAGCAACCATTCTGATTTCAGAGTGGCTAACACTCGAGGCTCCCACCCCCCTGCTCCACAATGTCCTCTGAACCCTCATTGCTGGGAGTGTGTTTGGGCCACCATAGGGGCTCACTGTGTAGGGAGGGGTCCCCTCTTTTATTTAGTTACCCCCACACCAACCCTCAGAGACTGGGCCACTACTGCCCCATTGACAGATGGGGAAACTGAGGCTCCAAGCAAAGAGACACTCACTAGGGGTCTTGTAGTGGGTGAGAGTTCTCCATCTGAGGGATTCTGAATGACACTTTGCATCCTGCCACGAAGACAAAGACTCTCATGGGCGGGGGGGGGGGGGTCCTGTTACCCCCCAGGGACACTGGACAGTATCTGGGGACATCTGGTGGTCACGACTCAGGGTGCTCCTACCATCAAGCAGGGCGGGGCAAGAATGTTTCTCCCTGCCCCACAGTGCCCAAGATCCCCCAAGAGTCAGCAGTAGCAAGGGGAAGAGACCCTTGACTAAGATCAAAGGGTTACAAACTCTGTTGCCTTTCTCCTCTCTCCAGTAATCAAGTATTAACAACAGAATAGCCTCACTTTCAGGTTCTTCTCCCATTGTTGTTTTTGTTTAGTTGCTTAGTCGTGTCTCAGTCTTTGTGACCCCATGGACTGTAGCCCACCATGCTGCTCTGTCCATGGGATTTCCCAGGCAAGAATACTGGGATGGGTTCCTATTGACCCAGGGATCAAACCCATGTCTCTTACATATGCATTGTCAGGTGGGTTCTTTATCACCGGCACCACCTGGGAAGCCTCTTCTCCCACTGAGAGTAGAAAGTGTTAGTCGCTTAGTCCTGTCTAACTCTGCAACCCCATGAATCGTAACCCACCAGGCTCCTCTATCCATAGAATTCCTTGGTGACTCAGGGTAAAGAATCTGTCTTTTCCCATGACTTCTATTCAAATTCTAGCCCCTTCGGCTCAGCCACTCCTATAGGGCCTGGAGTGAGATAGTTATAATTGCAGAGATCCCATATTCATTCAATAAACACTGGGCAGGTACTTGGTACAGACCAATCCTGAGGTGCCCACCTGCCCTTGGCGAGCTGGCAGTCCTGTGGGGGAGATAGACATATTAGGGCATTATAGACACAAGAGTCAGGGTTCAGAGCCATGATGGGGGTACCCAGGTGCTACAGGGGCTGCGGAGGCCTCTGGGAGGAGTGATGGTGCAGGGTGCATGGGCCAGGCCCAGGGGATGCTGGGGTCGGGGCTCAGCAGGCGAAGCCCACGCCTACCGCCTTCTGTCTGCAGGAGCCGCCACTCTGCTAAGCCTGTATCTTCTGTTCGGGTACGGGGCTCCTCTGCTGTGCAGTCTCATCGGCTTTGCATACCCCGCATATGCTTCGTGAGTGCCTGCTAGGGCAGGGCTGGGGTGGGGGGCGCCGAGGCACTCTCTGGGCAGCCTCAGACCCTGCTATGCCTCTCCCAGGATCAAAGCTATCGAGAGCCCAAGCAAAGAGGACGACACTGTGTGGCTCACATACTGGGTGGTGTACGGCCTGTTCGGGCTAGCCGAATTCTTCAGCGATCTACTCCTGTCCTGGTTCCCTTTCTACTACGCGGGCAAGGTTAGCACCACCCCGGGAAACACCACTCCACCCTGGGAGCGGGTACCCAAAGGGGTGTCTGATGGGGGAGGCCAGGCCCATCCCTAAAGGTGTCTGATGGGGGAGGCCCAGTGTGACTCCTGACCTCTGCCTGTAGTGCGCCTTCCTGTTGTTCTGCATGGCTCCCGGCCCCTGGAACGGGGCTCATATGCTGTATCATCGCATCATACGTCCTCTGTTTCTAAAGCATCACGAGGCCGTGGACAGCATCGTGAGCGACATCAGCGGGCGGGCCCTGGACGTGGCAGCCGGAATGACGAAGGACGGTGCGTGCATGCAGGGCGAGTGGTGTCCGTATGTCTGGTCTCTGTCTCCCGGCTTCCCTGCCCCACTCAACTTCACTCCTGCCTCCCGTCCTCCTGACTGACTCGCCTCTGTCTGGCATCCCTGCTGCCTCTGACGAGCACTCCTCCTCCCCGTCTCACTGTCCGCCTCTCTCTCCCACGCTCTCGGGAACCAGTCCTGCAGGCCTTGGCCCGCAGCCGGGCTCTTATTACCCCAGCAGCCGCAGCAGCAGGCCCCTCACTGCCCTCGGAGTCGACTGTACGTAAGCACCCACCCCTGGAAGGGGGGTCCTAGATGTTTGTGAGCTTACATGCGTGTGTGTGAGTACCTACACTTGCCTCTATCTCAGCCAGGGCTGGCTGCTGGTCCCTCAAGTGGGCCCCATGCTGGTCCTCAGTGGCCTGCGCTCAGGTGTTACTGACTGAGTATGGCCTTCGGGCCCTCGGGCTCTCGGCACAAGCAGACCCACCTCACTTACCCCTGGCGTGCTCTCTCCACAGCAGGGAAAGTAAGCATGACCCAGCTTCAGAAGGCCAAGTAAAGCCCCCAGCCAGCCCAAACGCAGACACACCAGACCATGAGACGGAGGATGTGCCACAGCGCAAGTCGTCTGTGGATTCCTCCACCGACTCACCAGCAGAGCCCACCACCAGCCCCTCGTTCCCCGCCAAGCCCGCCCTCAGGAGTTCTACCAGCCTGGGCCAGGCCCAACCTCAGGCCGTAGCTGCCACCACAGCCGCCGGCACGCAGCTGCCTGGCAAGCCCCGGGGTGGGCTCCGATCTCGAGCCAACTCTTCTAGCCAGCCCCAGGCCCCCGGGCAGCAGCGCGCCCGGCCCTCCACCACTTCCTCAGGCCCTTCCCAGGGGCCCTCAGGCCCCACACATCGGCCCAGCACCACCTCCAGCCAGGGCCCCACCCTCGGGCAGTCTCCCAGTGGCACCACCACCCGCACGCAGCCCCCCAACAATACCCCCAACGGGCCGGATGCCTCCGCCCCCAAGTCCAGCAGACGGCACCAGAAACGGCCCACGACAAAGGCCACCAGCAGCACCTCGGTGCCAGAGCTCCCCGCTTCCTGCCAGCCTGAGTCCTCCCCAGAGTACAGCTCAGAGTCCACCACCGAGGTCACCTATAGCTGGCCTGACTACAGACACAGGCTCCGCTGCCTGCAGCACTGCTGGCGGATGAAGCACCTGGCCTGCTAGGGAGGGCTCAGTAAAGCTCTCTGGACCAGCCTCATCTCCCCTGTCTGTCCTCTGGCTCTGGGGAGGGGCTTCCTGGGGGCGGGTGCTGGGCCAGCCCCACTTTACAGATGAGAAGACCAAGGCTTAGAATGGAGGTCTCACCAAGTGGCTGAGATGGACTCTGACCCCATGTACTTAAGCTTTCTCTCTCCCCTTCTTCAGGAGCTCTCAGGCCTGTTCACCACAATCCTCTTGTTTTTTTGGCCACACCAGGCAGCATGGGGGATCTTTGTCCCCTGACCAGGAATTGAACCTGCGCTCCCTGGAGTGGAAGCCAAGGAAGCCCCCTTCTTTGAAAACTCTTCCAGAGGAGCCAGCCAAAAGCAGCAGTCCCACCTCACAAGAATCTGAGTTCAAGCTCTTTATTTGGGAGGGAACCCAGGAGGAGCCTATAGAAAGAGACCGAAGTGGGAGGAGAAAGAGGCTGAGAAGGCGGGGGTGGCTAAACCCAGCACATCTGCTGGCACCTGGCGCTCTGTCCCCTTTCAAAAGCACACCTGAGATTTTTCTTGCCCAGGAGCCAGGAAAGCTGGGCAGGATCCACCACCTGCTGGTCACTGGGGAAGTAGTGGCCATTCACTCTAGCCAGCGCCCCCTGCAGGCACCTCTGCAGCAGGGCCAGGCTTGCAGTTGTTCAGTGGCTAGTGAAGTGAAAATGGCTCAGTCATGTCCAACTCTTTGTGACCCCCATGGACTGTAGCCTGCCAGGCTCCTCTGTCCATGGAATTCTCTAGGCCAGTATACTGAAGTGGGTAGCTGTTCCCTTCTCCAGGGGAACTTCCCAATCCAGGGATTGAACCCAGGTCTCCCACACTTTACCATCTGAGGTCTCCATTCTTTACCGTCTGAGCCACCAGGGAAGGAAGCCCTGTTCAGTGACTAAGTTGTGTCCAACTCTGTAACCCCATGGACTGCAGCATACCAGGCTTCCCTGTCCTTCACCATCTCCTGGAGTTTGCTCAAACTCATGTCCATTGAGTCAGTGATGCTGTCTAATCATCTCTTCCTCTGACGCCCCCTTCTCCTCCTGCCTTCAATCTTCCCAGCATCAGGGTCTTTTCCAATGAGTCAGCTCTTTGCATCAGGTGGCCAAAGTATTGGAGCTTCAGCATCAGTTCTTCCAATGAATAGTCAGGGTTGATTTCCTTTAGAAATGACTGGTTGGATCTCCTTGGAGTCCAAGAGACTCTCAATAGTCTTCTCCAGCACCACAGTTGTGAAAGCATCCATATTTTGGTGCTCAACCTTCTTTATGGTCCAACTCTCACATCCGTGCATGACTACTGGGAAAACCGTAGCTTTGACTGTATAGACCTTTGCTGGCAAAGTGATGTCTACTTTTTAATATACTGTCTAGGTTTATCATGGCTTTCCTTCCAAGGAGCAAACATCTTTTAATATCATGGCTGCAGCCACCGTCCGCAGTGATTTTGGAGCCCAAGAAAATAAAATTTGTCAGTGATTCCACTTTTTCCTCTTCTATTTGCCATGAAGTGATGGGATCAGATGCCACCTGGGAACCTTCAGCAGAGAGGCCGGGAGACTGGCCGTGGACATCCGCCTGGCCTCCTAGGAAATTGGGGGGCGGGAGCTGGGTAAGCAGGGACAGGACCTCCTACAACCTGCCTTTGGTTTCCTCTGTGAGGCCAGCACCACCCTGATCATAAAAACAGGCAGAGACAGGACAGGTAAGGAAGGTGATGCACCTGTCGTGTGGACATAGGTACAAAAACATCTGAGCAAAAAGTAGCAAATCCAATTCAACAAGAGAAAGCCAGGACACCCTCCCTCTCCCACTTGTTAAAGTTCACATTCCTGGAAGCACAGCCTGAGTCGGAAGGTAGGAGGTGAGGGGAGCTGAGCGAGGCAGTGGTCTCAGGGGAGCCCCTGGAGCAGGTATTGTCTCCTTTTCATGAAAACTGTCTCTGATGGACAAGCCACCAACAGCTCGGGGCAGACTGGGCCTATAAAGGGGGAGAGGGATGATGTGTCCCGGGATAGCAGGGGGCTTCCCTGGTGATCTCCCACAAGGCGGCTGCAGCCACAGCTGGAAGGACCATGGTGTCCAACACAGTCTGCCCCTCACCAGAGCTCTGCACACCCCTGATTCTGGTCGGTCACACTTCTGGTGCAAGAGAAGGGTTAGGAGGAGAAACCAGGGACCCCAATAGGGCGGTGGCTCCAGGGGCAGCTCAGTGGTTCCCAACTGGGGATGTTCCTGTCCTGGGGCCATTGGGCCATGTCTGGAGTTATTTGTTTGGCCATGCTGCAAGGCTTGTGGGATCTCAGTTCCCTGACCAGGACTGGCCCACCCAGTCACTCACACCCAGGGAGCCCCCATCCTGCCTCGGTCCCCTCTATCATTGAAGGTCACTTGCATTATGTCCATAATATCTTCTGTCCCCTCCTGTCTGACTTGGACTCACCCCGCTACCGTGGGAGTGACCTGGGTGTCATTCTTTGTCATTGGAGAGCATGTCATTTTGCAGGAAGGCCAGAGAATGATCTGGTCCCCTGCTGATGGGCATTAGAGTTGTTTCCAGTCGGGGCTATTGTGACGACAGCTGCTCAGAACTGCAAGGCTTGTGGGATCTCAGTTCCCTGACCACAAACATGGGCCCCTGGGCTCCTGGTGGGGTTGATTCAAGGTAGGGTATCTGCTTCAGGGGCTCCCCTGAGACCACCACATCGCTCAGCTTCCCCCACCCCCCACCTTCTGAGTCAGGCTGTGCTTCCAAGGACCTGAACTTGAATGACTGGGAGAGAGAGGGTGTTCTGGTTTTCTCTAACCGATACACCACCAAGGAAGTTCCCTGCAATCCCAGGACACATCATCCCTCTTCCCTCTTGTCGGCCCAGTCTGCCTCCAGCTGGTGGTAGCTTCACCACCAGAGACAGTTTTCACAAAAAGGAGGCAGTTCTGCACAACCCCCAACTGGGCAGCCCTGAGTCCTCATCCTTGAGAATTCCAGCAAGGCAGGAGGAGGAGGCACTGCTTGAGTGCTGCCGGTGAGCGGTGGGTCCAGTTCATTCAATTGCCTCTCAGCAAACGCTGAACACCTACTGTATGCCCGGCCTTGCTCCAGGAGCCAAGGGTAGAGTAACGGCCCAGAGAAACTAAAACCCCTGCTCCTGAGAATTTGGGGATGTCACAGTTGACAGGATAAATGCATAACAGATCAGAAAGAGAAGAGTGTCACGGGAGAATATTCAGCGAGGAGCTAGGGGGCTGGGGGCAGGAGCTGGAAGCGTTGAAAAAATGCCTCTCTATGGCAGTGATTTTATGTGTGTGTGTGGCCATGCAATGCGGCATGTGGGAGCTTAGTTCCCCGACCAGGGATTGAACCTGTGCCCCCTACAGTACAAGCGCAGCGTCTTTGCCACTGGGCCATCAGAGAAGTCCCTGGAAGTGACTTTTGAGTAGAGACATGAAGAAAGTGAGGGCATAAGTTTTAAGAACGGGGGGCGGGAGTGGGTCAGGCACGGGGGCTGTGCAAAGGCCCTGAGGCAGGACCATGCCTGGTGGGTTAGAGGGAGAGCAGAGAGACCCATGTGCCTGGAACCCCGAGTGCCAGGGCAAGGCAGGAGGTGGGTCTGTGAGGGGGGGGGCGGGATGCATGCAGGTCCCTGGAAGGTGTGGTGAGGACTTTGGCTTTTACTAGAGAGTATTGGATTTGTTGGGAGGAAGGGATGAAGGCTAATTATTAATGAACCCCCACCCTACTGAGAAGTCCACGTTGGCTCTAGGGATGCGGATCTTATTATCTGCTTATCACTGGCCCAGGTGTTTGAAGTTGGTGGTGTGGCCTGGGTCTGGGGCAGGAGACGGGGCCTTGGCTCGCTCTGCACCTGGCCTTGCCCTGCCCCTCGTGCCCCTTGAAGTTTGTCTCTGAGCCTTGCCTCCGCCACCACCCCATCAGCTTATTTGGGAGTACAGGTGAGGGGATACACACCTGTCTCCCAGGTGGAAGCACTGACATTTATTTAACTCTTCAGACTTGTTTTTAATTTAAATGTACAGAAAAGTGTAACCAGCAACTTGGGGGCAAATAACACAATAGGACTGGCCCCACCCAGTCACTTACACCCAGGGAGCCCCCATCCTGCCTCGGTCCCCTCTATCATTGAAGGTCACTTGCATCATGTCCATGATATCTTCTGTCCCCTCTTGTCTGACTCCGACTCACCTCGCTGTCGTGGGAGTGACCTGGGTGTCATTCTTTGTCATTGGAGAGCATGTCATTTTGCGGGAAGGCCAGAGAATGATCTGGTCCCCTGCTGATGGGCATTAGAGTTGTTTCCAGTTGGGGCTATTGTGACGACAGCTGCTCAGAACATTCTAGAAGCAGCCTTTGGTGAGTGGAGCTAGCGACTCTTATTTGTCAGAGACTGCAGGGTGTGGGGTGAGCTTCTAAGTCTCAGGGGCTTCTGCTACCAGTTACCACCAGTGAGGCGGCTTGCGACAACCAGAATTCTCCCTTTCAACATCTGGAGGCTGGAAGTCCAAGATCAAGGTGTCACTGGCCTGTGCTCCCTCTGGATGCCCCAGCAGAGGGTCCTTCCTCCCTCTTCCAGCTTCTGGGCGTCCCCAGCCATCCCTGGGCTTGTGGCCACCTCCCTCAGATCTCTGCCACTGTCTTCACACAGGTATCTCCTCTTTCTGTGCCTCCTCAAGGCGCCTGGTCATTGGATTTAGGGTTCACCCAGGTACTCCTTTGAGACCCTCAATTACATTGCAAAGACCCTTTCCCCAAAGGTCCTGTTCACAGATTCTAGAGGGTAGGACACAAACATGATAATTCAACCTTGTACACGAGCATTACTTCAACTGTAGCAGAAACAGCCAAACTGTTTACCCAGGTGGTCACACCATCCTAACCCCCATGCCCTCAACTAACCCTCTTGGTGTGAGACAGTTTGGGGGTTTGGGGCAGCCCCTCAACTGGATGTGTGTTCTCCTGTGGGCCAGCCAGATGGTACAGGGTCAGTGAGAGAGAAGCGCAGCCAACAGAGGGGTGATCTCTGCAGAGAATTCAAAACAGAAAAGCATCGCACCCCCAACCCATAGCTGGCATGCTGCAAGACTGCTGAATACAATCTTTGGTGGGGAGGGTGAATTAGGTGTTGTGATTACTACAGTTTTATTAACAGGAAAGCAAGTTCCAAACTTGCCTGTTTCCATTCTTTGTGTGCTCAGTCCTGTCCAACTCTTTGTGGCTCCCTGGACTGTAGCCCACCAGGCTCCTCTGCTCATGGAATTTTCCAGGCAAGAATACTGGGGTGTGGTGCCATTTTCTTCTCCAGGGGATCTTCCCAACCCAGGGATAGAACCTGCATCTCTTATGCCTGCTGCATTTGCAGGCAGATTCTTTACCATTAGCACCACCTGGGAAGCCCCATAATAGCTCCTTATTTGTCTCAAATCTGCTAGATGAAGTCCAGCTGGCTCCAATATTAACCTCAAATTATTGCTAGGAAGTTGAAGTCCCAAGAACTTAGCTTTAAGTTTCACAGAACCAAAGACCAAGGAGTTGTTATTGTTTAGTCATTAAGTCATTTCTGACTCTTTGTGACCCCTTGCACTGTAGGCCACCCAGCTCCTCTGTCCCTGGGATTTCCCAGGCAAGAATACTGGAGTGGGTTGTCATTTCCTTCTCCAGTTTTCATCCTTTAATAAACATTGCCTCCTGCGAGAAGTCCATTTGAAGAATGGAGGAGGCTTGAGTGGACTCAGTTGTGCATGCCTCCCTGGAGAGGGAGTTTCCGTCTGTAATCACCTGCGGTCCCTCCGGGCTGCGATCCAGTCGCTAACCCAAGTGGACACAGTCAATAATAAACCCGAGGATGGTAAAGACACAAAGAAACAGATCTTGAGTCACTCATTTCCTTTGTTGCATGTAACCACCTGGCCTTTTTATTCACGTTTAAAAGGAAAGCGTCAAAGCGGTGTGGAACTTTTGCTGGGCAAGTGCTAATGCTAGTTTCGACCTCAACTACGTTGCTGAATTCGAGTATCTTTAAAATTGCAATGTGTTCTCTCTTTAAATGGCTCCATGATCCCTGGTTACATGGTCATTTCCGGAAACAATGTTGCCGCCTGAAGGAGCAGCTTCGAGAAGTCGCGGCTGGTGGGGTCACAGGCCACGCTGTCTGCTAGTTGAACCCTGCACTGGCGTCTTTCTTCCCCCACCCCCGAATCCACCCCCGGCAGGAGCCTCGCCCTGGCCAACCGGTCCGGCTGGCTGGGGAGTAGATGGCAGCGCTACTCCACAGAGCTCTGGGGCGCAGGAAGCCGGAGACTCAACTTCCCCGATCCATCCCCGCACTGCAGTGAGGCAGAGGGGCCCACCTGGGCCTTTCGGGATCCCTTGGGTCTGCTGGGAGGGATTGGGGGCAGGAGGAGAAGGGGACAACAGAGGATGAGATGGCTGGATCACTGACTCGATGGACGTGAATCTGAGTGAACTCCGGCAGTTGGTGATGGACAGGGAGGCCTGGCGTGCTGCGATTCACGGGGTCGCAAAAAGTCGGACACGACTGAGCGACTGGGGACTGCAGGTAACACCCAGAGCGCGGAATCCCTTCTTCCCCGTCCTGTCACCAGGGGGCGCGCGGGCCACACGCCTCCGTCCAGAGCTGCGACCCGCTCAGCCTCGCTGGAGGGGGCGGTCCTGAGATCCTCTGGCTTCATCACTTCTTGCAGAAGACGGGGCCAGGCCTGGGCTGCCCCACACGCTGCTGGTCCCAGGCGTACAGTAGGCGCTCAATAAATAGTCTTTGGAGGAAGGCACGAGCGGACCGAGGGGGTAGGGCTGGAGTCCCAAAGGGTGTGGTTCCCATGGTCAGGGCTGAGTGGGGCTGAAAGGGTACACACAGATCCCAGAGAGCTGCAGGGCTTGACCAGAGATCACCCGCAAGGTCAAGGGTTGAGTCCACTGAGATCGGCATGTCCTGCACCCCTTGCACACTCCCACCATCCTGTGCCCCAGAGGAAAACCACCACAGACTGTACAGGTGAGCAGGTTGTCTCAGATGATGGCATGAGCCACCCCACTCAGGGTGGGGAGGCAGAAGGAGAGGTTTGCTGGTACCCCGCAGACACTTCCAATCCATATGACCTAGGCCTACCCTCCTGGCTCTAGAAGCTATGAGGAGACCACATCCAGAACACGAGGACAAGGCACAGGCTGAAGGTGGGGCACTGACCTCCCTACTCTGCTGGAAGGGTCCCCCCCGAAATGGCCTGAGATGGATGTGTGGCCCCAAGGGGCATGGGGATGGGACCTAAGGAACCCCCACCTTCCCGTATCATCTATTTCCTGTCATCACGGTCTTCCCAGGGTCAGTCATGCTGGAGGGAGTTGGGGGCTGGACCAGGAGGAGGAGGGACAAAGGGCACATGATCACATGTGCACATGGGGGTTGGTGGGGGGGGGGGTGGGCAGGGAGCATGATTGTGGATCTCACTACCAACGCATTCCAAAGTGTCTGCGGCCAAGTGTGTGTAACTGGGCTTGTGTTTTTTTTTTTGTTTTTTTTTTAAAACAGCTCTTGTAAAAATTAAATAGGAATAAAAAAAGGGTGAACAGCAGGGTTGCCTGGAGGAAAGCCCACCCCACCCTCAAATTGCTGAAGCTGTTAAGATTATCTGTGAACTTCCTGGTAGCAAGGGCAAAAGGGGAAATTGGTATGTTACAGTGCCTGGGTAGGCATGTTTTCTGGGGGTCATGCCTGTTTGTGACAGTGTCTCTGAAAACGTGAGAGTACATGTGTAAGTAGCAGCGTGAAAGGAGAGAGTATCGGGGGTTAAACAGTGATGAACTTCCTGGTAGGCAGGACAAGAGGGAAAACCATTACAACGTCCCTTTAGGCATGTTTTCTTGGGACCAGGCTTGTGTGTGACAATGTCTCTGAGCACATGAGTGTGAAGCAAGGGGAATAAAAGCAGACACAAAGTCTCTGAGTGTAGAACAGCTATGGGCTTCCTGGCAGCCAAGGTGAGGAGACCAGAATTAAGTCTGTTCAGTGAGTGTCCACCCGTGTGGGCTTGCTGGTGAGAGCGGCTCTGCGTGTAGGGGTGTCTGAGTGTGATGATGGGAGAGTCATAGAGCTGCAGGTGGAAGACCAACAGTGCCTAGCTCCCTGGCAGCTACAGCAAGAGGAGACATATGCTGACTTTGAGACTAGTCACCCAGGTGTGGCCAAGGTCTGGTCCGGGGGCTCAGAGAGGGCAGTGCCGGGCAGCCAGGCGCACGCGGCTGTCCTCGGCAGGGCTCCAGAGCCGGGCGTAGCCAGCATGGGGGAGCAGCAGCCGGTCCTGGGTGCCATCAGGGCTGATGAGGCGCCGGGCAGCCAGCAGGTAGTCCCGATGGAGGGCCAGCGGGGGGCAAGGGCAGCGGCTTGGCGCCCACACGTACTCCAGGGCCCGCAGTGGAGAGCGGTTCTTGTAGATGAGCTGCACGCGCACCTCATAGCGGGTCTCCTGGGCCTGGCGGATGCGGCCCAGTACATGGGCACGGAACACTGTGGGTGGGACCATGCTGAGCCCTGCTGGACAGAGCCTGGGTCCCAACCATGCACCCACTGCAAGATGATGGAACTGGGGGTCAGGTGGGGCAATGGAGGCTCTTGGGGACTGTGGTCAGCTGTGGCCTGGGGTCAAGATCAGCTTAGGGATCAATGAGGGGTCAGGAGTCAGATTAGGGCAAAGGATCAGATCAGGGGGTCAAAATTAGGGTCAGAACGGGTCAAGTTGTAGTCAGGTCAAGGAGTGAAGGGTAAAGTTGGACCAGAGTTAGAGGTCAGCAGGACATGGGTCAAGTTCAGGTCACTTGGGGGCCAGGTGAGGGATGGGGTCAGGGACCTCTCACCGAAGTCACTGCCGCAATAGTGGAGCAACCGGTGGGCACGACCGCGGGTGTCTGGGCAGGGTGGACAGGGCTCTGCAGGGGCAGTGCAGTCAGGGGTGCGGGCCTTGCCCCTGCTGGCCCCCCACCCAGTCTGTCCCCAGCTCACCTGGAGTGGGGATCGGGGTCCGTGGAGGGATGACAGTGGGGGACTCAAGGGGCTGAGGTTCTACCTCCCGAGGCTGAGGCTGCCGCGGGGACCAGCCCAAGACCTGAGCCTGCGCCTGGAAGGGGCCATAGCGCTCCCGAGGGAGCCAGAACTCGAATTCAATGCCTGGGTTGGGCTCCTGCAGGAGGACCTGAGGCGGGGGCGGAGCGGGGAGAGTGTTAGGGAACTGCACTGGGACCTGATGGCCGGCCACTCTCCCCACGCACACTCTACCCAGCCTCCTCCCTCTGACCGGTAGTCCCCAGCCTTCCCCCTCTGACCCCTGCTCCCCTTCCAGAGTCTCTGACCTCATCCCCAACGCCCAGCTGCCCTCTCAGGCCCGCCCCCACCTGCAAGAGCAGGTCTTCGGAGGTGGGCCCGGCGGCGCGCAGCGTCTCCTCCGGCCCTGTGGCGCGGGTGTAGACCACGCGGGTGCCCGCTGCCTCGTAGGTCCCGGCCGGGCTGACCACCCAGTTCCCGTTGAGCACGTAGCGCCCGTCGCCCCCCATCAGCGCTGCAAGGGAAGGGTCAGCCCGGGCTCCCTGGAAACGGCCTTGCCCATCTCCCCGACCCTGCCATCTCCCTCCCCGCGGGATTCGGGCGGCCAGCGGGGCGCCTCCTCCCTCGGACCCTGCGATACCCAGGTGGTTCCGGCTCCGGTGGGCGGCGCGGATGTATCTGGCGCCCTCGGGGATCAGGGTCACGTTCCAGTACCCAGCGAAGGCACCTGGGCGAGAGGGAAGGAAGGTGTTGGGGAGCAGCTAGGGTGTATTTGAAGGCTGGTTTGAGGATTAAGTGAGATGCTGCAGTAAGGAGATTAGCCAAGGCTCTGGTCCTCAGAAGACCAGTACTGATCGACGGATTGGAGTTACGATTATTACCACCGTTTAAGTGGGGCAGCAAAAGAGTTAAACGCACGTCTGTTCAGGGAAGGGCGGGATAATCTGGCAAAGACCAATCAGAATGATGGGGGGGTGCTGGGCGGAGACCGTCCAATCAGCGCGGGACATCTTAAAGGGCTCTGGGAGAACTCGAGGACGGGGCAGGCGGTCACCGGCATCGCGGAACACGCGCTGCACGAAGAGGCACGAGTCGTTGGCCCCGCCGCAGCGGCCGCAGCGGTCTTCGCGGGCGTCGGAGCCCAGCAAACCGTCACAGCCGGCACTCTAAAGGGGTGGGGTGGACACGCACGCCGTCAGACCGTCCCCGCCCGCCTAGGCCATCGAAGGGGCGGGACCCTGGAAGAGGGCTGAATCAAGAACTAAAAGGATGGAACCTTGAGGGCAGGGAGGAGGCTGGGGATGGAGTCTAGTAACAGACCGGGCAGGGGAGGGCATGGACTTGATAAGGGGCGGGGCCTAGGGAATAGGGCAAGGACCAGGAACTAAATAAATGGGGTTTGGGGGCGAGGTATGGAGGGAAGAGGAGGGTGGAGCTTAGGGGGCGGGGCGGGGCGGGGCCTGGAATCCTCACGAGGCAGCGGCCAGCCACGCAGAGTCCCTGGGCGCCCGGACTGCAGGGGGTACCGTCCAGCACGCGACCGAAGCTGTGATAGAAGTCGTGCCCCACCGCTAGGCAGTTGAGGTCGCACTGGTTGGGTGCTGGGGATGGGAGAAGTCGGCGGGCGTGCGGGGGGGATTTATATTTGAATTCCAGCTCCTTCCTTGCCAGTCTTCCCCCAGGCAGCCATCCCCTTGGGCATATGCGGCTCAGAGACTCAGCCAAAGCCACACATGGAGGCTGAGGCAGAGCATGGACTGGACCTTAGGCTTTCTGCTTCCCGTCCCCTGGGATTGTCCCAGACTCGTATACTGGGAATGTATTCATTCGTCCGTTCATTCATTCATTCATGTTAAGTCCTAATACTAGGGACCGATTATTAACATCATCTGGAGAAGGAAATGGCAACCCACTCCAGTATTCTTGCCTGGAAAATTCCATGGACAGAGGAGCCTGGCGGGCTACAGTCCATGGAGTTGCAAAGAGTCGGACACGACTGAGCATACACACACAATATTAACGTCATTACCTATTCTTCACTCATTTTTTCATAATGTTCATTCCACAAATAGTCATCAAGCACATTTCCCAGACAATGTTCTAGGTTCTGGGTAGAGTGGTGGGCAGAACTTACTCAGCACTTGGACCCTGCACCCGGCAGGTGCTCAATAAAAAGCATTTGTTCAGTGCTGAGCCCTGCATATCCTGAATATGTTGTTGTCCCTCCTTGGGACTCTGTTTCCCCCTCTGCCTGGCAGCGGGGCACAATGGATAGTCTCATCACACCCACAGACTCACAGCCCTGATCCCTGCTCCCTCACCCCACCCCTGCTCAAACTCCCTCCATCTCCCAACTTCCTGAGGCTGGCTGGCAGACCCTGCCTGGAATAGAGCCTAAGCTGGCCCTGGCGGGCCTCTGTAGGGGTGAGATCATGGCAAGTTTCCTCCAATTCTTAGGGTGAAGGAAAAAAAAAATGAGTTGATGGTTGGAACTTTCTCCATTCCAGGATTTTCTTATCTGTGTCTACCCCCACTGTGGCGTCTGAAGCTGCCTGTTTCCCTTAAATCTGGAGGCACGCTGCCCTGGGCACACAGTTATGTAACTCGCTATTTTCAGCTCAACAACATTTCCTGCTACTGGTATAAGTTTGAGAACTCTTGGCCTCTGGATACAGCTCCCAGTAAATCCTCAGCTTGGTGTTCAACCCTGTGCAGAATAGACCCTTCCTCCTTCTGCCCCTGCTTCACAACTCCCACATGCTTTCTCTGCTTCACTTCACCAACTCCTATGTATCCTTCAAAGCCCCAGTGCTAATGCCCCCTTCTTGCAACCCTCCAAGTTCCTCTTCCTTTTTAGAAGCCAACTTTTCCTGGCCAGTTTTCAGTTGTTCCCTCTGGACTAACAGGAGGCTGGGCTACTTACCACCATAGAAGGGCACCCATTGGTAGGTGTTCTGGGTGCCTAGGACAGGGTGGCCATTGTAGAGGGCACATTGGAGGTCTCGAAAGGGCATGGCTGCCGGGGGACAGTCCTGGGGACAGAGATGGGTGGAGCAGAGGCTGGGACAGCCCCGAGAGCACCTGGTATGGTGGTAACCACATTTGGGGGCTTGAGCAGGGAAGCAGGAGGGCTTTGGGGAGAACTGAGTTTAAGAGGTGGGTGGGTAAAACATACAGGCTGCTGGCAGAGGCGGTACTCATGGGTGTTCCCCCAGCACAGCTCTTCCCTTGGAAACCTATGAGGAGCAAGGGGGCCAGACTGTTGTCAGCACCTCTGGGAACCCCTTCCCCAAAACCAGCCTGTCCATCAGTCTACCCTCGCCAACCCCACCCACATTCCAGCTGGATCAGTGGGATTAAAAGTCACAGCATGTGTGGGCAGGCCAAGGGTGTGGCCAGGGGCTGGGCTGGGCTGGCAGGAGAGGAGGGACAGGGACCCCCTCCCATTCCACTGGGCAGCCTCCTCACCGGATACATCTCCGGCTGCGCACTGAGAGCCCTCGCCCACAAGAGCTGGAACAGCGACTCCAGGAACCCCATGGCGTCCACTCACCCGGACCCTACTTGGGGAGAGAGAGTCACAGTCAGCCTAGAGGGGAGGCTGGCTAACCCCACACCGCAGCTGGGTCCCCATGCCCCCGGGCCTATGTCCCCTTTTACCTGAGTGTTGCTCCCCAAACCACAATTCAGGAAGGTCCACAGCAGGAGCAAAAGGTTCCAGAGGGAGTGGGGTCTGAGGGGGCAGAGGGTGCATGGCAGTTGGGGTGCCAGCAGGCCAGGGGTTGAACCCCAGCTCTGCCCTGACTGGCTGTGTGATTTCAGGCAGTAACTCATCCTCTCTGAGCTTCCCTTCTCATCTCTGAAAAAGAAGTCATAATAGAGCCCACCTAATAGGAAACTTTTGAGGGCTCCATCAGATTAGGTGAGAAAAATGGGAGGCACAGAGCCTGGTATGGAGAAGGAAAACGTAAAAATTATTATTATTGGTTGTTTATTGTCATGATCCACACAGTAGGTGCTTATTTAGTGTCTCACCATGAAAGGAATCATTCATTCCAGGGATGTGCATGGGTCTCTCTAGGGTCCTAGGTCCTTCCCCACTCTCCCCACCATCTTTGCGCCTACCTTCTGGTATGGCAAGGGGCCAGGTGCTCCGCTTTCTCTGGCCTCAGTTTCCCCATCTGTGCAATGGGGACCAGCTCGGTTCTGTCCAGTATTCTATGAGACCTGGCAGAGGGTGTGGCTGGTGGGAGCTGGGGCTGGTGCCCGGCAAAGGCACCCCCTCACAGGCAGGCCCCCAGCCTTCAGGGCTCCCTCAGCTCCCAGATGTGGGACAGCAAGGAGCTCCTGGATGGGGTGAGGGGCAGGGAGGGGTGACCTGGCCCTGGTCCAGTGGGTGCCTCATGGCCTCATGTGCAGAGGGTGTGGGATGGAGCCCCCAAGCTGCCTGCAAGAGGGAAAGGGGCCACCAGTAAGGATGATGGAGGGAAGAGGGAGGCAGCTGTGTGGGGGTAGGGGAGGCGGTGGCAGAGAGACTTTGCCTCCTTGGGCCTCAGTTTCCTCATTTGTCAGGGGAGGATGGAGTCACCTGCCATCCCCACCTTCCACATGACCACAGCACTGGATGAGGAAGGGGGAGGGAAGCAGCCACCTAGTGAGTCCTTTCTCAGGCCAGGGCCATGGCACCCGGCAGCCAGCAGTGCCTAGAGGACACACAGGACGTTGGAGGCCTGCAGCCTGGAGGTCCTGGCGCTGAGTGGGGTCAGGCCGGCTCACTAGACCCCCCTGAGCCCCTGTTTCCCTGGTAATCCGGTTCTCCTGGCTCAGAAACACTGAGGAACTGGGTGAGTGGGGGGCAACCCGGGGGTGGGACCCCGTCTGATTAGAGCCATGTGACTCGCTGCATCTCTAAACCCCAGCCCTGGCTGGCTTAGGCAGCAGGAAAGAGTCCGGGCTGGGGAGCACAGGGAGGGGAAGGGGGCTGGCCCTTCTGACAACTGCTCCCTACTTAGCACTGGCTTGTTGCGGTGGGGGGGAGTCTAGGTGATGCAACATGAGGGGCCAGAAGGACCACCGTTCCCACTCTCCAGGGTTCCCTACCCGAGAAGCCGCACGGTGGGTACAATCTTAGGGCGGCCACGCCTCCGGGCCTCAGTTTCCCCAGGAGGAAGTGGGGATGGGCTTCTTCCCACCCTATGGATGGTTGCCTCACCCCTCAACCCCAGCTTTGGGTGGGGGAGAAGACGCTGGCCGCGATAGTGGGGGGATAGAAAGAGGGACTTACCGGCTACGCGGAGCCCAGGCGGCTCGTCCTGGCTCCCCGGGCGGCCCCTGGGCAAGCGGAAGCGGCGGGGCCCGAGGGGAGGGGCGGGGGGAGCCCGGCGCGGCCCCTCCCACCCGGCCTCCCAGGGCGCGCCCCGGCCGGGGTCCGGAGGGGCGGCGCGCCGTGCGCCCCCGCGCGGCCGTTGCGCGTCCGGGCACTGATCTGCGGCAGGGGACTGCCCTGCACGAGCGGCGCCCCGCCCCCCGCCCCGGGATTGCGGCCTGGTGTCCGACCGTCCGCGTCCCGGTGACCTTGGGAAGCCCAGGGAAGGGGAGCCACGCGGGAACTGACCCCCACCTCGGGGCTGCTATTCCGGGCGCCGCTCTCAGGGCCCGGGAATGTGCGCACACCGAGGGCGCCCTGCTGTGGCTCCTGGAGGGCGCTGCCCTCTCTCCACCGACGCCCAGATCGCGTCTCCCCGAAGGTTCCTTTTCGCGGCCACTACACCTCCTCAAATCCCTCTCCCTACCCCTCCCTCAAGGTCACTCGGGGTTGCGGTTGCGGGGTTCCCGCCCCAGGTCCCGACCACCCCGAGCGCAGGGCCCCAGAGCACTGGAGAGAAGCTCGGCCCCAGGGGCCGGGCGTGGGGGGCGGAGAGCCCCTTCCCAGCCTGGCGCATTCCCGGGCGCTGCTGTCACCAGAGGACGCGCCCCACCCCGCCTCCCGCCCTCTTTGCACGGCCCCGGGCGGCGAGCCGTGGCTTGATGCTAGCCCTGGTCGAGGAGGTCCCCTTCTCAAGTGGCTGCAGACGCGCCCTCCTCGACCTCAGGTTCCCCAGCCAGGCAATGGGGCCCGTGGGGACCTATCTCCACCGCGATACTTTGTGCCAGTCTGCAAGGACAGGGTTACCCCAGGGCTCCCCACCATCCCACCCTTTCCTGGTTTAGCATCTGCGTACCCTTCATCTCCCGCCCTGGTAGGGACGCCGCAGGCGCCCTGCACTCGCCCCCTCCCCCTGGCTCCTCCCCGTAGTCCCGGGATGCCCCTTGGCGAGCGGCTTGAGGAGACTGGGTCACCAAGTGGGCGAAGGGAGGACGGACCTTCTTCATGGGCTCGGCCGGGGCTCAGCTTGAGTGCCGCCTTCTCCGGGGAGCCCGCTGTGGGGTCTCCCAGCCCAGACCACAGGGAGGGCGCATTGAAGGTCCTGCTCTGTTCTCCAGGCTGGAGCAGCTCAAAGCAGGGCTGTCCAATGCCATTTATTTGTCCAGAACTTATTGAGCACTTACTGTGTGCCACTGCGGGCTTCCTGTGTGGTTCAGCGGTAAAGAATCTGCCTGCAATACAGGAGACTCTGGTTGGATCCCTGGGTTGGGAAGATTCCGTGGAGGAGGGCATGGCAAACCCACTCTAGTATTCTTGCCTGGAGAATCCCGTTAACAGAAGAGTCTGGAGGGCTACAGACCATGGGGTCAAAAAGAGTCAGCCATGACTGAAGACTGAGCCCACACACGTGCTGCTGGACCAGGAAACAACCCCACCAATTAGGCTAGTGAGGTAGGCATCCCCTAGAAGGGTGCAAGGCCGCCTTCTGACCTACAGGCTCTGAAAAAATAGCCCAAGCCCACTGCAGATGGGGTGGGGGGTCAGGAAGGCCCTTCCCCAGAAGGTGATTGCCACAGGGAGGTGGCGGAAGGGCACCTGCAACAGCACATGCAAAGGTCCTGAGTCTGGAATAGAGGCTAAAGTACCATAGGGGAGTTGGTGTGGTTGGAACAAATAGCCAGGGTTGGGGTGGAGATGTGATCAGAGAGCAGTGTGGGGAGTGGCAGCCATGGGAGGTGGAGGGCGCTCTGGTTTGGGAACACCTGCCTCTGGCATTCTGGGGGCAGAAGGGGGCTCCAGAAAGCAGTGGGGAGGCAGCAGCAGGCATGATGGGGGCAAGGGCTGGGGTGGGGGAAGGGACAGCACTGGGTGGTTCCCAGCAGTCTGGGAGTGGAGTCTGCAGGCTATGTGACAGATCCCAGGGGGATTGGATGGGAGGAGGCAGGCAGGAGCCTGGCCTGAGCAGCCAGGGAAGGGAGGGATGGGGGTGGCAAGTTCAGAAGTCAGCTGCGGATGGATCTAGGCATGAGGCACGGAGAGGCTGGGAGTCCAGGGGCTACATCTGGCCAGAGATGGACACTTGGGCATCCCCTGCACACAGTGGTGGTGAGAATGGTGGATGAGATCACGGGGTGTGTGTGTGGACAGAACGAAGACTGGGGTCCCCTGAGGTCTCCAGAGAATGGGGGTCCAGGAGGCAGGAGTAACCTGTGTGGGTGAGGTAAGGATGGAGCTGGTGGATCAGCATCGATGGAGGCAGTGACCTTGACAAGGCTGAGCCTGGTGGGTCAGGGCTCGAGAGGGTGGCAGGAGGAGGGGGGTGATGGTGAGGGCAGGTACCCTCCGCAGAGCACCTACTGTGTGCGAAGCTGGGACCTGGGGCCTGGGCGGAGTCAGAAAGAAATCAGGCTTGACCAGGAGCGCCACCAAGTGGACAAGCTCATCCCCCTCCCATGTGCCTCAGGCCCCAAGCCCCAGGGGGTGGAGGCAGTGCGCCAGCAGGAAGGTATACAGAAGGCTTCGAGTACTGCATATTCCAAGCATTGTGCTCAGCAGAGTGCATACAGCAGGGCCTTTGTCCTACAGGGAGCATATACAGTAGATACTGCAACCTGCAAGGAATGCATTTAGTAGACACTGAACGTCCCAAGGAGTGTATGCAACACATGTAGCCTGCAAAAAAATGTATACAAAAGTCACTGCACACTGCAAGGAGTGCACACAGCAGGCACTGAGTACAGTGTCTATGGCAGGCATTGTACTCTGCAGTGAATGTATACAGCAGGCACTGAGTCCTGTAAAAAGAGCATACAGCAGCCCCTGTGTCCTGCAAGGACAACACACAGCGCTTACTGGGTCCTCCAGGGAGTGTATACAGTAAGCCTGTGCCTGGCATGGGGACATAAGCACTTGAGGGCTGGCGAGATACTACTGAGGTGAAGGTGTGGAGTCCTGTGCCTGCCCATGTCCCCGCAGCCTTTGCTGCCCCCCAGGTTTCCAGCCTCGCATCCCCAGCCAGGATGAAACTTAGCTGGGTTCAGCTGATTCCCGGAGGGGAAGGCTGAGCGCTCAATTCACAACACCTGCTGCAGGTGGAGGGGTGAGTGTGAGGTTTGGCGGCTGCAGGTGCGGTGGAGTGTCACCACCCCCAACTCATGCCCTGGTCTGGACCTAGGCCCAGGGGTTATGGGGTCTCCCAACACTGAACTCTACCCTGAACCCCATCCTTGAAGCCGGGCTTGGACAGGATCAAGCCCAGTCAACATGAGTCCTGACGGATGTGGATCAGCCAGGCTCCCTCTGTGGCCTCACAAGTTCGAACTTCCCAAACTCCCTCCCCAACACTCTGCAGCCTCCCGTGATCCCTCAGGCCTGGCCACGTGGTCCACAGGACCCTCCAGCCTCCTGTGTAGACTAGGTGGGAGGGGTCCTGTCACCCTGCCCCAGAACTTGGGTCTCTGAAGCTGCCCAGCTGTTCCTGGCCATGAGTGGAGCAGGATTGGGGCCCCACCATGGCAAGGGCAGCCCATGTGAGCTGGGATGGTACTGCTTCTCTGCCCTAGGGGGATGCCAACAGCCAGAAGCAGAAAGGGCTGGACTTCTGAGACAGTTGTTAGAGTCCCTGAATAAAGCCACACCTGAAGCCATCCATTATGTTTCACTTGAGCAATTTTGAGTTTCTGTGACTTCTCATCAAGGGGTCCCCACTAATAGAGAACAGCATCTTTTCCATCACCTTCACCCCCTAGACAAGTCCTGTTTCTTAGGTCACTGACCCTGTGATGGAGTAGTTCGCATCTACAGGTCACCACTGCTTTGAAGGCCTCCATATCTGATGTGACATCCCCCACAGCCCCCATGAGAGAAATCCTCACCCCACCTCATGGGTCAGGACTCTGGGGAGCAGAGGGGAACAGTCACACACAGCAAGACTTGGAGGGCGTGGGATGACTTCACACTCATATCTGAATGGGTGTCCTGAGCTCCTTTTTTAAATTTTTCTTTTTTTTTTTTAACACAAACTATTTTCTTGACATGTACACACTGCTTTATGTATTTTTGGCTGCAGTGGGTCTTTGTTGCTGCAAGTGGGCTTTCTCTAGTTGGGGAGAGCAGGGGCTACTTTCCAGTCGCAGTGTATAGGCTTCTCATTACATGGGCCTCTCTTTTTGCAGAGCACGGGCGCACAGGCTTCAGTAGTTGTGGCATCTGGGCTCAGGTGCTCTGAAGCATGAGAAATCTTCTCAGACCAGGGGTCAAACCCTTGTCCCTTGCATTGGCAGGTGGATTCTTATCCACTGTGCCACCGGGGAAGTCCCTAATTTAATTTTTAATTTTTGGCTGCACCACAAGGCATGCAGGATCTTAGTTCTCAGAACCCAGTCCTTCTGCAGTGGAAGCCTGGATTCATTGTTTGTTTAATTATTTTATTTTTAATTGAAGGATAATTGCTTTACAATATTGTGTTTGTTTCAGCCTTACATAAACATGAATCACGTAGTATACATATGCCCCCTTCCTCTTGAACCTCCCTCCCACCCCTTCCTATCCCTTCCCACTCCTCTAGGTTGTCCCAGAGCACAGGGTTGAGCTCCCTGAGTCATACAAGAAGCCTGAATTCTGAATCACTGGACCGCCAGGGGAGTTCTTCCTGAGCTCCTTTTGAGGCAGGGGGGTGGGGGGACACTCTTGAGCCAGGGGATGCTGGAGGCAGGACCTGGAGAATGAGGGGGAACTGAACAAAGGAGGGTGTGAGAGAGAGGGTGCTCCTGGCTGGCAGAACAGCACGTGCAAAGGCCGAGGGGCCAGAGAAGCCGGGTGAGGGCTAGAGAAGCCGGGTGAGGACCAGGCCCATTGAGGAGGCCTGTGTAGTGGGGTGAAAAGGAAGTCGGGGAGGTGGGCGGCAGGGGCCTGCCTCACAGAGCTTGGGGGCTAGGAGCATGGGAAAGTTACACAGAAACAGCAAGAAACATTAGGTGAGAAAGTTAGAAAAGTTATGCAGGATCCAATGGCAGTTATATATGTTATCTATGTTAGCCTTAGCTCAGATAGGAAGGGGATAGGAATAAACCCTCATGGTCACCCACGATGATCTGGGGGTGGAGGTTAGAGGTGACTCTGAGTTACTCACTGCCTTTGAGCTTTTAATTTCTTGTCACCTTTTAATTATTTTTTAAAGAGAACTTTAAAAATATTTTGGCCACACTTTGCCGATTATGGGATCTTATTAACCTGACCAGGGATTGAACCTGCACCCCCTGCAGTGAAAGCACAGAGTCCTAAGCACTGGACTGCCAGGGAAGTCTCTAAAGAGAAATTTTATTTTGGAGTAATATTAGATTTACAGAGAGTTACAGAAATATTACTATCAGTTCTGTCTATCCTTTGTCATCAGTAGTATAATCCCCACCCCACCCCTTAGGATGTCCACATCCTGGTCCCGGGGCCTGTGATCATGTAACAGGGCAGAGGGGACCCTGCAGGCGGGATTAAGGCCCCTGAGATGGGGACGACCCTGGATTCCCCGGAGGGCCCAGTGTCATCACGGGGTCCTTATAAGAAGGAGGGGGAGGGTCAGAGGCAGAGAGACAGGAGATGCTGTGCTGCTGGCTGCGAGGATGGGGGGAGGGGCCACAAGCCAGGGATGCGGTGCCTCTAGAAGCTGGAAAAGGGGGGAGCCAGTGCTCCCTGGGAGCCTCCAGAGGGACCAGCCCTGCCCACGCCTGAGCTCCAGGACATGAGATAATATATGTGTGCTTTCTTTTATATTTATTTATTTATCATGGCTGTGCTGGGTCTTCCTTGCTGCTCAGGCTTCTCTTTAGTTGCAGCAAATGGGAGCTTCTCTCTAGTTCTGGTGTGCGGGCTTCTCATTGCAGGGGCTTCTTTTGTTGCAGAGCACAGGCTGTAGGACGCTCAGGCTTCACTAGTTGCAGTTCCCAGGCTCTGGAGCACAGGCTCAATAGTTGTGATGCACAGTGCCCCGTCGCTCTGTGGTACACAGGATCTTCCCGGACCAGAGACCAAACCCACGTCTCCTGCATTGGCAGGCGGATTCTTCACCACTGAGCCGCCAGGGAAGCCCCATGTGTGCTTTCTTAAGCCAACAAGTTTGTAACTCATTACAGCAGCCATAGGAAACAATGACTATTGTGATGTCTAAGGAAGTGACATTGGTATATCACCATTTCTAATTAATAATATTAGTAATTACTATAATGACTGACTAAACTCCAAATGTTGTTTGGATTCCTTCTATTTTTTTTCCAACTAATTTCTTTTTTCTATTCGAGGATAACATCCAGGAGCCCACATGACACTGAGCTGTTTCTTTCATAATTGCTCAAAAGGCCCAAGCAGATAAAATATGAATTATTCTTGTGGAAATCTGGCTGCTTCTGATGCTCACACAGCACTCTGCTTGCAGCCAGAGTTGATCAATGTCCCTGAACAGAGGTTGAGACGGCGTCCAGCTGAGGACATGGTGGGAAGAGCCTCCACCCAGGGTGAGCGGCACATACTCATGTGAGGGACCCTGAGGGTGCCCACCCAGCAGGTGGGGTCAGGACAGCTCAGGGGAAGGTCTGAACTTGCCCAAGGCCTCCCCAGGGAGCGCGTCAGCACCTGCAGGGAACACAGCAAGGAAGCACACAACCTGCTTCTACCGTGGAGCCCCCGGTCCTTGGGGGAGAACCCAGCAAACCAGCAAGGAAACAACATGATTTCAGGTTGTGTGGGAACCCCAGAGGGGCTCTTGGGGTGTGGGGGGCCCTTGCCTGCAACTCAGAAGATGAGAAGGAGTTACTGGATGAAGACCAGGGGGCGGGGAGAGCTTTGGGCTGAGGGAATGGTGTGTGCCAAGGCCCTGAGGTGGGATGAGCTTGGTGTGGGATCTCAGACCGACAGAGAGGCCAGCGTGGTTGGACCAGGGTGTGTGTGGGTGTGTGGGAGAGCCATGGAGGCCCACTAGCAGGCTTTTAGATGCAATCCAATTTAGTTCTAGAAGACGTCTTATTGTCAGGAAGAGGCTGGACTGTCCTCTGAGTCCAACTCTCAGCCAGCACCTGGTTCTGTGAGCCTCAGATGGCCCAGACACATTGTGTCCCCTGACCTGGCTGTGGCTATCCTTACTGTTCCTGACCCAGGGCCTTGGCTGGTCCTGAGCATCATGACAGGGAGCACCCACTGGTGTCTTCAGCTCCATCTCCTCCTCTGGCTATCCCCTCTCTGACCCTGTCCACTCCCCCACTCTAGGTGTGGACATGTGTCTTAGTGTCACAGGTCAAAGGGGAGAGGTTGAAATGACTGACTCTAGGCTCTGCTTTGCTCTGGGGTAGGCAGCGAGCCCCTCAGAGACTCCCACCCCACACCCTTCCTGTCCCAGCATCACTTCATCACTCTCCAAGCTGCAGTCAGACCACGTGTGGGAGACATTCCAAGTTGCACGTACAGACAATGAGCATCCAGGGTGGAGGCCCCAGCTAATGAGGGGCTGAGGCCAGGGGTCCACACACTCCCCATCCTCCCTGTGGACAGGCAGCTCTGGGGAACCATCCCATTCCTCAAGGGCCCATAGTGGTTTCCAAGTCCTGCCCTGACTCATCCTCCTGGGCCCCTCGCTCCTGCTTTTCAAGTCAACTCACTGCACTAAACCCTTGCTTCAGGCTCTGCTTTTGGCAGAGGCCAGACTGAGACAGGGGAGGAGAGACAAGCTGCCCACGTGAGTCTCCTGCTGGCCTAGACCATGTCAGAAAGAGGGAGTAGACAAGAGGTACAGGGGTCTCTGAACTGAGCCCCAGGCTCCAGGAGAACAAGTAGGGGCCCCAAAGGAGAACCAGAAAGATGGGTGAGAATGATGGGAGAAAAGCCTACAGAGAGGTGTCTGGAGGGCACAAGAGGACAGAGCTTCTAGAAGGAGCCAATGTCAGTGGGCTCTGGGAATCTGGGAGAGACAAGGACGAGGTCTGTTCCTGTGGAAACTCAGGGGACATGGCACCTAGCCCCCATCACCCCTGCCAGCTGGGCCAGGATCAAGGCAGCAGGCACTGCAGTCATGGGGTCCCCTCCTGCCCGCCCTGCTCACGGGGCCTGTCCCTGGAGACCTGCAAGGTCTGGCTGAGGGCCCCCAAGTACAGACAAGCAGGAAGAAGGGAGTCCACTGCACTTTAAAGTCCAGGAGACCAGAGGCTAGAGAGGAACCTAGGAGCCGGGCTGAGTTATGCCTATGCCTGTCCACCTGCTCCCGCTCTGGTTCTGGAAGGAAGGAGTCACACCACTGTGGACCCCAAAGCCGATCCAGCCCACCCCCCGATGAAGGCCTCCGTAGCCCAGCCCCAGTGCTGTCTCAGCAGCCACCCCCTCCACCTGCGGCAGGTATTATATTTTGAGCAAGGCTCTGTGGCGCTTCTCCCAGGAAATCTGCTGAGTCTGGGGAGTTATCTCAGGTCAGAGAAAGAACAGACTGGAGACAAACCAAGCCTGTGGCTTGGAGCGAGGGGGCTCAGGGGGCTGTGTGGCCAACCTGGGGCCCCAGCCCACAACTCCTCAGCCTCCTGAGCCCCAGGCAGGTGTCAGCATGGGAGGGTCAGGCTGCCCCACTGAGCCCCCTACCCCAACACCGGCCCCTTTGCAAAACTACAATTCTTAGCTTGCCACACATATGAGGCTTCAGTTTGCTCATCAGTAAAATGCGGGTCTTAGCCCCTAAGGCTGAGGGCTCCTTGGGGTGTGGTATCTAATATGGTTTTCACTTTTGATTGTGGCAAAATATACATCACGCAAAATTTGCCATCATCACCATTTTTGAGAGCACAGCTTAGTGGCATTAAACACATTTACACTGTTGTGTAACCAACCGCACCATCATCTCGAGAACCTTCTCATTTTCCCAAATGGAAACTGTGACCTCATGAAATGCTGACTCCCCCTCTCCTCCCCCACCCCACCATCTAGTTCCTGTCTCTGTGGATCTGACTCCTCTAGAGACCTTCCATGAGTGGAATCAGACAGTGTGTGTCCTTCTGGGTCTGGCTTCCATTGAGCATCATGTCCGCAAAGATCACCCACATTGTATCAAGCATCAGGATTTCCTTCCTTTTTAAGGCTGAATAATATTCCCCTGTGGGCTTGGAGCATTTTTGTTTATCCATCACCTTTTGATGAACACCCACGCTATTTCCACCTTTTGGCTGTTGTGAATATGGCTGCTACGAGCATCTAAGTTTTTCCTTTTAGTTTTCCACTCTAGAGTGCTGGGGGAGGGCATCCCTGCTTGAGGGGGTGCAGGCTGAGGATGGAAAGTCTCCCCAGTCCAGTGGAGGAGGCTTAGCCAGGAAAACAGCAGGCTGCTGGGCGACTGGGGCAGAGTTGCTGTCTGCAGAGGGTGTCAGCTGACAGCCCTGCTGGGAGGCGCTGGGCCAGGAACTTGGGATTTCTTTCCCCCAGGAGGCTTCTAGGGGTCCAATGGGCTCAGCTGCCTGCCCTAGTGTGAGAGCTCTTCCTGTGCTCCTGGGGCCACTAGGGAAGGAGCCAGGGGGTAGTACTTGGGGGGTCAGGGGCTCCGGATCCCCCAACCTGCACTCCAGACTGAGCACAGCCACAGTCCAGTGACTGGCTCCCATACGCCTCGCCTTCCTGAGCCTCGGTTTCCTCATCTATAACATGGGGCTAAGAACAGCCCGTCTCTGGGATGAGCCACTGGTCTGGAAGGGGTCTGGATTTCTGACGCTGGCCTCCAGAACTGACCCAGACCCCTGACTTTGGTTAAGTCTGGGTGATCTCCTGTCCACAGATTCCTGAGTGCTAGGCAGGTCTGTCTTGGGCACAGAGCCCAGCACAAGCTCCACACACTAGTAAGTGCTGGACAAATACCTGAATTAGCAGGTGGCAGAGGTGCAGCCCTGAGAGGGACCTGGATTCCTGCCTGCCCATGCAGATTCCAGGACGACAGTGACATGATAGCTCAGACCCACGGGCCCCCCCAGCTGCCTTCCTCCGGTCACACTGCACCTGATTCTCATTAGCAGGAGACTCAGGCTCCCCTGCCCCAGTCAGCTGGGCCCCACCCCCGTGCCCTGCACTGGCCTGGAATCCTTGACCCTGGCACTGAGGCCAGCCCCCCTGGAAAGGTGCCAGAGGCTGGCTCCCATCAAATGCACTGGGGCCCCCTTAGAGCCCCCCATACCCCGGGCACCCCCATTTGACATGCCAGGTGGACATCTGACTACACAGAAGGTGCTTCCTATCCCTGGTGGCTTGGCTGGGCCGCACTCTGAAATCTGGTCTCTGGAAAATTCCAAGGCCTAATTCCAGCCAAACGGAGCCCTCCTAACCCCTCCCCATTCATTGTGTTATGTAACATATGGGTATTAATTCTGAAGCATCTGGAGGCAGCTGCCTGGATTCAAACCCAGCATTGCCCCTTCCTGGCTGGGGAAGTGAGTTTACCTCCCCGGGCCTCAGTGTGTTCATCTGTGAAATGGGGACAAGGCCAGTACCCAGGTCTCAGGATCAGTGAAAGGGTGACTTTAGGCACCAAAAGTGTGAGGCACAGCTCAGAGGTGCCACCATAGTTCCACGGGGCCCAAGCGTGCCCTCTTGTCCTCTGTCCGCCTGCCTCTCCATGGCTGTCCAAGCCAGAGCCAGGAGTCGCCACCCCTAGTGCCTCTCCTTTAGTTCCCAAACCCTGCTCCTCATGCCTAGTGTCCATTATTCACAGCAGCTTCCTCGCAGTGCCCCTCTGGGCTGCACCGCCCTCCCCACCAGCCCCAGTCCCAGAGATATTGGGCTTCTTCCCCTTCCTCTCTCTTCCTCTGCACCTGCTGTGGCTCCCTAGGACCAAGATGGTCCTCCAAGGGTGGGCTCCCACCCACCCTTCCTTTTGCGGCCTCGAGAGAATGAGACAAACCTTCTGACCTCAGTTTCCTACTCAGAGAAATGGGCGCGTGAACAATTCACAGCTTGGCGGGAGGCGCAGGATCCGAGAAGCCAGCGAGCAGAGCGCGTGTGACTGGCGCGGGGTTTACGTGCAGGATGCCAGCGCCGTTCTGGTCTCTGGAACTCCCGCCAGCCCGGCGTCCCCGGATGCCCACAAGCCCCCACGCGCCCGCCCCCTCCCGCACCGGCCGCCCGGAGCGTCTGGACTCCACCCCTCCCCCCTCGGCCAATAAGAGGCGTCCCAGTAGCGCCCGGCCCCTGGAGCAGCGCTGTGCGTGGTGGTCGCGCCCGAGGCTGCGCCAGTGCGCCAGCCAGGCCCCCAGGGAGGGATGGATCCCCGGCCGCGGCGGCGGCGGCGGCGCAGTTGCTGCCCGCTGGTCTCCGTCTTTCTGCGAGACCCAAGCTCGGGGCGCGTGTATAAGCGCGGGAAGCTGATCGGCAAGGTGGGGACTCCAGCACTCCAACTCGGCGGCAAAGGGGGCCGGGCGGAGCCCGGGTCCCAGCCCGGCGGTGCGCAAGTGAGATCTCGACCCGCAGATGAGCCAGTGTGCGCCCTGGCTTTTGTCTCTGCGTGTCCGCGTGTCTGCGGGAGTTTGGAGGCTGGTGCGGGGCTGGCGTGGGTGGACGCCCGGGTCTGCGATGAACTCGCTGTGCGGCGCGCGTTGTGTGGCGGGAATCGGTGTTGGGCGTGCAGTGCTGTGTCGTGGGTTATGCGTCCAGGGTATGGGTGCGTTGTGTGTTTTGGAGCCCTTGTCCCTGTGCGTGTGTGTCTGCGTGTGTCATAGGTCTGTGCTTTCTGTGTGCGGGCTTTGTAGCATGTGTCCGGGTACTGTGTTGGGGTTCTGTGGACTGCGTGTCCAGGTATGGAGGCGTCTGTAATGTATCTGTGTGTCTTCGTGTTCATCTGTGTGTGTTGCTTTGGGGATGCAGGTAGGAAGGTGTGAGCTGTGTGTGTGTGTGAGAAGGCCTAGCCATCTGTCCTCACACCTGTACGCACCCAGCTTGACTCTCCTGCCCTACAGGGCGCCTTCAGCCGCTGCTACAAGCTGACCGACATGTCCACCAGCGCTGTGTTCGCGCTCAAAGTGGTGCCTCGCGGAGGGGGCGGGGCTGCGCGGCTAAACGCCCGCGGCAAGGTACTCTCTGCGCGTCAGTGCCTGGGGGCCCCAGGACAGAAGCGGGTCCCCAGAGAGATCCCTGCCCTGGGGTGTGGAGCTCGCCTGTGGGGGCATGAATGCCTCGGGTGTGGGCGCCCACCGGGTGTATACACATGGTGCCCTGCCTGCAGGTGGAACGCGAGATCGCTCTACACAGCCGCCTGCGACATCGCAATATCGTGGCCTTCCACGGCCACTTCGCTGACCGGGACCATGTATACATGGTGTTGGAATACTGCAGTCGCCAGGTGCGGGGGCGGAGTGAGAGGGAGGCATGTCCCCTCCCACCCGTGTCTGCTGAGCTCATCTGTCCCCCCACCCTTGTCTGTCTCTCCTTACCTGTTTTAACCTGAGACCACACCAGGCCCACCTATGCACCTCTGCCCACCCAAAGGCTCTCTTGACCCACCTAGGCACATCTTAGCCCATCTGTGCTTCTCCTGAACTCACCCAGGCCCCACTTGCCCACACCTGTCTCCAACTGGGCAGCCCTGCCCCCTTCCCCAGGTTCAGGGCTCCCAGGGCCACTCACATGGTGTAGCCCAGAGTCCAGATGTCTGATTGGCAGGAATGCCTGTTCCTGGACCCAACTGAACTTAGCTGCACCTTCACAGACCTCTTGAACTCAGCCCACTTAAATACACCTAAGCTCATCTGTGCCGAGCGTGTACCCACCTTGTGTTTATCTCTGGCCTACAAGCTCATGGTGGCCCCTCCGTCCACTGAACTCCTGTGCTCATCCTCGGGCTCAGAGCTCACCAATGCCCATGCCACAATAGCCACGTTCACCTGGGCCCGGCTGAATTTTCCTTTGCCTTCTTGGGTCCCTGGAACTCACCTGTGTCTCCTCGACGGTGGTGTGGCACCTGTCGGGCCCCTGCAGTCTCTGGCCCACGTGCTGCAGGCACGGCAGACGCTGACGGAGCCCGAGGTGCGCTACTATCTTCGAGGCCTGGTCAGCGGCCTGAGCTACCTGCACCAGAGGCGCATCGTCCACCGGGACCTGAAGCTCAGTACGGGCGGTGCTACAGGGCGGCGCTTCGGGGCGGGGTGAAGGCGGGGCTTCCACTGAAGCCACGCTCCTTCCTCATCGCCCGCTGCATCCCCCTCCACAAGGTAACTTCTTCCTGAACAAGAACATGGAGGTGAAGATCGGAGACCTGGGGCTGGCCACCAGGATGGGGCCAGGGGGCCGCTGCCACAGGTGACTGGAAGCTCTGAGTGGGCTCTCTGGGTGGGTGCAGGTGGGCCTGGTCTGGTGTGGGGCCCCCCAGTCTTCCTCAGCCCCCGTTATGCTCCCAGAGTGCTCTGCGGGACCCCGAACTTCCTGGCTCCGGAGGTAGTGTCCAGAAACGGACATTCCTGCCAGTCGGACATCTGGGCTCTGGGCTGCATCATGTGAGTTGCTCTGGGAGCCCCAGGCCTAGGGAAAGGGGGCCGGAATGCCCAGGTGGGGACAGGCACCAGCAGGTAAGGACAGGTGTAAGCATATATGGAGGAGGTTGAGTGTGGGGACAGGCAGGTATGAGCAAACATAGGACCTCAGTGTATGCAGCTGGGGGGCAGGCAGGAGCAGGCACCTGCCGTCACTTGAGCCTACAGGTATGAATAGGGATACAGGAGGGTGTATGTGCAGCAGAGGACGGGTTTGAACCTGCCCTGAGGTGTGGACAGGTGTGTGCAGGTTTTAGGTACACGGGCAGACTAGGACATTTGTACTGACATGAGGTATATGCAGGATTGGAACAGGTGTGAGCAAGCATAAATTAAAACTGGAAAGGTCTATGCAGGTGTCCAGGTGTGACCCAGGTGCAGGCAGGTGTACAGACAGATGCTGGTGTCTTCTGTGCAGACAAGAATGACTAGGTGAGAGTGGACGCAGGGCAGGTGTGAGAAAACGAGTGTGAAGCAGGAATGGTGTCAGGGATTGAGGGTAGGGGTACACAGGTAAGTGTGAACCAACCCTGGATGCCCAGAATAGATCCAAGCAGGTGCCCTGCTTCCTGCCCCCAACCCGGCCAGGTACATGGTGCTGACTGGCGTCCCTCCCTTCGTGGCGGCTCCCCTGTCGGAGATGTACCAGAACATCCGAGATGGCCGCTACCCCGAGCCTGCACACCTGTCTGCCAATGCGCGCCGCCTCATCGCCCGCCTGCTGGCCCCCAATCCGGCCGAGCGGCCCAGCCTGGACCACCTGCTGCAGGATGACTTTTTCACACAGGTGCGGGGTGTCAGCAGGACAGGGTGGCCCCTCTCTGGGGTGTCTCAGTAGCCCCAGGTGAGGGTCAGGACCCCCAGGTAGCACAGGTACTCAGGAGCAGCCTGCTGACCTCCAGCTCCCCACTCTAAAGGGCTTCACCCCGGACCGGCTGCCACCCCACTCCTGCCACAGCCCGCCCATCTTCGTCATCCCCCAGCCTCTGGGCAGACTTTTCCGAAAGGTGGGCCAGCTGCTACTGCCCCAGTGCCGGGCGCCCTGTGAGTACCTCTCCTTCCCCCATCACCTGCTCCTCCCTGCCCTGCATCTCACACACCTGTCATATCCCCTTCCTGCTCTGAAACCATCTCCATGGCAGATGCCCTCCATGTGGGGCCAGGCTCTGCCCCCACCCCCAAATCCTTGTGCTCCCTGCAGGTCCCTTGGCTTCTCAGAAGGCCTCAGGTCCTGGAGAAGATGGTTCAGACCCTGACTCCATGGAGTGGGGCAGTGAGGTGAGGGCCGGGAGCAAGGAGGTAGTGGGGAATGCAGAGGGCGTCCTCACAGCTGGCTAGGCACGGGGAGAAGTCACGAAGTCTCCATGGGGAGGCCAGAGACCGCCACCAGTTCCTAACATCTCCTTCTCCCTCCCCAGGACTCCCTGTTGGAGAGTGGGGCTCTGTGCCCCCGAGGGCCCCATCCAGCTGCTGGCCCAGGGGACCCTCCAGAGTGCCCTGGCGGGTGAGCATGCTCCATCCTAGACAGGAACTGTGGGCAGGGGTGAGGGTTGCGAAGTGCGGGGTGAGGACTGTGCCTTGCTAGCATCACAGCCCTTCTCCTGGCCTCAGTTTCCCCACGCGTAATGTGAGGACAGTGTCTGGACTCCTGGGTTGAACATGGGACTTTTCTGGATGTGGGAGCTGGGGGTGGGGTTGTCCTCCAGATCCTGTGTCCCCCAACAGAGATCTGTCTCCCCAGGGCCCAAGGGGAGTCCAAGGCAGGAGGTAGAGGCAGCCATCAGAAACCTGCAGCTCTGCCTGGATTCGGGCCCCCCAGGTAGGGGCGGCACAAGATTTGCTGAGAAGCCAGGAAGACAGACTTCCAGCTTCCCCTGGCCCGCCCCCTGGGCTGCTGGATTTCCCTAGGCTCCCCATTCCCGCCTTTTTCCTCTTCCAAGGATTCAATCCGGGCTGCCACATGGCCTTGAGGGTTTTTATTTTTAATGCCAAAAAAAAAAAAAATGCTTAATGAAATAAAGCAAAGCCCTGCAGTGTTTTGGACCTTACACGTGTTTCAGATTTATTCATTGCTAAAAGCAGCTGTGACCCCAGAGTCCCCCAGTTTTCTCCCCTCAAGGCAAGAGTAGCTTGGGTTGTTTTTGTTTTTCGGCCACACCATGTGTTATGCAGGATCTTAGTTCTCGCCGTCAGGGATTGAACTGGCTCCCCTGCAGTAGAAACGGAATCTTAACCACTGGACCGCCAGGAAGCCCCAAAAGTTGGTTTTCTATGCCCTGGACTTTTCTCCCATCTCCTGTGCCTCCACCAGGCCCCTTCAGGAACCCCTCCTCATGTCACTTCCTTCTTGTGCCCAGCCATGCAGGACCCCCCAGGAGAGCAGCAGCCTGTCTTCTGGGCCCCCAAGTGGGTGGACTATTCTAGCAAGTATCGCTTTGGCTACCAACTGTCAGACGGTGGCAACAGGGTCTTGGTTCGGGATAGCACCCACACCCACATGGCCCTGCACCACCCAGGGGGATAGGTCATGGAGTTCCTACCCACTGTGGGGCCAAGCCCTCCCTGCTTCGCCTTTCTTCATTCACTCAAGTATTTAATAAACACCTACTGTGCATACCTACAGGTGTGTACTGCCTGCTGGGGGAGAACAATGCTAAACAAATGCATCTCTAAATTGATTTTAGTGGCAGTTTTCTGAAGAAAATAAAGCAGATGAGGTGACAGATTCAGGGGGTGGAGGCAAATCCACAGAGTGGTTGTGGAGGGAGGGGATTTCTGGGGAAGTGATGCTCAGGTGAGACAGGAAGGATGAGAAAGGGCCTGTCAGGAACAGCATCAGAGGCACAGAGAACAGCATGTGCAAAGCCCCCAAGATGGGACCCAGTGCGGTGGGTTTGAGGAGTGGCATGGAGGCAGACATGAAGTCACAGAGCCTCACGGGTGACTGCTGGGGTTGGGGCAAGAAGGAGGAGTCTGACTTGTACTTTTATTAACAGGAGACCAGCAGGGAGGTGGCTGGATTAGCTGGGTGGACAAAGATGGTAATGGGCTGGGGTGGTGGCTGTGGAGGGGTGAGCAAGGGCTGCAATCTGGGTGTAGTTTGCAGGTTTGTGGGGGGCGATGGAGCGGCCACCAGGCAAGAGAGGAAGGTGGCAAGAGGGAAGATGGGGGGAGCCATCGGGATCTCAGCATGGACAGCCAAGTCTGAGGTGCCATGGGTCTGGAGTTCAGGGCCGGGGTCAGGACTGGATGGATAGAGAGGGCTTGGACCCTGCAGAGCTGGTTTCAAATCATGGTCCAAGGGTCTACAGGAGCAGGTGTCCTTGGGTGTGAGGTGCCCAGGATGGAGACCCTGACTCCGTGGTCACCGCCCTGTGCCCCCCAACAACAACCAGGTGAGCTATGCACCCCACTTGGGAAAGCTGCAGATGTTTACCCTGAGGAATTGGGCGCCCTGCTGTTCCCCAGGGTACAAGGTTCCCTGCTGGCTGTCCTGCGGCTCTTTGCCTGGTCCATGCGGTAGTGGCTTCAAGAGGTGAGGGTGGACGTGGGGGAGCCAGGGGGGCAAGGCGGTGGGGACCCCCGGCCCTGAGGCCTCCCAGCTGGCTCTGTCCACAGGAGGGGCCTGCCCATGCCCAGCTGGCCGGTAGCACCCGGCCTCTGCCTGCTGTGCTTCCTGGTGTCCGGGCAGGTGGTGCTGCTGCTCTTCAGTGACGGGATGGTGCAGGGGGTCAAGGGGCCCCTCAAATGGGCCTGGTGTGTTGGATGCTTTTGGGAGAGAGCCCTAGGAAGCAGTTGGTTCCTGGTGGAGCCAGGAACTGAGACTTATGACTCCCAAGCATAAAACTGGAAATAAAATGTGTTCAAATGATGGCAGAATGTCACTGGGGATCATGGTCCCATGTGGTCACCGGTAGCAGCTGGCAAAATGTCATCTCATTACAGAATCAGTTGTAGGTTTTCCTGAGCGATTCTGGCAATCTCCGAGAAATTGTAGCTGCTCTTAAAACAGACTTCCAACGCAGTAGTATACAATCCTTACTATCATAGAAAAATTAGTATGATTTTATTTTACAATGAAAACCCCATCTCTGTTTAGACCAGAGTGCCCTGACCTGGGCTGGATCTCAGAGGGCAGGACTGGCTTCAAATGGCCATGCCCAGCAGCGGGGAGAGCTGGCACCAGTGGGGAGCTGCTGTTCCCCAGGACGCAGGCTTGAGTAGGAGGTCTCACTGGGTGGGTTTGGGCAGTGGGTCCCATCTGAGCCTTGGTCTCCCTGTCTATGCAGTACAGCTCTGGCTCCTGGCCTGGAGTCCCCACAGGTGGGGCATCCGCTGAAACTCAGGTCAGGGCACCCCCAGTCTCCTGTCCACTTGCCCCCCCAGGGCCGGGGCCTCTTCTCCCTTCCACCCCAGCTTCTCCCCACATTGGCAGGTCAGCAGCAGCGGAGATCGGGAACAACTCGTGTTGAGCGGGGGTGGTGAGGAGCTGCTGCTCACACAGTCTGGGAACTGGGCCAGCCTGGCACCTCCTACCCGCTGGGCATCCTGCGGGGCCATGGCTGTGCCCCAGGCACCCACCAGCACTTTCAGCATGCCATCCTCATGCTACAGAGCATCTAGTGATCCCGAGGGTCAGAGTGGACCTCTGCATGTTGATACCCAGGACCCAGGGTCCATTTCTGCTCCTGTTGCTCCCCTTTCCCTCCTGAGGGACGTCCTTGGGGCAGCATAGGGAGCGTGCAGGGGGTGGGGGGACCTCGCTTCGCCTCTTGGCATGACTGTTCAACCCAGACTTGTGTCTGGATTTGTTCTTTTTCCATTAAAGGAGACTTGACTCTGCAGCCTGCCCCATCTGCCTCTCTTTGGGGCATTTGAGGAACTTTGGCGAGGGGGCACCCAAACCCGACATGATCTGAGCCCACTGCTCTCTGTGACACAGATAGATGGGCCAGATTGTCACCAACACAGAAATCCTTACCAAAGTGTGGTTCTGCCATGACCAAAACTCTGAAGTATGGAACACTGCTTAACAGATGGGCAGGGAAGACACAGATGGGGAGGCTGGGAAAATGGTGACCTCTGTCACGCCAGGGCAAGATATTTGGCACCTTTGCCCTAGGGAGGACCGGAGTCGTGGTGTGCTCCTAGAGCTGGAGGCTCTAGTTAATGGACAGCTGGTCGTTGTGTGTGAGAGGATAGTGTCAGAAAGATGAGTTCGGGAAAGAGCTGGCTGGCGAGCCAACAGAAATGAGAGAACTCAGAGGCTTGAGTCTGGCTGGTCTGGAAAAGACAATTGCTTCCTGAACCCAGATTGTAGGAGGAGGTGTTCTTCAATCCATCAGGCGCCCTGTGCTGGGTCAGGATCAGGTGGGGTGAAGCAAATCCCAAGGCTTTTTGTTTTGTTTTTAAGATATTTTTTGATACGGACCATTTTTAAGATCTCTGTTGCACGTGTTACAATATTGCTTCTGTTTTATGTTTTGGGTTTCTTGGCCATGAGGCATGTGGTATCTTAGCTCCCCAACCAGGGAGGTTCCAATCCTAAGGTTTTGAACAAAGGTTCTGAGCCCTTTGTTGACATCCTTGCCAACTGGTGTGGCTGCATTGTGGAGGCGGGAGGTTCAAGCCCATCTGCTGTGCTCAATGGGCAGATGTCTCAGGGGCTGGAGGCATGGCCCAGGCAGAGCTGCAGCCCTCATTCAGGTGGCCCCTCACAGCCCCAGAAGGATCCCAGGGCCCACAGACACCCACCTGCAGGCAGGGCACAGGGGCAACTGAAGAGGGACGAGACCTGTGCCAGCCACGGAGCAGGTCAGAGTTGGGAACCTGAGCCCACCCCTGGCAGGCTTTTCCCTTTGAACTGCCTGCTTGGAAAGAATCAGTGCAGGAGACCCAGGCTCAGTCCCTGGGTGGGTAGACTCCTTGGAGAAGGGAATGACAACCCACTCCAGTCTTCTTGCCTGGAGAATTCCATAGACAGAGGAGCCTGCTGCTGCTGCTGCTAAGTTGCTTCAGTTGTGTCTGACTCTGTGTGACCCCATAGATGGCAGCCCACCAGGCACCCCTGTCCCCGGGATTCTCCAGGCAACAACCCTAGAGTGGGTTGCCATTTCCTTCTCCAATGCATGAAAGTGAAAAGTGAAAGTGAAGTTGCTCAGTCATGTCCGACTCTTAGTGACCCCATAGACTGCAGCCTACCAGGCTCCTGCGTCCATGGGATTTTCCAGGCAAGAGTACTGGAGTGGGGTGCCGTTGCATTCTCCACAGAGGAGCCTGGCAGGCTACAATCCACTGGGTCGCAAAAAATCAGATACGACTGAGCAACTCACACACCTGCTATCAGTTTCCAAATTGCAACCTGACAGTGAAGCTAAATCCCCAGGGCTGATGCCTCTCATCTCTGGTCCTCTTCCTTCCTGGTCTTCTTCCTTCCTTCCTTCCTTCTCTGGATCTTTCTACCCATTTTCAGGCACTTATGCCCCTGTGGCTTCCCTGGTGGCTCAGCTGATAAAGACTGCCCACAGTGCAGAAGACCTGCTTTCAATCCCTGGGTTGGGAAGATCCCCTGGAGAAGGGAATGGCTACCCACTCCAGTATTCTGGCCTGGAGAATCCCATGGACTGTATAGTCCATGGGGTCTCGAAGAGTCAGACAGGACCGAGTGACTTTCAGTATATTCCTATGGAAAAAATTAAACCATCAGTGTTGCTCTTTCTCTCAACCCTGTGACTCGGTGCATTCCTGCCTCTGGGTGGAAAGACCCACTTGATGATTTTGTGGAAGAACGGAGTAAAGGGAGGGAACCAAGGGGCTGCGGGTCCATCAGGAGAGGTTGCAGGCCTGAGTGTGGTCAGACCTGGGAAGAGAAGCTGTTCTGCATAAAAGAGAGAGAGTTTAGAATCTCCCTGGATTCCCTGGAGAATCTGGAGGAATGGGGTGTGAGCAGAGAAGTACACAAACCGTGTGTGGATTGTGTGTGTTGTTTTTTTTTACTTTGCTACTATCATTACTACTGAGGTAACATGAGATGAAATTCACCGTTAAAGGGCGCAGCTCATGGCACTGAATGCATTCACACTGTTGCACAGTCACCACCCCTGTCTAGCTCCAGAACAGTCCATCACGCCAGAACACCTGTCCTCATCAGCAGTCACTCCTCACCCCCTCCACTCCCTCAGCCCCTGACAACCAAGAACCCACTCTCTGTGCCTGTGGATCTGCCTGGAGATCCACATTTCCCATTTTCTGTTCTGGACATTTCCCATCAACAGAATCACATGCTGTGTGGCCTTTTGTGTTTGGCTTCTCTCACCGAGTATCATAGTCTTTTTTTTTTTTTAATTAAAAAAAATTTATTTATTTGGCCTTGCTGCATAGCATGTGGGATCTTAGATCCCAGACCAGGGATGGAATCCGTTCCCTCTACAGTGCAAACCTGCAGTCTTAACCACTGGACCTCCAGAGAAGTCCCGAGCACGGTATTTTCAAGGTCCATCCACACTGCAGTGTGTCAGAACGTCACTCTTTTTCCTGGCTAATACTCTAATGTATAAATGGATGTTTCAAGTCACTCAGTTTGGGGGTGATGCATTACCCAGCAATAGTTAACTAATACACATGCCAAAACATGAAAAGGACCCAGCCCCTTTGCTGCCCAGAACATTTGTTTCTGGGAGTGGAGGGGAGGCAAAACATCCACGGTCCATTTAACTGTGCATCTTGCAAAATGACCTACCTAGAGTATTTATTTCCATCTGTTTGTGGGCGTAAGAACAGCAACAATCTGTGAAAATCACCCACACCCCGAGCCTACAATGGTGGTTTATTAAAAATAAACCAACCACGGAATATATTAATTTCATAACCTCCCAGGCCGATTCTTATTTCTAGGTATGAGAACTTCGAGAGATGGCAAAGTGCCCACACCACCCTCACACTGAAAATTTCTGGAATCTTCTTCAGAGAGGTTGACTGTGTGTCTTAAGAAGTAAAATTATTAGAATTATTAGCCTCACCTTTTGGGGCATTTACAACTGGCTGGAGCTTCATGAAATGGAAATAAATTCATTCCAGGGATGACCAGGCCTTTTTTTTTCTTTTAAGAAACCATGCAAAGCCTATTTAAACCTGAAGAGTGAGGGAAAATTTGGCTTCACTCAATTCTACCCTTTTCTCCCAATCTAAAGCGTCGGTAGAACCCAGCCTCTGGACTACCTCTTCATTGGTCTGTGAGAGTATGTCATGATGCCTCCTCCAATCACCAGCAAGTGAGGCGGGACCAGGGCTGTAGCATCCCGGGCAGGCACGCTGGTTGGTGCCATGGCAACCTGGTGTGCCATCACAAAGCCTAGCAGGCTCCAGGTCCTGACTGCGGGCATCTGGTTCCCAATCTACTCTAATTCTCAAAGTTCACCTAAGTGCTGGGGGCTTTCCTCTCCCCATTTAATAGATGAGAAGACTGAGGCACATGGGTTGCTAGGAGAACAGCTGTAAGTAGGTCAACCTGAATAACATCAGACCGCCTCACTGAAGAGTTTAAAAAATTCTGATGACTCCGGGAAATCATGCTGAGCAAAAAACAAAAACAATGTCACAGTCTCATATACTGTAAGATTGTGTTTATATAGCACTTTTGAAATGATATCCTTTTTGAAATGGAGGACATTTGAGTGGTTGCCAAGGTTAGGGAAATAGGCCACTGTGGTGGTATATACAAGTACCTACCCTACTGATACAACTGTAGACAACTAAATACACACACATACCCAAACACAAGAAAAACTGAGGAACTTGGAAATCTGATTTAGATATAAATGTATCCTGGTTGAGATACCGACTGTCGTTTTGCAAACGCAAACTTTGGGGGAGACTGGACAGAGTGTATACAGGATCAGCATTATTTCTTAAAACTCCAGGGGAATCTACAATGATCTCAATAAAAATTTCAATTAAAAACTCTGTATTGGACTTCCCTGGCAGTGCAGTGGTTAAGACTCCTTGCTTCCATAGCAGGGGTGCAGGTTTGATCCCTGATCCGGGAGCTAAGATCCCACATGCCAGCGTAGCTCAATGAAAATTAAAAATAAACCCCAAAAACTCTATTCCTTGGTTCCTCAATAAACTAAACATAGAATTACCAAATAATTCAGTAATTTTATTCCTAGGTCTCTATGCAACTAAGCCTGTGTGCCTCAAATACTGAAGCCAGTACTCAACAATGAAGACCTAGCACAGCCAAAAATTTTTCTTTAATTTTTTAACACAAAAACATTTAATTAAAAAAATTCATTCCTCAAGGATGAATGGATGACAAAAGGTGGTCCATATATACACTAGAATATTCTTCAGTCATAAAAGGAGAGAAGCCCTGACACTCCCTACACTGTGGATGAAACTTGAGAACACGATGCTCAATGAGGGAAGCAGACACACGAGGACACACAGGGTGTGATTCCACTGATGGCAAATGTCCAGAACAGGCCGATCTACAGACACAGATCCTGCTTGTCAGGGACTGGTGGGTGCGAAGTGACTGCTAATGGAGGTGGGATTTCTTTTTGGAGTGATGAGAATATTCTGGATTGAGATAGGGGTGATGGATGGGCCAAATTGTGAATATACTCAATCTACACGTCAAAGCGGTAAATTTTGTTATGTTTACTACAATTGAAAAAATATCCTGCTGCCCACATGGCACCCAGACTAATTATAGCATAACTAGGGGGACTCAGGCTTGGATATTTTTTAAACCTCCTCATCCACACTGAGGATCTGTGTTGGGAACCACTGGTTAGAGTACATGAACAATCCATGAGAGCCAGATCTCCAGGGAGTATGCGCCGGACGCAGATTGAAACCAACTAACTTGTAAACAATATCAATACACTTGAGGAAAGGGAAATGCTGCCTTGAGAGTTACTGTTAAGAAATCAGCCTTACCATGAGGACTCCCCTGGTGGACAGTGACTAAGACTCTGCTCTCCCAATGGAGGTTTGATCCCTGGTCAGGTAACTAGATCCCACATGTCTTAACTTTTTTTTTAAAAAAGTTATTGTTAATAATTTTAAGTTCTGATGGTGACATTGTGGCTACCTGTGTTACTCAGTAAGCATCCTGGCCTTGCGGACAAATGCAGTTTACTACAGAGCCTGGTGGAGGTGGGGCAGGTGGAGAGAAACAGCCAAGAATTGCTGGGGAATTTGAGAATTGGTTATTTGCTGAAGCTGGGTCCTTTGGATTGACCCTCTCTACTTGGATTTACATGTGACATTTCCAACACTAAAAAGTTTCACGAGTCAAGCATAAGTCATTTTAGCTGGGATATGAGTCCATCTTAAGGGTTGCTTGAAATAAACGAAAATCAGATGTTCCAACTCTGCAAGCGGAACCCTCCATGTGGGTGGGTATGTGGGGAGATTCCAGGACACAGCCTGTTCAGGGCCAATTTGGTCCAATCCCTGAGAAACAGGATGAACAGTTCTCACTGGGGGAGGGGAGGTTCCTGCCACCAGGGGAGACTTTAGAACATTTTCATCATCAGAACTGGGAAAGGGGGGCTCCTGACATCGAATGGAGGGGCAGGGATGCTGGTCAACCCTCTCAGTGTCCAGGATGCCCCTCAGAGGATGATCCAGGCCCCAAATGACCACAGTGCCTAGGGGGAGAACTTACATTAATTATTTGGAAAAATAAACTCCAAGCCCTGCTCACACTGGACACCAGGGTAAATTCCCAACAGTCAGATGGTGTAAACCAGGTGGCCTCCAGCGTCTGTGTCACCTCCTCTCCCACTCAGGTGTGTATTTAAATGTGCGCAGTATCTCAGGACCTCAGGAGGTCAGGCGGTTAGGGATCTGGTTAGGCTAAAGAAAAAACCCTCAGTTTCATTTGGGTAGGGGGCAGCGGTCCCTGTCGGGTCCGCAAACGTTTCGGGTTGCTGAGCGATGGATTGTGGGCTGTAGAAGGGGACCGGCTTGTGTCCTGAGGAGCCCGCAGGCGTGGGCCAAGGGCAGTTACGCCCACTTTACATAAATAATAAGGAGCGGGCTCTGCCGCTGTATCGGGCAGAGTGTCATGCGCGGCTCCGGCCACACGGTGGCGACAGAGGACAGGCAGTTCTCGTCCCTCCCGGCCGCTGGAGAGGCCCGGCTGGGAATGGCGCAAGGGGTTAGTAGCAGCAAAAGTGCTTGGGGCTTTCTGGCTTCCTCCAGCTTCCGCCCCGGAGCAAACCCGCTCCTGGAATGGCAAGGATCAAGGCGTTCAGTCCATATCCATAAATGTGTGTGGAATTAATTCTGCTCCAGGTTCACGAACCTGCCAGTCCCCACCTCACATCCTGGTGCTGCTCAGTCCCTAAGTGGTGTCCCAGCCTCTCGGAACTCATGGACTGCAGCACACCAGGCTCTGCTGTCCCCGGCTATCTCCCTGAGTTTGCTCAAATTCATGTCCAATTGAGTGGTGATGCCATCCAACCATCTTATCCTCTGCTGCCCCCTACTCCTCCTGTCCTCAATCTTTCCCAGCATCAGGGTCTTTTCCAATGAGCTGGCTCTTCACATCAAGTGGCCAAACCATAGCTTTGACTTTACCGACCTTTGTTAACAAAGTGAGGTCTCTGCTTTTTAATATATTGTCCACATCCTGTTAGGCTGCTCTGCACCTTTAAAGTCAGGGTGGAATTTAGGAACCACAGGAGGGACCTCTCCAGCATATATGTATCTCCCCGCAAATCAGTGGGTTCTCATCCCCCTCCATACCTCATAGAGTTACCACATGAAGCAAATAAAAACATAGCATGTTCTGTTAAATCTAAATTTCAGGTAAATAACTGAATGATCATCAGGAAGAGGGGTGTCCCAGGCAATATTGGAGACACATTTTGACTAAAAGCATGATCCACTGTGTATTAGAAATTCAAGTTCACTGGGTGTCCTCTATCTTCTAGGATGCATTATTTCAGCTCTGGCCTCTGGCTTCGGTGTCTCTTGGACATGCCCTCATTCTCATGGGGTGTTTTGAGGATGTCCTTACTTTCTGGCACCGCAAGATGTCTAGGCTCATTTTATAGTTTCCCTGTGCAGGGTATAGAATCAGCCATTTCTCCAAGGTGCAGGGGCAGCTTTTAATAACAGCTGTGTGAGTTTCCTATATTGAAACAAAGCACCACACATGTGGGGGCTTAAAGCAACACAAATTTATTCTCCCTAACAGTCCTGGAGGCCATAAGTCCTCAGATTCACACGTGGGCAGGGTTGTCCCCTCTGGAGGCTCCTGGAGAACACTGGCTCCCCCCTTTTCCAGCTTCTAGAGGAGCTGCATCCCTGGCTTGCAGCCCCTTCCTCCATCCTCACAGCTAACAGTGCAAATCTCCTGTCTCTCTGCCTCTGACCCTCCCTCTCCCTCTTATAAGGGTCCTGTGATGACACTGGGCTCCCCCTGGGGAATCCAGGGTTATCCGCATCTCAGGGGCCTTAACCCCACCTGCAGAGTCCCCTCTGCCGCATGAGGTGACACGTCCACAGGCCCTGGGATCAGGATGTGATGTCTTTGGGATTATTATGCTGCTGACCACATCAGCCCACAGGTTTTCCCTCACCCTTTGGCTTTGTCACCTTGGGGCCACTCTGATCAGGACTTCCACTCCTTGTTACTCTCATCACAATCTCTGGGCATACTGGCCTTCCTGTTTCTCTGTTTTAAGAGTCTACATAGTAAACAGCTTCCCTAGATGCTATCTCAATTTAAAGTAAAGCCAAACAACATTTAAGATTCAATCTCTTGGTTGCACAAGACACATTTCAGATGCTGGGTCACCCATGTGGCTGATGGCTCCTGTACCAGTCGGTACAGGTCTACAACAGTCCCATCATAACAAGATGCCCTATGGGACAATCCTGAACTGGAACGTTCCAGAGAGATGTGGCCCACAGAGGAACCTCCAGCCACCTGGGGCTATTTACATTTGAATTCTCTTGGCCGAAGTTCGGTACGGGCTGGTGTGTCTTTCTTCTTGTAAAGGGGAAGGTCCAAGGGTGAGGAAGACCATGGCAAAAAATGGGGACCCAATAAAAGTCCTGACACAGGTGGGAGAGATCAAAGGAGGAATTCCAAGGCCTGGCTCCAATTCACCTTTTCAACTCATCTCCCATTATTCTCACCTGTCCCTCTGACCAACCACTCTGTGTTCCCTGGAAGTGTCCTGGGATCTCATCACCTCCAAGTCTTTGCCATGCTATCTGCACCTGACTGTGCCATCCAGTCAACCCCTCAATCTAGCCCACCTACCATATCAGTTTCCCAGGGCAGCTTTTAAAAATTACCTTAAAGTGGGTGAAGGAAATGGCAACCCACTCTAGTATTCTTGCCTGGAGAATCCCAGGGACGGGGGAGCCTGGTGGGCTGCCGCCTATGGGGTCGCACAGAGTCGGACACGACTGAAGCGACTTAGCACCAGCAGCAGCAACAGCAGCAGGAGGGCGGGTTAAGACAACAGGTAAATGTTTTTCTTGTTCTGGAGGCCAGAAGTCAGGAATCAAGGTGTGGCAGGACTGTGATTCCTCTGAAGACTCCAGGGCGGGTGGTGGGCAGTCCTTCCTGCCTCTTCCAGCTTCTGGGTACTCTAGGCGTCCTGGGCTTGTGGCTGCATCAACCCCAGTCTCACCTCCAGTGTCACACAGCTTCTTCCCACATGTCTGTGATCCTGCTGTGTCTCTTACAAAGACATTAGATTTAGGGCCACCCTAACGCAGGATAAAGGTTTTTCTGATAGCTCAGAGGGTAAAGAATCCATCTGTGATGCAGGAGACACAGGAGACACGGGTTCAATCCCTGGGTTGGGAAGATTCCCCTGGTGGAGGAAATGGCAACCCACTCCAGTATTCTTGCCTGGAGAATCCCATGGACAGAGGGGCCTCCAGGGTCACACAGCTTCTGCTGGCATATCTGTGACTTCTGCTCTCTTATAAGGACACTCTCTTACAGGGCCACCCTGATGCAGGATGATCTCAAGATTCTTGACTATAGCTGCAAAGACTGGTCTGTAAACTCCCACCTGTAGGTTCCACGGCTGTATCTTTTGGAGGCCAATGTACCAATGCACTCCAAGACTGGAGCCTCACCAGTGCCAGGAGTGTGGACCTAGGTGTTTCCCCATTTACAGATGGGGACATTCCAGCAGGACTAGACTGGTACCCTGGATGCACGAGGTCTGTCTTGAGACCCACCTGGGTTCCACAGTCTGGGGTGACTACTCTCAACCAGAACGTCCAAGGTGGCCTCCATTTGCTCTTGGGGGTGCCCTCTCCATCTCTGGCTGCTTCCTCTCTGTCCCTGTTGCCCCTTCAGATGCTCCTGTTATCCCAAACTCTTGGCCTCCTGAAAGCCCTCCAGGATGCTCTGTTGTCTTCCTAGTTTCCCTAGTGGGCTGTGTTCTCCAGGTCCCTCAGTGCCTGTTCCCTGAGCCAGCAGCCTGTGGTCACCTGGCCCCTGGGCTTGTCGCTGGAGCAGTCCTGGGCCCCTCCCTGTCAGCACATCCCATCCTCAACTCACTCCACAGCTTCCTCCCACCTCTGGAGCTCTGGTGGCCCCTGCCAGCGGCCCACAGTCCAATATGTGGTTCCCCAGTCTTTGCCTCTGGGCCAGTCCGTCTTGAAGAACCATATCTGGCAGCCCCACACCCCAGAGTCCTCTGCTCCCAACTAGATGCCTGGGGGACAACACCTGAGGCTTACCATTCAGATGTTCCTTGGGCCCAGGAGACCTCAGGACCCCTCCTGGGAGGAAGACCTGCCCCTCTCCTCTATACAATGTCATCCTGCTGGGCATGGGAGTGCCACAGCAGCAGGCAGGTGCCCCAGGAAGCAACCAATATCACCACTCCCCTACATGGCTCACAGCTGTCCCCATGGTTGGTTGTCCCCTAGGATGTGGGGTCCTGAGGATAAGAGGACCTGGCTGGACCACCTCTCTGTAGAACCCCGATAAGATGCCAACAGCACCTGGCTTGTGGAAAAGCCTAGAAGCGGGATATCCTGAGCCCTAATGCTTTGACCTGGAAGACTAGGTGGGTGGGGCTGGATCTGAGCCCCCACCCCGATCCCTCCCCCATGCCCACCCACCCCACACCAGGCCAAGGTCTCACATGTAGTAAAAAGACTTTATTAAGAAGGCTTTGAAGTCAAAAAATAAAACTCTTGATACAATTTTCTGAACCCTTAGGTCAGCTCAGCAAATATATAATCAGTAATTTAGCTGTGTAAGATTAAAGGTCCGTTACTTTATTTAAAATAAAATATATTTTAGTCTTAAAATTTATTCCATAAAGTACATATTTCCCTATAAATTCCCTACATATACACAAGAGGTAAAAAGTAAAAGTTTTTTTAAAAAAAAAAAAACAAAAATTAAAAACTGTCAACAGAAACCACAGCAGAAAGGGATTAATAATTAAAAAAAAGTTAGAAAGTTCCGGACACCCCTCGCCCCCTCCCCTCCCCACCCCCCTCCGGCCTGCGCGCGGCTTACATACTACAGGGTAACCATATGATCCCCCCAAAGGGAGCCATCCTCCTCCTGGAAGTTTCTACAGAGGTTGAGACTGTGGGAAAACAAACACTGTCAAATTGATATCCGCTACATACAAAAGAAGTACAACCCAGAGTTGTAAAAATCGTGTTTTGTTTTTTCTTAAAAAGATCACCTTGGGCTGGGGGCAGGGGTTGGGGGGGACAGGGGGTAGGGAGTGTCTTAAATAAAAAGTGCAAGCAGGCAAGCAGGCCTTTTCTCTCTGGTTTATTTTAACCTGTCGACTCAATACTGTCATTTGTTAAGAACTGAGGTGCCGCTTGGCCGCGTCGTCTCCACGCCTGGGACCGGAAGAGTTAAAGCTCGTCTGTAAACACTGGCCACGCAGCCCACTGCCCCACCCCCTGCCTCCCCTCCAGGCCCTGCGCACCCACCCTGCACCCATTGATGGCCCAGGGGTGGGGGTGGGACCGCGGGCGCGCCAGGGGCCCAGCTAGGAAAAGATATGGATGGCCTGGGTGGCGGGCGTGCGGCAGGCTGGGCACTCTGGCTCGCTCTTGCCGCAGATGCGGACGGCGCAGTCCATGCAGAAGAGGTTGTGGCCGCAGGGTACCAGAGCGGCCATCACCTCGCCCTCGGCACACACCACGCACTCCCGCGCCGGGGCCGCAGGTGCCGGGGCCACTGGGGGCTTACGGCCACTCTCGGGGGCACTGGAGTCCAGCGCCGAGCACGAGGAGGCCGAGGAGCTGCTGGGCAGCGAGGTGGCTGCAGAGAAGCTGGCACTGCTTGAGAAGGACGTCAGGGAGCCCTGTGGGGGCCGCCAGGGCAGGGCACCTACTGGGTCCGGCGTAGGCCGGCGGGCCAGCGGGAGCTCCAGGCCCAGGCCACCGGGCTCGGGCAGCGTGGGTGAGTGGCGTGGTGTGCCGGTCCCGCTGCTGCGTCGGGCACCCGGGGCTGGCGGCGCGGGGGCCCCATTGACCGCTGAGCAGCCACCAAAGGCCGGCAGCGGGGTGGCCCGCTCGAAAGGCGCCCAGATGGTGGCCGCGGTGGGCACGGTCAGGTCCAGCGCCAGGAAGTCGAAGCCAAAGTCGCAGTCCTCGGGGGCGGGTGGCCCCGTGGGGGCCCCAGGACCGTCCCCACCGAAGGTGAAACCCCCGTTGCCAGAAGTGCTGTAGGGGCTGGCGGGGCCGGTGTCCGGCACCGGCACAGGCACCGGCGGCCCCCCGCGGCTGCCCGCGTAGAAGGACTCAGGGCCTCCCGGGGCGCCCAGCGCAGTGTCCCCACGAAGGCTGGCTGTGGGTGCTGGGGGCCGGCGGCCCGGGTTGGGGGCTTTGGCCCAGAGGCCTGCGGCCGCCCCGAGCAGGTCCAAGCAGACATCTGTGCCGTTGGAGTGGAAGTCGCTGTCAGGGCTGGCGTCGGTGAAGGCCCCCGTGCGCAGTGTGATATGGGCCTCGATCTCCTCGCGTGCCCGGTCCACGTTCTCAGGCATGCCCGTCACGGCAAACACCGGCTCCTTGTCACGCCCAGGCGTTACGATGTACGTATGCGTCCGTTGCTGGATGCGCTTGATGGTGGCGCCCTTGGGCCCCACCACCAGCCCCACCACGCGGTAGGGCACGCGCACCTGGATCGTGGTCTGTCCAGGCAGGTTGGGTGGGCCCTGTGCCGTACCCGGCAGCCCGCCCGCCTTGCTCCGCGTGGCCCGGATCACAGAGAAGTGCTCGGCAGCCGACAGGATCTCACGCTTGGCCATCTCCACGTCCTCCTTGCGGCCGGTCACGATAAAGACTGGCTCCTCCCCTCGCACTGGAGTCTTGATGTACGTATTCGTCTTGGCTCTCAGAGCCTTGATCTTGCACCCTGGGGTAGGGGAGGGGGAGACATGATGAGGGTGGGGACCCCTCCTCCGGACAGTCCCTCCAGGGCCGCAGCTGCATTGGACAGCCGGTGACCTGGGTGGGCGCCCCACCTTCCAGCTGTAACACCAGACTGCCACTCTACACGTCCTTCCTCCTCTATAGAGACACTGGTCACTGGATTCAGGGCCACCCCAACCTATCATGACCACACTCCACATCTGCCAAGACTCTTGCCCGGTAACGTCACATTCTGACATTCCAGGTAGACATGGATTTGGGGGGACACCTTTCAACCTACAACAGGGCCTCTCTTTGCCTTTTTGACAATCCCCCTGCTATGCGGCAGGGGTTTGTAGGACCAGAGCGGACACTGAGGCTGCGTGGAGGGAGGTACACAGAGTGTCCCTGAGATTACAGTCACGTGAAGACGGAGCCCAGGGCTGGAGGAAGGTGGTCACAAGCCCCAGGATGCCAAAGCTCGTGAGCACCACTGGAAGCCTGGAGGCCAGAGAAGACCCTCCACTGGAACCTCTGGAAGGAGCATGCCCCCCACCGACACCCCAATTTCAGACTCCCACCCTGCAGAGCATTCAGTTCTAGTTTCAAGCCATTCGGTCCACTGTACCGGACAGAGGACACTAACGCAGATTCTCTCACACCAACTCTCAGACTGCCTGGAGGGGAACCCAAGGCCTGGGTGGTGGGAACTTCTCATCACAAGACCCTCCCCCAACAGCAGATCCTGCGCCCCAGGTCAAAACACCTCCACAGGCCCCCCAGTGGTCCCAGCCACTGAGGGAAAGCCGGGGACATGCCCTGGGGGTTCATCACTGCTGCCCAGGTGACCCTGGGCCGTAGTCTGAGGGTTGACCCTGCAGAAAAGGGCTGGGACATCTGTTGAGGAGAGGGTCAGTCACGCAGGGTCCTTGACTTGGCACCTCACTCAGCATCTAGGCAGCCCTCCCAGGGCTAAGGGGAAGCTACCCATGAGAAATCGAAATGCCAGGTGTGGTTTCAACCAGGCCCCTGACACCCCACCCCCACCCCAGGGCCTTCTGAGACATTCTGAACGGGGCCCAGGAGACTGGGAGTCCCCCCACCCTCTAAGCACTGCGAAGCCAGAAGGACACAAGAATATTGTTTCCCTGCGGCACAGAGGGCGGCTCTGAGTGGAGTTAACAGTGTGGCTAAGTTCTCAACAAGAAAAGATACAAAGTTAGCCGGCAAGCCTTCTGCGCTGATGAAGTCAGAGTGATGGAGCCTGGGTCCGGGGCAGGCACCCTCACCCACAGCTGAATAAAAGCAGGGTAGGTGAGCAGGGGTCTGCCATCTCTCAGCCTCACCTCTTGGTCCCTGGCCATTTCCTCCATGCCCACCCGAGGTCCTCCCTTTGGTGGCTGCCCAGCCTTTCTGGTTACTCCAAAGGCACCCTGACCTGTGCCTGCCCCGATGGTCTCCTCCCTACTTTGCTGCTGGGAAGGGCCTCTCCTGCAGTCCCCTTGCACCTGACCTTTCCCATGTGCAACTTTACTTTCATATTCTCTTCCTTCTTTGCATCACATCAGAGCCTGGCATACCTTCCTCCAGGGAAGCCCACCCTGACTATACTGGGACAGGCCCCAGTACACACTTTTCGGACCTTATGTCTAACTTTCTGAACTCTCTGAGACTGGGGGACTGTGATGTAAGGCTGGTACACTGGGGGTACTTTGGGCATCTGAGGGACCGTTCCATGCCTCAATTTCCTCATCTGTCAAAAGAGAGCAGAAACAGACCCAGCCTCACAGGTTTTGGGCAGGATCTAATGGGCCAGGGACTGGAGCCTGCCCTCGTGGGGGAGCCTCAAGGGGGGTGGAACCCTGCAGCTTCCTGTTCATGGGACCCCATCCTGCCCTGACCTGAGAGCAGCCTCGGGTGGAGCCCTCAGTGGCCAAACAGAACCCTGCTCACGATCCCCACTTCAGCTGTGATAGCCACTGGACCCCCCACTAAGACCCCTAGAGGTGGCAGAGCTTGGGGGCATGGAACTGCACAAGACAGGAAAACTGGGGCTCCAGGAGTGACCCTGAGGGCTACTGCCAATTGGTGGGTACAGCAGAAATGCAGATTCCTGGGCCCTGCCCCTACCAAGGATTCCAACTCAGAGAACTGGGGAGGGCGGGTGACTTCCCCCAGCCTCAGCAAGCCCCATAGCGGCCGGACCTGCCCTCAGAGAGGCAGGGCCTTGGGTCCCCACAGGCAGCCTAGTTGCAGGCAGTCCTGCTTCCTGCTGCTCACATGAGCCTGGACCAGGATCCAGGCCACCCCTGCACTGAGTGTACTAGGCATTCAAGGAACCAAGTCCCACGGGAGCTCATGCAGGTGACCACAGACCACACTTACCCAGGGAACCTCTCAAGGCCACGTGGGAAGGAGGCTGTGTGCTGGGGGAGCACTCCTGGCTAAGGGGACAGTGGGGAAAGCATTCCACAAGCAGGTGGGTGCTGGGACAACCCAGTGGGGTGCTGTCCCAGAGCAAGGCTGAGTCACAGTCGGATGTCTGGGGACAAAGCTGGCTCCCGTGTGAAATAGGGACCCGTTGTGCAAGCAGGGAAGGCTGCAACCCCCAACCTGGGCCTGGGGATGGCTCTCTTCCTACGCTCTCCACTCTGGGTGGGTAGATAAGAATATCAAGGCATGGCCCCCATCACCCTAGGATCATCCCACAGGGATGGGGCCACACACAGGCAGAGAATAGCTAGCAGAGGCCCCTGAGGGACAATGAAGGGGACCCTAGGTGGCTGGCAGGTCAGGCCTGGTGCTGAAGACCCAACCCCAACATCCCAGTCATGGCCACACTGCAAACTATGGCAAGGGGAGCCAGGCAGGAGGGCACCGGGGTGGATGGGGGTGGGTCTTGGAAGGAACTGGGCCAAGGTCAATGGCAGCAGATATGTGCCAGCCCTGCCCACTTCTGATGACGGGCTGGGGTGACACCCCCCAACTGGTCCTTCTGAGTTTCCACTTTTTTGTTTGTGGAAAGGGGTCAGCTCCTGACACACCCAACCCTGGAGCCAGTTCTCTCCCAGCTCACCTTTTCTCCCCACAGTGCAAAAAGAGCCTGAGAGACTAGAGTGCAAATTTCGGCCCTACCAGCTGGCTCTGGCTGCACTTCCACCTCTGCCGCTTTACCCTCCTGGCCTGGAGGTGGCAGGTCCTCTTTAGGGGATACCAAGGGGCAAGCTGAGGCCCCCACTAAGTGGGTCCTCTCAGTCCCTCAGGCCTCTCAGCCTCAGGGACCAGCGAGCACCACAGGGGTCATGGTCCCTACCCCTTGCCCAGAAGTTGCACAAACCTAGCGGGGAGAAGACTGAGGCTCACGGAGCAGCATGGAGTTGTCCAGAAAAGGGAGAGCCCAGGTCTGTGGCTCTGGTTGCCAGAGGAGGCTGGACAAATGCACACCCCCTCCATGAACTCCAGGGAAGGGGCGGCCTTGGACCAGGGGTCAGACAGAAGAGTAAGTTCAGGGCAGGCCACGACCCTTGCACTCGGGCCAGCAGAGCAGGAAAAAGGGACAGGCTCCATGTTCAGGGACCCACAGGGTAGATGGGGCGGGGTGGGGGATTGTGACTGGAAGAAGGGCATAGTGTGTCTTCCAGGCTAGGCTTGAGAACTGGTGAGGGAAGACGGGAGCCACAGATACTTCAAGAGTCGGGAGCAAGGGCTGCTGAAGTTGCTGACCTGTTCTGGCATTTGTGCTCCACCCGGAGGCCCTGCACCCGACTTATTACGGGGCGGTGACTGTGTGTCGGCCGGGACTGGGCAGAGAACCAGCATCTTGCTTGAGAATTTTCACAAAAACCTCCATTGAGGTGCTCTCCCCCACCTCCTGTCGCAGGGAGGAGCCATTCTAGATTCAGGGAAAGCTCAGGGGGGTCCCTGCCTTGCTGCCTGCCATCAGTGGGAACCCAGGCGGACACCTGGTAAACGGGTACCAGAGGCACAAGTAAGAGACAGGGCGGAGCCTGACAACTCAGCCACCAGGCGGCTCAGATAAGACCAGGGCTCGGGGCTCTCTGCCTACTGCCCATGCCCCCAGGTGCTGCCGGGTGCATCCACAGGGTCTTGCCCTCATGCTCCACCATCCACGGATCAGCCTAGTGACCTTGGGTGGCATCCCTGGCCTCAAGTCTCCACATCTGCCCACAATGGGCTTCTGGACACTTGGCATGGGGCGGTTATCTTCTTCCAGGTCCCAGTGAGGTTACAGGGCACAGGGCAGGGAGGGGACAGTGCTGGGAGGGGACAGGGCAGGGAGGGGAAGTGTTCAGTTGGGGTCTCTTGGTGCCTGCCCATAGCCAAGGACCCCCTTATGGCAGTCCCCCGACCTAGCACCACACCTGGCCCTCCTTGTGTCCACATGAAGGGCAGACAAATGACTGACTGAATGTACCTGTGGTCGAAGCAGCAGGCTTGCTGGCCCTAAGGCCCCACCCACCCGGAACTAGTAGAGGGTGGTGTCCAGGTATTCCTGTGGTCCTCTGCCTGTGGCAGTTAGGGTGACAGGTCATCTTGCAATTCAAGCCCCCCACACCTTTGTCTAGCTCTTGTGACCCAGGTCCCAGAGGCAGGGTCCCCCAGCCCCATCACAAGCCCCGCCCAGGCCCCACCCCAAGTTCTAGAACCTGGCTGACCAACAGGGAGGCCTGAGCCCAGAGGTGTGGGCAAGAGAAAGTTGAGGCTGGTGGGCAGGCAGCTAAGAGGGTGGGTGGGTGTGTGCTGGGACGGGCACTGCCCACCACCCTCCAGCCCGCCCGCCCCGCAGCTCCAGGGCCAATGAGCGGCCGCCGGCCTGATGTCACCCAGCCTGGCTCTCTAACAAAGAGAACAATGGGGCGGCTGCAAAGACCTCCCGACAATGCTGCTTCGGGACCCCCACACCCTGGCCAGAGGAGGGCTGTCCGGTTGGATCCCCCCAAGTGGCTTTCACAAGGGGTCCTTGTGCACACCCTAGATCCCTGACTGGGGGCTGACAGCGGGAGGGATATTCGCTCACCCTGTCCTGCTCCCCACCCCTAGCAGGGTGCCCAGGCTGGCAAGTTCTAAGGTGTACCCTCTCTTTGTGCCACCAAATCTCTCTCCTGACCCTGCCAGAATGCCCTCGCCCCTAGCCCCCCTCACACAAGAGCGAACCGCCCCGGGCCATTTCTGGGTGTGGAGAGGGCACTGCCCGTCCCCAACCTCCTTATCCCCGGGATGGAACCTCCGGGAGCCCAGGGCCCAGCAGTGAGCTGCACGCAGGGCGCTCTCCAGGCTGGAGGAGCCCAGACAAAGGCAGCAGCGGGGCCGGAGGGCCGAGGGGAGGAGCGCGGGCCGCGCCCAACTTTCTCCCGCGGCCAGCGGCAGGACAAAGGCGCACAGGCGGCCACCGAGGCCCGAGCCCACGCGGGGCGTGGCCGGGGTCTGGTGTCCAGCTGTCGGCTGGGCTGGGCGGCCCCTCTGGAGGCGAGTCGCGCGGGAACCCCTGGGGCGGCGCCCCCGACGGCGGCCACTCACCCTGGCGACCCACGATCTCGGCGACGTGCTCGGAGCTGGGCACGGGCACGCACTCGGTCATGTTCACGCTCTTCTTGCGGCTGCCGATCACGCTCATCTGCTCCGCCAGCAGCGTCGGGGGGCCCAGCGCCGCGGGGTGGGGCGCGAAGCCTGCGAACACGTCGGGCGGCGACGGCCGAGGCGGCGGCGGGGGACTCACGTCCGGCTCCAGCAGCGGCAGCGGGCCGGGGGCCACGGCCACCCCGGGCGCCCCCGTCTCAGGCCCGTCGGGGGGCGCCGGCTCCGCCGCGGCCCCGCCGTCTGCGCCCCCAGTCGCTGCACGCGCTCCGTCTCCGCCGCCCGCGGTCGCCCCCTCCTCGTCCTGGTCGCCCGCGCCCCCCAGCCCCAGCCCCGAGAGCTGGTCCAAGGCCAGGCGCAGCGCGGCGGCCGCGTCGTCGGGCTCGGGCGGCGGCCGGGGCGCGGGCGCGGCCTCATCGGCGCCCTCGGGCGGGGGCGGCGGCGGCGGCGGCGGGGGACCCGGGCTGGGGTCCCCGCAGACCGGCGCCCCGGGTTCGCCGCCGCGCGCGCCCCCGCCGCCGTCGGGCTGTCCGGTGGAGCTAGGCATGGCGGCGCTAGCGCTCGGGCCCGCGCTCCCGCCTCCCGGCCGCCGGCCGCCCCCGCCGCCGCCGCCGCCCGCGCCGCCGCCCTCCGCCTCTGGGAGCTCGGCCGCCGGCCGCCGGCATCCAGCAGCGGGGCGGGGCGGCGGCGGGGCTGCTCGGGCGCGGGCGGCGGCGGCGCGGCGCGGCGCGGCTCTGCTTGCTTTTCGGCGGCGGAGGCTAGTCGGCGGCGGCGGCGGCGGCGCGGACGCTCCTTCCCTCCGCCCTCCCGCCGCCTCCCTCGGGCCGCCGGCCGCCCCGCCCCGGCCCCGCCCCCGTGACGCGGCCTCCGCCAACAATGGGGCGCCGGGCAGGGCGCACGCGCGGGGCGGGCGGGGGTGTCACGTGGCGCGGACACCGCTGCCGCGGGCGCTCGGGCGGGCTGGGCGCGCTGGCACGTGAGGGCGCGGCCGCAGGTAGGTGCCTGCGGCGGCCCGGGCCCAGGGTGCGCAAGGGCGTCCGGCCCCATCCTCGCCTCTGCGCCGGGGTCCCGGGCTCCCCACTCGGAGACCCCTAGCGCCCCGGCCTGGCTCGGTACTCCAATCCCCTTCCTCTCCGCGGCCCCCGTGCACACCTGGCCTCTGGGCACCCCCGGGAGGTCACGGGCACCCACATCCCCTAAGTGGTGGTGTTTCCGGGCTTTGGCTGGTTTCCACAGGCCAGAGCCCTCGGACGTGAGCGCCGCTGGGTAAGATTCCCCGAGAGCGGCCCCGCGTGTCCACGCGTAAAGCCATCCTGTCCTAGTGGCCTTCAGCGGCCCTTCGGGGGCTTCTTTTTGCCTTTGGGGCGAAAGAGCCTTCCGGTTTCCCTTTACATGTAAATAGATGGGCTGGAAGGAGGCTTGGCCCGCCGAGTCGCCAAGGGGACCTTGGCCCTAGTCCCTGGCTGGATGCCGCGGAACCGCAGGACAGTTGCATGGGCTCTTTGGGTGCGAGAGGGGACGGCCTGCCCCTTTGCCCAACACTGGTCTCTGCCTTGGGTCTGCTGCCATCCTCACCGGACTTGGATTCCTGCCCCGAATTCCATGGAGTCCCTCAGCCATAGCTGCACCTAGTCTCTTCTCTTCGTGGACTCGTCTCTCCTGGCAGGTGCCCCCTGCCCCTTGAAGCCCTCAGCTCCTTGCCTCCTCCTAATGCCTTTCCCGACCCCAGGCTACATTCCACCCAGCTTCTCTCCTGGGGTGTGAGAGGAACTTTTTTCCTTTTCTGTGTTTGAATGCTCTCAAGTATTGATTACTTCATCCTGACTTATGTGTGTCCCCTCCCCGCTAGGACTGGGCTCCTGGAGGCAGGCACTGGAGCTACAGAACTGCTGGGCTCCCAGGAAGCACTCAGTGTGTGACCCCGGCACTCCCTCCCATGCCTCCCTCTGTTCCAGCCACAGGCTTTGTCCTGTCTCCTCACCCAAAGTTCTGCTGGCTTTAGCGGGTGTTCAGGGAACAGGGGGACCTGCCCTGGCCCACCTGGCCAGCCTCAAGTCCCCCTGGGGGCAGGGCGTGGGGAGGGGCCTTGGTGCCTGCTCATCCTTCCCCCTTCCTGGGACCCCACCCAGGGTGGCATGCTGGAAAGGGGTTTGGGTGGGGAGAGGAGAGGCCAGGAATGGAGGAGACAGTGTTTGAGCTGGGGCAGAGTGGTATCCAGCCCTTACTGGTGACAGATGGGGAACAGGCCAGAGTGGCTTGTCCTGGGTGCATCCCTGTGGGTGGTCATGCATGCACACATGTGTTCTTCAGACAAGCTCGGACTGGTGAGAGTTAACAGCACAGTAGCAGGAGTTCAACATCAGCAGGAACTCTCCCAGAAAGTCAAGCAAAGAGACAAAAGGTGGGGGAAGAGAAAATAGAGGAAAGTGGACAGAAGTTGTCCAGGAAATAATGGGATAGTGGAGCCAGAGCCTCCAAATAGCTAGGACCCCACAACTTGTTTGGGGACTCAGGTGTCCTGGGACCACTAAGGGCTTTCGGGTCACATTCCAAAGGATCATTAAGAAAGCCGAGGTTCCTAGGGAAAGTGATGGCTGACCCCAAGGTCCATATCAAGAGGAAGGAGAAATCAGGATGTTTCAGGTCGCAGGTCATCACAAATTAGCTTAGTATACTGCAGGATGCACTCCAGCAAAAAAAAGGGAGTAAGTAAATGAAGAAACAGGTGCTGCGCTAGGAAGGTGAGTTTCGTGGGGCTGGATGATCATCTGAGGGGTTTGACTGAGGCCACTGAGGGGAACTGATCATCAGAAGCAAAGATTACGATTTTAAAAGAAGGCTGTCAGGCAAGAAATGGACAAGAATGAAAAGGGGGAATGGGGACTCTGGGGCCTTGATTTCAACATGCAGTTGGAGACACCTGAACAATGACCTGTTGTATGTGTAGATTTGTTCATGATGGCCCTGTGGTGATGTGCTTTAAAAGTCCTTTTAATAAAAAATAAAAGTCCGTTCAGAACTGCAAACCACCAATCTCTTAAGTGCTTTTCATGCTGAAGTATTTAGGGGCAGGGGGTGGTGTCTCCTTCGAAATGTACCAGAAATAAGATGAAGGGGAGGGATGGACAGAAAGGTGGATGGGGGTTGGGGGAAGCTACAAATGAAATGGCAGTCCTGGACCCCTGGGCAGGGTACTCCCCTTGGCACTGTTGACATTTGTGGCAGGGTCTTTCTTGATGGCTCAGAGGTAAAGAATCCCACCTGCCAATGCAGGAGATATGGGTTCGATCTGTGGGTGAGGAAGATCTGGAGGAGATAGCAACCCACCCCAGTATTTTTGCTGGGAAGTTGCATGGACAGAGGATCCTGGGTGGGGGGGGCTACAATCCATGGAGTTGCTGAGTTGAACACGACTGAGCAACTAATCAACAGCATCCGCAGGGAATGGGGGGACGCTGTGGGATATGAAGCAGCCTTCCTGGCCCTACCCACTATATGCCTAGAGTCGTCACCTCTCCTCTACTCCCTGGAGTAGTTTTCTGTGGCGCCATCTCTCCAGCCTCCACGCCTGAATCACAGGGTGTTCATCTCCCTGTGTGGCTATGTCCTCACTTTTTATAAGGGCACCAGGCATTGGATTCAGGGTTACTCTACTCTGTGTGACCTCATCTTAATAGTGACGTCTGCAAAGATCCTATTTCCACACGAGGTCCTGCTCACAGATTTAGGGGCTGGGATCCGGATGTTTCTTTTGAGGGGACAATGCGATGCATCAGACCTCCCTGGGTGCAGAATCACCAAGCTGAGAACCGCTAATCACCCCCACACACACACCCACGCATCTGGCATGGGGGGCCTGGATGGTCACTTAAAATGCTCTCAACCCTGCTCTTAAAGTCTAGTAGATCAGAATGAAACTGTTGCAAAAGGTCCCTGATGGGTCGGCTGACACCCAAATTGGTGAGGATGAATTTCTCTACTCGGTCTACTGAATCAAACGCTCATCTTTTCCAGAAACATCTGTGCAGACACACCCAGAAATGTTTTACCAGCTATCTGGGTGCCCTTCAGCCTGGTCAAGTTGACCCCGAAAATTAACATCATGGCGTGGTTATGTCTGGCTTCTCACTGACCAGAGTGTTCTCAGGGCCCGTCCACACCCATGGTAGCAGGTGTTAGGGCTTCTTTTTGTGGCCAAGTGACGCTCCTGTGTCTGGAGAAGCTGGATTTTTGTATTCACCATTGGATAGACACTTTGGCCATCATTTAAAAAAAATAAAATTATTTATGGCCATGCTGGCTTTTCATTGCTGCAAAGGCTTTTCTCTGCTTGCAGAGTGGTGGCTACTCTGTAGTTGAGATTCAGGGTTTCTCACTGTTGTGGCTTCTCTTGTCGTGGAGCATGGGCTCCAGAACACGCCAGCATCAGTTCTGGCGCAGAAGCTTAGTTGCTGGGACATGTTGGCATCTTCCTGGATCAGGGATCAAACCCATGTCTCACACATTGGCAGAGGAATTCTTTACCACTGAGTGATCAGGAAAGCCCTGGCAGTCACTTTTTGAAAAGCCTCACCTGATCTTATTCAGTGGGTATCATCCCGATCCCTCCAACCCCACCGAGGATCAGCATCCCTATTCTGAACAGTGTGGAGGTGTTCTGTTACTGTCGTCATGGCCCCCAGCCCCATGTGGCCAGGGCAGCTGAGGAATGCAGTGCCTAAGTTGTGACTGGTGGGAGTCCCGCTGCTTCCTCTGACCAGAAAGTCCCTGTTGCCAGGCATCACTGTCCCGTCACCCCCGGCCCATGAACCTGGGGGATCCTGAGGTGATAGGTTTCCAGGGCTTCCATAACAACTCTTTATCCCCTGAAGGGATAGCAGCGACAAGGCCCAAGAGGCTACAGTGAGCTGGGGGAAGCTGAGGTTGCAGGGGCTTGGCCACATGGCCAGGCAGGAGCTGCCTCCACTGAACAGGAAACTTATCTTCAGGGTAATGTCCCCCAAAGTCACCCTGGGGCCTGTGGACACATCACCTCATAGGGCAGAGAAAACTTTGCAGGAGGGATTAAGTTAAGGCCCCTAAGATGGGGATGACCCTGGACTCCCTGGGGGTCCTAGTGTCAACACAAGGTCCTTCAAGAGGGGGGCAGGAGATGCTGCACTGCTGTGAGGATAGAGGGAGGAAGGGGCCACAAGCTGGGGATGCAGCACCTCTAGGAGCTGGAAAAGGCAGGAGCCGGTGCTCCCCTGGAGTCTCTGGTGGGACTGGCCCTGCCCATGCCTGTAAGAGCCACAGAGTAGGAGTGAGGAGGGCCCAGGCCACCAAAGCCCTGACCAGTTGTGGATGCAGACAGAAGCTCTGAGGGTCCAGGCTAGGTGGCTGGGCAGTGGAGGAGCCAGGGTTCTCCCAGCTCCTGAGTCTGGCTTTGGGTCAGAAGAAAAGCCAGCCATGACCATTCCCCTAGGGGTGGAGGGGCTGCTGGAGTGGGGTGGGTGGGACCAGCTCTCTTGCTCACACTGCTGGGGCCTGACCATCAGGAGACCCCGCTTAGGGCCACGGGGAAGCCATCCACCATCCTTCCCACTCTCTGGCTCAGGGAGATGATGAATTTGAGGGAAGCTCCCGGCACGTGGACACAAAACCCCTGGATCTGGACTGACACAAAGCCCTAGGCCATACTCGCCTGACACGCTTTATTCGACACCACCCACAGAAGCCTCCCACAGTCTCCTGGCTCTCCTCAGGGCTGCAGCGGAGGGCTTTTACTGGGGCCTGTGGCTACCTGGGCAGTGGTGCTGCAGCCTCCACGGGGCAGTGCCCAGTCTTCAAGGCTTTGTGCTTTGACTGAACTTGGGAGGACAGGGTCAGCCAGCCTCCCGGGCTGGTGTCCTCAAGAGGGAGCCAGCAGTGTGACCCGGCCCCTGGAGGTTCCCAAGGCCACTACCACCCCGCCAGCAGGCCACCAACAGCCCAGGGAGTCCGGACGAGTCCAAACGAGGCAGTGACCCGGGCCTCTCCTGACAGTCATGGCCACAGGTACGGCAGGCATGGGACAGGTCTGGTGTTCACAGGCCACACTGGCCATGGCTCAAGCCTCCAGGCTGATGGATGGGCTGCAGGGAGGGTGCTGGCTGGGATCCACTCAGGTAGCAGGGTCTCCCTTCGCCCAGGCCCTTGGGCTGCTTGGACTGGGGCAACACGACTCCGCTCACCTTGTTCTGCGGAGGCCGCTGCCCAAGCTGGCCAGAGATGCACCTGATGAGACCCAGGCCCAAGGGTGGCGCTAGCCTGGAGCCTGGCCCGAGTCTGGCTGTGAGCAGTTAGTTCTCCGTCAGGCTAGGCCAGGTCGGAGACAGCGAGGTCTTCAGACGCTGAGGCCCGAGTTCTCGTCTGTGTGCGGCCAACACAAAGTTCGCAGCAACAGAGATGTTTGGCCCCCGGGGGACCATGAGTTTATTGTGGGTGTGCTGCCCGGCTGGTGGGCCTGGGGAGCCATCCTGTACTGCCTCTGGGAGCGCTGACATGTAGCCTGGGACATCACCCCTCACGGGCACAAGTCAGAGGCGAGACTGTTCCACATAGGTTTCTCCAGTCCTAGGAAGCCTCGCAGACAGCCTGGTGGCAGTTGTCCTGTGTGAGGAGCTCAGGGCAGTGGCCGTGGGGACCAGGTTGGCCTGAGTGCGGTGTGGAGCAACCACCTGAGCAGGGGCCTCCTGCGGACGGGCCGGGCACTTCAGAGAAGCAGATGTGGGGGGTCCGTCAGGCGAGGGGCTGTCCTTCAGCCGAGCTCCTGTGGCCCAGGGGAGGGGGCACACCAGGGCAGGGTGAGGGCCGAGTCTGAGGTGGCCCCATGCGGGCAGACTGGCAGGTGGGGCCCCTGCAGAAACAGATTGAGTGGCGTGAGTGCCTGGCCAGTCCAGAGCTGCCGCCGCAGGCACAAAAGGCCAGGCCTGGTGGCACCTGCTCTAGACGTGCTCCATTTCTGGGTCCTGGTCGGGCTCCTCCTCCTCCTCGTCCTCGTCTTCCTCCTCATCAGCACCCGCCCTGTCCAACGGTGCCTCACCGTCCCGGGCCAGCTCCTCCACGTGGGCCAGCATGTCGGCCATCAGCGCCTCCTCCAGCCGCTTGCGGACTTGCTGCACCAGCTCTTCCTGCTTCCTGGGGACACACGGACCCAGTGGCCAGGGTTTCCCGGTTTCAGACAGACCCGAGCCCCACGCTGTCCCACCTGCATTTGCCGCTGCCCCTCCCCAAACCAGCTCTGCTGAGAGGGCCGCTGTCAACCTGGGCCCACAACCCCTGGGCCCTCCCTGCCTCTATGCCTGCCCCTTCTATATGGACGAGACTTCCTACCATCACCAGCCCATCCTCGGTGCCCCCACACTGATGGCCAAGAGGGCCCCCTCCAGGCAGGACCAAGGCCACAGTCCTGCCTGGGCCCTGTGGTCCCCACCTTGCTGACTCTATTTCTCCAAGTGGATCTTTAAACGTCACCCAGACACACAGTTGTGTCTTGACCTATCACTTCTGTCACCTCCTACCCACTCCTTCCACATGAGGCCTGTGTGTGTGGTCTAAGCAGGGGTGCTCACCTCTCACGAGGCTCCCCTCTCACCAACCCCCAGCACTCTAGGTGCAGCTGCTCTGCCTTGCAGTCTCCTGCCCACCCCCCACCCAGAGCCCCTTGAGGGGCTCACAGCCCAGCACAGAGAAGCTGCTGCATGGCCAAGAGACCTGGGCTCTCTGGAGCACATAGCCTTTGGGGAGGGAGGAGCAAGGGGCAAACTACCTGATGTCCTCATCAGTCACCATAAAGGCCTTGCACAGCGGCTGGGCCGTGTTGAGCCACACCCCAGGGTTCTTCTCCACAGCGGCCGAGAGCTGCCCGGTGATGGGCGTGGTGCTGGTGTGCAGGGCACTGGCGATGGCCGACAGCAGTGTCTCGTCTGTGCAGCCGGGACCCACTCCTGCTGGGCATGGGAGATGGTTACCAGCCTTGCCCCCTCAGCCCTTCTACAGGTTTGTCCCGAACCTCTCTCTGCAGTGGGCAGCCTGCGGTGACACAGGAACACAAGCTGCCCTCGCAGTGACAGCAGGGAAACCAGACCCCCAAGGCTTCTCAGGACCAGTGACAGTCCCGTCCCCAGGGTCAAGTGCACCCTGGCTGGCCCCAGGCTGGGGGAGCCAGAGCCTTGTCCCTCCTCTGTCCCCTGCTCCCTCTGTGGCAGGTCACCTTGCAGACCCTTGGGGAGGTCCATGGTCTTCACCAGCTCCTCTGCGATGTCAAAGGCATTCAGGCCGCTCAGCTTCTTCTCCCAGAAAAGCTGCCACCAGACACATATCAGGCGAGGGGATTCCCAGGCCACCCGCCCCCACAGCAGGCAACACGGGGGCTGGGGTTTCAGCGTGACCTCTGACCCCACACTTGCTGGGGCTATTTGCACCCCAGGGCGGAGAAACCCCAACCCCATTTCCGGCAGGATGAACACCCCAGACATCTGACTTGCTGTTGGATGGTCTGTGGTCCCTTCACCCCAGGATTGGGGGTCAGGAGGCCGTCTCCACCTGGGCTGAGCCCGGGCCCGAGGCCCTGGGCATACAGTGGGCTCGCACCCTCAGGCTTTACCTTGAGACCCAGGAAGGGTGTCTAAGGGGTGAAGACCTAAATGGGAGGGTGGGAACACAGAGGGTTCTGACCTGTTACCCGGAAGGCTGCAGCCCACATGGCACCAAGGGCACTGCCCATAGTGAGACCCTGCCCTGCAGGTCTCCCAAGTGTCGCCCCTGTGCCAGCCATGGCCTCCCGACCTGGGCCAGTACCCCCACATCTCGCTATCTATTGGGTGTTTGTAACACATGCAAAAATGTGCTAAGTCTTGGTTTTTGGAAAACAGTAACACTGCATATGTGAAACATCACTGACCTGTTCGTGACAGTGGTGCCCAGGAGGCCCCTTGTGTGTGTGTGTGTGTGTGTGTGTGTGTGTGTGTGAGAGCGGGGAGACTGCTTCCTGTGGGAGTGCACTCCAGGATGACAGTTCCTGATCAACAGTGCTGGGGGCCCTGGGCCTACCAACTGGGCTCTGAAGAGTGGACCAAGCTCCAGAGCCCACCTGACCCAGAGGCATGCCGCAAGTGTCAAGGTGTGTGTGCGGGCTCACCTGCCGGGGCTGTTCCACAGCCTTCTGGGGGTCGCTCTTCACCTTGTTGCTGGGGTGGTTGGTGATCTTGGTCACTGGCTGCTTGAAGATGGATGCTGTTTGCCTGACTGGGAGGGCTGTGTTCAGGTCAGGCTTGCCCTGTGGACATGGGATGGGGCAGGTCCTCAGAGTGCCTTCCTGTCAGTGAGAAAGCTGTGCTCCAGGGCTTCAGGGTCCCCAGCACACCCTCCAGCACCTCTGGACCAGAGACAATGCTATGCCCAGGCCTGGGCTGATGTGCTGCCCTTGGTGAGCTTGGCTGGGGGCTGTGGACACACACCTGCCCCCTCCTGCCTCATGGCCCCGTTCTCTGCAGAGCATGGGCCGGTGCCCTTAGCCACTTCTGTCCTGCAATCAGGGCAGGGGACAAAGTCCCTGAACACTTGTTTATTGGAGACTTGTAGACACTCCAGGCGCCAGGGGCCCAAGCACAGACTGCAGCTGGGCCTTTCCTGGGTAGGTGACGGGCAGGTCCCGATCTTCCTTCTGCTTTTCCATAGCTGCTGAGTCTCCGCCAAGGAGCAGCCACGCATCTAATTCCAGGACAGGGGGTGGTGGTGGTGGGGGGGGGTGAGCTCCCCCCGCTGCCCCCAGCAGCAGCTCCCATGGGCTCACCTTGACCTGGCTCGGGGAGTCGTAGCGCACCCGCTGCCGGCCCTTGTTCACCTTGCTCATTAGCATCTTGCCCGTGCGGAAGTCAAAGGTGCTCAAGTCCATGGAGCCGCCCAGGTAGCGTGCCAGCTGAGGCTTGCTTCGGAACTTCTTCCCGCTTGGGCTGCGGACATAGAGGGTCAGCGGAGGCCAGGCACCCATTCCCCCAGCACAGCAGATGCCAAGGCCAAGAGCAGGGACAGATGCTCCTGCCTATGGCAGGATGGGGCCAGCCCTGGGAGCCTGGCTGACATTTCTGGAACATTCCGGAAGCAGACAGTGTTGTTGGGAAGCATGAGCCCCGGCTGTGAGGCTCTGCAACCTGTGCAGCCCGTGGACCGGGCCAGGCCTTGCCTCACCTCTCAGAGCTCACACCACAGGTGACCAGCATGGGACCCTGCACCAGCAGTAAGGACTGGTCACTGGGGACAAGGACGGGTGCGGCCGCTTTGAGAAACAGTCCAGCAGTTTCTCTAATGGTTACAGAGCAAGTCCACCTCTAAGTATCCAAGAGGAATCACGAAACACGTGGCAAAAACACTGATGCCTCGTCACTCACGGAAGCTGACTTACACTGGCCAAGGGAAATGGCCTGGATGTCCCCCGACCAGGGGACCTCACTCAGCCACGAAAATCCCAAGAACTAGTGAGTTGTACACGTGAAGGCTCCAGCAGGCCTGGCACCCATCCAAATCATCCTTGTTGCTCTCCGTCCCTGCCACTCTCCATCTGAGGCTGATAAGGGCTGCATTTTGTAGACCTCCCCTGAAGGCCTTTAGTCTGAGCTCATGCCAGCCCACACCTGCCCCCTCCAGGTGTCCCTGAGTACTGCAGACCAGCGACAAAAGCAGGCAGCACGGAACCCATGCTAAATATCAGCTGGGCAATGCCAGCTCTGCCCTCCACACCTCCCACCCCAGGGTTCCAAGGCCGCTGGGGACTCTTCTGGAAGATCTGCTTTTCCCTTACTCCCTGTGCTGGCTGACATGAACAGAGTTCATATCCTGACTCCAGCTTCATGGGCCGAGGCAGGACCTAGACAAGCCCTCGCCCCCACCCACTGCTGTCCTGCTCACACAAGGCCAGGGAAACAGAAATCCAGGCTGCAGATCTAGGGCTGGGGAGCAGGGGTATGGGGCAGAGGTAGTTGAGGTCTAGGGCTGTTTCTGGAAGAACAGAAGGATCTACTATGACCATGGTGACAGCTGCACTATGTGTGATCTGTATGCTTTACACACGTGACAGTACTGATGTCTCCTACCTCAGTAAAGCTGTCACAATAGTGAAAGTGAGGCCAAGTAGGTGGGGGCTGCCAGCAGCTGGAGAGCTAATGGATGTGGGTCTCTTCTAGGTGACAAGAACGTTCCAGAACTACAGTGGTGATGGCTGCACCATGTGTGTGAATGTTCTAAAAACTGCTGAGCTGGACACTTTAAAAAACTGAATCATGCAAAACATGAACTATATATCCTTTTTAAAAACAGTTTTTGCAGACTTATATTGGTACATAAAGATGTCTGAGGTATTTTATCCAACAAAACAAAAAAATCTAGATTTGGTAAAACCTGACATACAACAAGAGTGGCCATTCTACAGAACAAGGCCCACCCCGGGGAGCAGATCGACAGCCAGAAGCCAGATGGAGGGTCCCCTGAAGCACTGGGGTGTTGTGGGGGTGGGAGCCAGTGCCCAGTGTGGACACAGGGCTGTGGGAGGGGTGAGGAGTGGGCAGCAACCCCAGACCTATAAGGGAGCTTGTGACCCAAGATGCCTTGTGAGGTCTTAAGAGCAAGACACAGCTGGTTCCAGCCAAGCTGAGCCTGCTGTTCAGGGAAGGGGGCCGATCTGCTGAGCACCACCTGTTTTCCTAAGGGTATTCCAAATTTTAAAACGAGCTCCGCAAAGTCCTCTCTGTTCCACTCACCCTAAAGAGTGACGCTAACTGCCAAGTCCTCAACTTCCTGCCTGGACTGTAAATGACAGCCACAGCTGTAGTCAGCTGCTTCATTCTCATCTCCCAGTCCTCAGGGCCCGGTTGCCAAGCTGGAGGCGAGTGTGTGTGTATAATCCCTCCCCAAGTATGTGAGGTGACACCACCTCTCCTGCAAAGAACACTGTCTCCCCACTACTCTGTGGACCAAGACACCAAGGTTCCATGTGCCCAGGGGCCGGGCTAGGATCCAAGGGCAGCTATGTCCGACTCAACAGTCCTGAGAGCTGCCTTCCCTCTGCGAGAAGAGTACCAGGGAAATCCACGTGCTCCTGCCCGGGCACCTGGCTCCACATCGGGGGCTGAGAAGGCCAAGGATCCATATCCCAGAGAACACTGTGGGTTTCCTATCACAGCCCCCAGATCACCCACTTCCTGGGACCATGCAGATTACCTAGACCAGAGGCCTGGGAGAGGCACTGGACCCCACACCCCCATTCTGTCACCTCTCATGGGATCTGTCCAGTCCCATTCTGGAGGCTTTCCCTACCACCAGATCCCAGTGCTCAGGACCAGGGCCTTGGAGTGGGGTGCCACTGTCTGAGGCCCAGACAGGCTCCCAGGTAGGGAGCAGGTGGGGACAAGACCTAAGATGATGGCAGTACGGGGCCTTTCAGCCACCCTGGCCACGGTTCAGCTCCTGAGCCTCCTCGCAGGCTCCTCCCACTGCCTGGACACTCCTCCTGGCTCCAAGGCCCGGCTCAGCTCTGGACCACCTATTCAGACAAGCCCTCACTGACCTACCCCCAGCTCAGCTAGGCACACTGTCATTCACCCCTCAGAGACCCCTGCATCTCTGCATATGTCATCACCTGTAACTATGAAAGCAATGGGGCACTTGATGACTGGGGCACCAGCTGTCACCCAGGAGAGGAGACCTAGGGCTTGTTCCCAGCTGAATAGTCAGCAGTTGCTACAAAGGCGTCTACTAAATTAACAATGGATTAAAGGCACAGAGACCTGCCTCAGTCTTTGGATCTAAAAGGAAGAAGTAAGTACACAAGTGTGTTTGGAATTAAATAAGGGCACGTGGTTCCTAGCCAGAGGCCACTTCAGGCACCTGGGAGGACAGAACCAGGATTCAAGTTTTCTAAAGAGCCAGCGATGCAGTCAGATACAGTGAAGGGGAATATACATACAGGTCCCTAAGAGATGCTGATTGTAACCTCACTATCTCTTGCTTGACCTTTCCAGACGACAGCCAATCACAGTGTACACTGGAGGGCTACCAGCGCTTTTCCGCTTTTCCGACGTGAGAACCTGAGCTAGTCCCGGGCGAACTGCCATCCCTTTCCTGCTCACTTCCCTCACTCCTCCCAAAAGGCGGCTAGCAAAGGCCCTGAACCTGCTGCACACTTCTCACCACCTGGCAGGCATTCAACACGTGGCAGGTGTCCTGCCTGCCTGCCTCCCTTTCGCCAGGGTCCTGAAGCAAAGGGGAGGGAGCCATCAAAACCGGCTCAGAAACAAAGCATCTTCACCAATCAAATAAAAAAAAGGAACAGAAAAGCAAACCGCAGGTGGCTGACGGTCTGAGGCTGGGGTTCCAGCCTCTTACTAATTGTGTCACAGAGGTGTGGGTCCGTGCTACCTCACCCAGGCCAAGGGCAGGTCTCCGTCCAGTTTGGGTATGGGGGAGGGTTCACAAAGGCCGTGTCCCTGGTCTGGCGACTGCAAGGTCCACTACCCACGGTGCCAAAGGACAGAAGGGCGGATCTTAAAAGACATGCAGCTCTGGAGCCCAGTAGCCCTGGTAAGGGGCCAGGAATCTACATCCCTAGGCAGCCTTCCCTGGTCCCCCAGAACCAATACTGCTTCCGGAAACCCTGGCTCCCCATCCGCCCAGGCTGCGCCCGGCTCGGGAGAGCCCCACGCGGATCAAAGGGACAGCCCAGCCCCCACCCCTGCCTCCCAGCGGCATCTGGCTCGAATCGGGGTGCCCCTTGCCCAGCCGGCCGCTTCACCGCGGCCGCCGAACAAAGGCCTCCGCGCGCCCGGGAAGGGTTCCAGGGCCATGCGGCCGCGTGGGAAGCGCAAGCGCACTGAGACAGGGCCTCGCCGGACACGCACGCGCACCGGGCTCGGCCCAGCCGGGCACGCACGCGCAATGGGCAAAGCGCCCGCCGCGCGCCGGCACGCACGGACGCATGCACGCACAACGCACGCGCGGGGCCCAGGCCGCGGCCCCGGACCGGGCCCCCAGGCCGCCGCAGAGGCCGCTGGGAGGCGCCCGTTGGGGCCCTGCCCGGCCGGCACGTTCATTCACCTATAGTAAAAGACATCCCTGTGGCCGGCCGACAGCCCCGACCTTCTGGGCACTTCTTCCCTTTCCCAGCCCTGCGGGAGCGCCGGGCACTCCCACCTCTTCCGCTCCATCGCGCCCGGGTCCTCGGCCCGCCGCCGCCGCCGCTGCCGCCCGGACCCCCGCTCGCCGCCGCCGCCGCCGCCTTAGCTGCCTCCGCCGCTGCCGCCGCCACTTGCCGCGGCTGTTCCGGCCCGCAGGCCCCCACCCTCCGCCCCCAGCCGGGCGTGCGCCGACTTTGCCGCCCTCTCGGCCCCCTCCCCGTGCTCGCCAGCCCCCGCTCGGGGGGCCCGCTCCGCCCACCCGCCCGCGCGCGGGGCCCCGTGCTGCGCAGGCGCCGAGCAGGCCCCGCCCGGACCACCGCCTCCGGCCCCGCCCCTTAACGGCGGCGCCAATCAGCGTGCGTCCTGGAGGCGGGGCCTACGGCGGCGCGCGGCTTGTCTGCTATGCGCGTGCGCTTTGGGCGGTCCACGCGTTCCTATTAGCGCCCGGTCTAAGCTACCTCCCTTGAGTGGTCTTTTCCCCGAACCTCCTCCGCTGTCCCTCTGGTGTTTCGGGATGCCAGTCCAGTGCCGGATTGCTATCCTGCTGCTCCCCTAGTCTCGTCATTGGCATCCACGTCTAGGCGCATTGTAGGTGACCACCCACCTCCGCACCCCAAGGCCCACCCGATGCTTTAATGACACCTCAGAACCCAGGCGCCAGCCCCTTCTTCCGCCTCCTCCTTGGTCCACCGCATTCTGTTTCCGTGGGCTCTAGGACCTTCCTCGGAAATCTCCGTCCCTCTTATGTCTCCTCACACTCCCCTGGGAGCTCCCCTGGCTCCGCTGCTCCCCCAGGGCTGAGCCTGGGCGGTCCAGGGCAGGTATTTCAGAAAAGACTTATGAGTGAGTGGCCGAAGCTGTGGTCAGTGCCAGGAGTGAGCTGGACCTCCCGTCAGGCTTTTCCGGGCTTCCGGCCCGTGGGGGATGGAAGGATGCGGGTGGGAAGAGTCTGGGCTCCCCCGAGGGCAACCAGCTGGGTCTGCAAGGCCCTAACTCCCTGCAAGTGCAGCCCTGGGTCTCCCGGTCTCTGCTCTGCTTGGAGGCGGTGCCTGGGCGGAACCCCAAAGATCGAGGCAGACAGGTGCCACTTGTTTAAAGTCCCCGGTAACTGCAACTTATTCGTTACGTCCCTTTCTCTTCTGGGTTCCCCAAGGCGGGTAACTGGGCTGTTCTCCCACAAACAAAGGACAAGGTGGCCGGGCAGGCACCCTGATGGGTGAGCGGTCATCCGGTTACAAAGCTGGTTTCCAGCACCGGATGCTCGTGTGCAGTTCAGGCCCAAATCCAGGCCTCGAGGACCCTGGCCTTGCAGGGAGGGCAGTGCTGGTCACTGTTGTATTTTCTCCCAGCGTGTGTGACTTTATTTTTCTTTTTAAAATCGTAGTTGCGAAGATAGACAGGTGCATTGTAATCAATGAAAGCACGGGTGAAGACGCTTAAAGGAAAAAGTTGTCATCCTTCTTGCCGCAGGAGCCCCCAGCCCTGCTTTTACTGCTCTTGGGTGCACATCAGCTGGAATTACTAGGTCATCTGGTGATCCTGTGTTCTTAATTTTTTGTTTTGATTTTTTGAGAAGGGCAAAACATTGTTTTAAACTTTTTATTTGTATACGATTTTCAAAGGTTACTCTGCTTTTGCAGTTGTTACCAAATATTGGCAGTATTCCCCTTGTTGTGGAGTACATCTTTGAGCTTGTCCATATCCAACAGTTTGTACCTCCCACTCCCCCGCCTGTATATTGCTCCTGCCCCCACTGGCAACCACTAGTTTGTTCTCTCTGTATATATGTGAGTCTGCTTCTTTTTAGTTATATTCACTAGTTTGCTGTATTTTTAGATTCCGCCAATATGAAATAGCATACAGTTACTTTCTTCATCTGAATTTTGTTATTTTTTATGGCTGAGTAATATTCCATTGTATTGATATACACACACACATACACACAGAGACATCCATATATACCACATCTTCATTATCCATTCATCTGTCAATGGACATTTAGGTTGCTTCTATGCCTTGGCTATTGTAAATAGCCAGAGCAGTAAATAGTGCTGCTCTGAACACTGGGGTGCTTGTATATTTTTGAATTACTATTTTTATTTTTGTTTTGTTTTTTGATATATACCCGGGAGTGGAATTGCTGGATCTTATGGTAGTACTATTTTTAGTTTTCAGAGGAACCTCCCTGCTGTTCTCCACAGTGGCTGTACCAATTTACATCCCTACCAACAAGGCAGTAGAGTTCCCTTTTCTCCACATCATCACCAGCATGTGTTATTGGTAGACTTTTTGATGATAGCCATTGTGACAGTTGTGAGGTGATACCTCATTGTGGTTTTGATTGGTGTTTCTCTGATTGATCATGCTGAGCAATTTTTCATATGCCTACTGGCCCTTTGTTTAATTTTTGGAGAAGCAGCCAGGCTCTTGTCCACTGTGGCTGCGCCCTTTCTGTTTCCCCCCGGGAGTGAACAAAGGCTCTGATCTTTCCACACCTTCCAGGGTTAGTCTGCGGGTTTTGACAGTCGCACACGACAGGTGTGTAGTGTCAGATCACAGCATGACATCAAGAACCAGCCCCGCCAGTCTCTTGCCTCTCAGGGAAGCTGACCCCAGAGCATAGATAGTGGGCCTGTGGGTGCTACTTGGCCCAAGCCAGGCCCCTGGGATTGTCCTTGAGGGACTGCCCCAGAGGCCTGACCAGGAGGGTGGCTGACCCGGGGTGCCGGTGGCAGATGCCAAGGGGAAAGGCCAGGAACACTGCACGAGAGGGACAGGGGCTGGCCAACTCTCCTGTTGGGTGGCCACTGGCTCTTTGAAATAAACTCTGTTTGCCTTGGCCTACTGGCCCAGTCCCTGAGCAGACACCCTCTCCTGCCCATCTCCACAAGGTGAAAGGTAGAAATCAAACCAGGAGGCTTAAACCATGTGAGGACCTTGGAAAGACTTTCAGAGGCAGGGTCTCGCTCCCCTGCATCTGCTACCATGGAGGGGCTGTCCCAGGCCCTGTGGGGTATGGAGCAGCATCCCTGCCCCCTCCCATCCTAACTCATGCCAGGAGGATCCCCCCCAGTCATGACGACTACAGACATCCCCAGCCAAGGGTTCCTCCAAGCTGATACAAGGTATGTGTGGCACTCACCTGAGGGAGAAAATTTAGTGAGCACCAAAAACGTCAAGATTTATGGCACTTAATGTACTATTTTAACATTTCAAAATGAAAAAATCCATGATGAGCAAAATGTCAAAATTTTTTACTGAAGTATAGTTTATAGTGTTTATGCTGCACAGCACAGTTACATGTAGTTATACTGCACACTCAGTTATATGTAGATATATTCTTTTTCATATTCTTTTGCATGATGGTTTATCATGGGATGAATAGAGTTCTCTTTGCTATACAGTAGGATCTTGTTTATCCATCCTATATATAATAGTTTGCATCTGCTTGTCCCAAAAACTCCCAGTCCTTCCCTCCCCACTCCCTCTCCTCCTTGGCAACCACAATTCTGTTCTCTATCTCTGGGAGTCTGTTTCAAAGATATGTTCATTTGTGTCATATTTTAGATTCCACATATTAAGTGATATCATATGGTATTTGTCTTTCTGACTTACTTTGCTTATTATGCTTATCTCTGGTTGCATCCATGTAGCTGCAAGTGGTATTATTTCATTCTTTTTGATGGCTAACGTTCCGTTGTGTGTGTGTGTATCACATCTTCATCGATTCCTCTGTTGATGGACACCTAGGTGGCTTCCATGTCTTGGCTGTTGTAAATAGTGCTGCTATGAACATAGGATGGATGTATCTTTTCGAATTATAGTTTTTGGTATATGCCCAGGAGTGGGATTACTAGATCATATGACAACTTTTTAAAAATTTTTGGCCACACCATGGGCTTGTGGGATTTTAGATCCCCTACCAGGGATCAGATCTGGGCCCTTGGTAGTGAAAACACAGAGTGCTAACCACTGGACCACCAGGGAAGTCCCTATTTTTTGGTTTTATAAGGAATCTCATACTGTTTTCCATAGTGGCTGCACCAATTTACAGTCCCACCAACACTGTAGGAGGGTTCCTGTTTCCACATCCTCTCCAGCATTTATTAGCTGTAGATTTTTCTAATGATGGCCATTCTGACTGGTGTGAAGTGGTACCTCACTGTGGTTGTGATGTTCATTTCTCTAATAATTAGTGATGTTGAACATCTTTTCATGTGCTTATTGGCCATCTTTGGAGAAATATCTATTTAGGACTTCTGCCTATTTTTCAATTGGATTATTGAATTGTAGGAAATGTTTATATACAAAATGTCAAAATTTTAAATAGATTAAACAGTGCTGTTTTAAAGGCTGAGACAAAATGAGGAAGATATGCCCATTATATGTTTTTATATAGTTTTTGATGGTTAATTTTTCTCTCCCAGAATATTAAAGTGGTTGAAAAAGTTAGCCTAAATATTGTACTTAATCCAAACCTGCATTTATTAGAATTTTACTTTTTTGCCTTTCACAGGAGCAAACTCTGATATTTTCATTAAAACTATTAACCATCATGAAAATACAGAAAAACTCATGTATGGCGGGTTCACATTTCCTTTTGTCTCAGGCTTTGATGGGGCCTATGGGACTGTCCACACCTGTGAGTTAGATATTGTTAAAAAAATAAAATAAGTGTAACTTGTCTCACAATCCATCACTTATTGGTACTCAAGTGAAATCTATTAAATACAGAGATTTAGGTGATGTCTGAAATCACATCACTCCACAGATAGTTATAATGGCAAATGACAGGAACAGAATGTCTCACTCTTCCCTCACAGCTCAGTTGGTAAAGAATCCGCCTGCAATGCAGGAGATCCCGGTTTGATTCCTGGATCAGGAAGATCCTCTGGAGAAGGGATAGGCTACTCACTCCTGTATTCTTGGGCTTCTCTTGTGGCTCAGCTGCTAAAGAATCTGCCTGCAACGTGGGAGACCTGCGTTTGATCCCTGGCTTGGGAAGATCCCCTGGAGAAGGGAAAGGCTACCCACTCCAGTATTCTGGCATAGAGAATTCCACGGACTATATCCATGGGGTCTCAAAGAGTGGGACACACTGAGTGACTTTCACTTTCCACTTCAATAGACTGGTTGAGCTTCCTAGGGGGCGCTAGTGGTAAAGAACCCACCTGCCAATGCAGGTTTGATCCCTGGGTTGGGAAGATCTCCTGGAGGAGTATATGGCAACCCACTCCAGCATTCTTGCCTGGGAAATCCTCATGGACAAGGAGCCTGTGGGCTACAGCCCCTGGGATCACAATGAGTGGGACACCACAAAAGCAACTGAAGGTGCATACAGTAGACTCGTTAATAAACGTTGGTACCAGGCAGCTGCTTAAAAACTGAGGATGCGGTGTGGGTTTTAATTGAAGTATAGTTGATTTATAATGTTGTGGTAGTTTCAGGTATATAGCAAGTGATTCAGTTATACACATGCACGTATATATTCTTTTTCATTATGGTTTATTATAAAGTGTTGAATGTAGTTCCCTGTGCTATACAGTAGGTCCTTGTTCATTTCATATATAGTAGTGTGTGTATTGGAGAAGGCAATGGCACCCCACTCCAGTACTCTTGCCTGGAAAATCCCATGGACAGAGGAGCCTGGTAGGCTGCAGTCCATGGGGTCACTAGGAGTCGGACACAACTGAGCAGCTTCACTTTCACGCGTTGGAGAAGGAAATGGCGACCCACTCCAGTGTTCTTACCTGGAGAATCCCAGGGACACAGGAGCCTGGTGGGCTGCTGTCTATGGGGTCGCACAGAGTCAGACACAACTGAAGCGACTTAGTAGCAGCAGCAGCAGCAGTGTGTGCATGTTAATCCCAAACTCTTAATTTATTCCTCCCTCCCGCCCTTTCTCTTTTGGTAACCATAAAGTTTGTTTTCTATGTCTGTGAGCCTATTTCTTAATAAGTTTTTTTGTATCATTTTTTAAAGATTCCACATATAAGCAATATTATAGATTTGTATTTTTCTGTCGTTTATTTTACTTAGTATGAAAATCTCTAAGCCCATCCACGTTGCTGCAATACTTCATCCTTTTTATGGCTGAATAATATTCCATTGTATATATATACCACATTACCCATTCATCTGTTGATGGACATGTAGGTTGCTTCCATGTCTTGGCTATTGTGAATAGTACTGCTATGAACATTGGGATCCATGTATCTTTTCAAATGAGTGTTTTCATCTTTTCCAGATATATGCCCAGGAGTGGGACTGCAGGATCCCATGGTAGTTCCACTTTCAGTTTCTTAAGGAGCCTCCGTAACGATTCTCCACCATGGCTAAACCAGTCAGTGTGGGAGGGTTGCCTTTTCTTCACACCTCTCTAGAAGTTATTATCTGTAGACTTTTTAATGATGAAGCTGGGTTCCTTCTGAAGCGCCCTGGCCTCCAGGAAATAAACAGTAGGTGAAAAAGGCTGGTACACAAAAGTACGTAGCGCACGCCACTCCTTGTGTTAAACTGTGTGAAGCTGCTGTGGACTCAAAGTGTGTGTCAGTATGTCTCCCTGAAACGTGTGTGTATATTGACACCCCAGCCCCCCAGTGTGGCTGCATCTGCAGACGGGCCCCCAAGAACGCTGTCAAAGTTAAATGAGGTCAAAAGGGACCTGATCCCCTAGAAGAAGCGTGTCCGAAGAGTCCCCAGAGAGCTCCCCTGCTCTCAGATCAAGGGAAGGGCACGTGAGGACGTGGTGAGGAGGTGGCTGAACCAAGCCTCCAGAAGTGAGCTCAGGCTGCAGCCTCCAGAACCAGGAGAGGTTCACTGCAGCCTCGGCGGCTGGGCCTCTGTTCTGTGGTGGCAGCGCAGGCAGAGTCATGAGATGGCTGTTTTCACAGAGAGGATGTTTCTAGCCTCCTCCGGGACTTGGCAGGTGTTACACAGTCCATCCTCCTGCACCTGCTCGTGTTTGTATCTGTGCCTATGCAGATAGATTCTCAGGTGCCTCCCTTCAAGACACAGAGTCTCCCCTGAACGAGATGTGGAGGGGATGGCCTTAGACTTTTGAGTGGCTTGTAAAAGGCAATTCCCCCAACCTCGCCCACCATGTAGTAAGGAGGCTCAAGTCACACCTGAGAGGCCCACATGGGGAGCAGCCATGTGAGGGGGCCTCGCGGAAGCCCCAACACCTGCCCACCCCACCCCCACCATGAAGCTGATGCCTCTGTTGCAACTTCGTGAGGCCCCTCAGCCAGCACCCCTCAGACAGATCACTCTCAAAACTCTCAACTGTGAGGTAATGTTTGTCCTAAGCCACCAAGTCAGAAGTAATGTTTAGGCAGCAAGAGATAAAAACACCATGCAAGTATCACCCACCACACATCTGAAATGATCAAACCATGTCTGCCAGCCCCTGGGAACCCCAGACCTGTGCAGTTCTGGCACTGAATGGGTCCCCAGGTCACTGCACCCCAGCATGAGCACGTGCAGGCGGGCAGGTTTCAGAGCGAGGTTTAATGCCATGTGCGTCCACACACGGAAGCTATTTCCACCAAAAGAGGAAATAAACTCGTGCCAGGGACTTTCTAGAGTCCATCCAGAGAGCCTGGGCAGTTCCAGATGCAGATGGCAGGAGGCAGCACAGCAGACATCTGGAGGGGGGACAGAGCAGGGTGAGCAGACGCCACTGCCATGTGCTTTCCCATCTGTGAGATGGGCATCCCTCCACCCGCCGACCAGACCCAGGCAGGCTGAGCTCCAGGATAGAGCCCCAAGGGGCCACACCCACCCATAGACCCAGGTTGCCATCCTATAGTTCTGTACTACCGGGCAGGGGGCTGGTGCAGGGCCCTGCTCTCAGGATTGTTCAGGTGAGCCCCCTACACCTGCCACCCCAGCCATGGACCTGCAGGCAGTTCTGCTCCTCTGCCTGCTTCAGGGATCCCAGGCTACCCCCACTGACTGCTGCTGAAACTCACCAGAGGGGCCTGAGGTTGTGAGTTTAGTCATCCTTCTTGAACTTGCCGGTTGATGTAGGGCACCCAGTCCAGAATCAGCCGCCAGTCAGTGGCCCATACCAGCCCCACAGCACCCCACGGCACCCCACAGGCTCGCCGTGGGGACCCTGCAAAGACAGCAGGGGTCAGGCCTCAGCACCCCTCCAACGCAGCTGTTCATCAGGTGTCTGCCTTTGCACCTGGCCCTGCCCCACGTGTGGTGGGGACACATCTTGCTGATGACCCCGAGAGGCAAGGGCCATTCCCGTCTGCCTTTCATATCAAGATCTGCTTAAGGTTTTATTTGAGGAATTCTGCTAAAGAAAAGAAAAGCCCAAGCTCAAGCTTGTAACCATAAGGACAGAAAAAGCTTGCAGGGAGACAACATTAGCGAATGCAGTTTACAGCAGCTCCATCCCCGAGACAGCCAATGGACAGAGGTAAAGAGTTGTCAGGGACCCATCCTACTGATGAGACCATGGCACAGAGAGGGCAAGCCATGTCCCTGAGACACACAGCCCGCTGGGTGCAGAGCCAAAGCAGGGGCTCCAAGACTACCACACCCCCACGTTTACATCCAGCAATGGGCATGGTCAAGGACATCCCCAACAATCCCACCTCCTGGACTGTATACCTCCCTTTGAGTGTCAGCTGGACCCAGTCACACCCCTAATGAATAAAATATGGAGAGGGGTAAATCACTGCGGATAGTGACTGCAGGCATGAAATTAAGGCACTTGATCCTTAGAAGGAAAGCTTTGACAAAGCTGGACAGCATATTAAAAAGCAGAGCCCTCACTTTGCCGACAAAGGTCCATATAATCAAACCTATGGTTTTTCCAGTAGTCATGTATGGATGTGAGTGTTGGACCATAAAGAAGGCTGAGTGCTAAAGAATTGATGCTTTTGAACTGTGGTGCTAGAGAAGACTCTTGAGAGTCCTTTGGAATGCAAGGAGATCAAACCAGTCAATTCTAAAGGAAATCAACCCTGAACATTCATTGGAAGGACTGACTTTGGCCATCTGATGTGAAGAGTTAAAAAATTTTGACATTTTGCCTATCATTGGATTTTTTCATTTTGAAATGTTAAAATAGCTACATTAAGTGCATAAATCTGACGTTTTTGCGTGCTCACTAAATTTTCTCCCTCAGGTGGAGCTTGCCACACATACCTTGTTATCAGCTGGCAGGAACCCTTGGCTGGCGGATGTCTGTAGTCGTCATGACTGGGGGCGGATTCCTCCTGGCATGAGTTGGATGGGAGGGCGCCAGGGGATGCCTGCTCCATACCCCACAGGGCCTGGGACAGGCCCCTCATGCTAGCAGATGGCAGGGGAGCGGAGACCCTGCCTCATTTGAAAGTCTGTCCAAGGTCCTCACATGTTTAAGCCTCCTGTTTGATTTCTACCTTTCACCTTGTGGAGATGGGCAGGAGAGGGTGTTGCTGCTCAGGGACTGGGCCAGTAGGCCCAAGGCAAACACGAGTTTATTTCAAAGAGCCAGTGGCCCACCCAACAGCGAGAGTTGGCCAGCCCCTGTTCCCTCTCGTGCAGTGTTCCTGGGCCTTTCCCCTTGGGCATCTGCCACCGCGCACCCGCGGGTCAGCTCACCTCCTGGTCAGGCCTCTGGGGCAGTCCCTCAAGGACAAATCCCAGGGGCCTGGCTTGGCGCCAAGTAGCACCCACAGGCCACTATCTATGCTCTGGGGTGGAGGCGGATCAAGGGCGGCCGCCGTCAGCTCCCCTGAGAGGCAAGAGACTGGCGGGGTGGGTTTCTTGATGTCATTGCTGTGATCTGACACTACACACCTGTCGTGTGCGACTGTCAAAACCGCAGACTAACCTTGGAAGCGTGTGGAAAGAATCAGAGCTTTGTTCACTCCCGCGGGAAATACCCCGAAAGGGCGCAGGGCCACAGGCGCGCAAAGAGACCTGTGCAATTCTCCAAAAAATTAAACAAAGGGCCAGGGACGCATACTGAAAAATTCGCCTCAGCATGATCTAATCAGCAGAAACACATAAAACCACAATGAGGTATCACCTCACAACTGTCACAATGGCTATCATCAAAAAGTCTACAATAACACATGCTGCTGATGATGTGGGAGAAAAGCCGGAACTCTACTGCCTTGTTGTAGGCGATGTAAATTGCGTACAGACCACTGTGGAGCAACACAGCGAGGTTCCTTGGCAAACTAAAAATAAGTACTACCATAAGAATCCAGCCAATTCCACTCCCGGGTATATATCAAAAAACAAAACAAAATAAAAATAGTAATTCAAAAATATACAAGCACCGTGTTCAGAGCAGCACTTATTTACTGCTCTGGCTATTTACAATAGCCAAGGCATAGAAGCCAACCTAAATGTCCATTGACAGATAAGGATAATGAAGACTGTGCCGTAATATATGCCGATGTCTCTGTGTTGTATGTGTGTGTGTATATCAATACATGGAATATTACTCAGCCATAAAAAAATAACAAAATTCAGATGAAGAAAGTAACTGTATGCTATTTCATATTGGCTTGAATCTAAAAATACAAGCAAACTAGTGAATATAACTAAAAAGAAGCACGACTCCACATATATACAGAGCAGAACAAACTAGTGGTTGCCAGTGGGGGCAGGAGGCCGCAATATACAGGCGCGGGGAGTGGGAGGTACAAAAACTGTTGGATTATGGACAAGCCTCAAAGATGTACTCCACAAACCAAGGGGACATACTGCCAATATTTGCGTAACAAACTGCAAAAGCAGAGTTAACCTTTGAAAATCGATATACAAATAAAAAAGCTTTAAAACAATGTTTTGCCCTCTCAAAAATCAAAACAAAAAATTTAAGAACACAGCGATCACCAGATGACCTAGTAATGCCAGCTGAATGTTGCACCAGAGCGTAAAGCAGCGGCTGGGGCTCCTGCCGCAAAAGGAATGACAACTTTTTCCTTAAGCGTCTTCACCCGCTGCTTTCATTGATTACATGCACCTGTCTATCTTCGCCAAAAACTACGATTTAAAAAGAAAAATAAAGTCCACACACGGCTGGCGAGAAAATACACAGTGACCAGCCACTGCCCTCTCTGCAGGCCAGGGTCTCGACGCCCTGGATTTGGGCCTGAACTGCACACGAGCATCCGCGTGCTGGAAACCAGCTTCTGTAACCGAATGGACCGCTCAACCCATCAGGGCTGCCTGCCCGCCGCCACCTTGTCTTTGTTTTGTGCGAGAACAGCCCATTACCCGCCTTGGGGAACCCAGAAGAGAAAGCGACGTAACGAATAAAGTTGCAGTTACCGGGGACTTTAACAAGTGGCCCCCCGTCTGCCTCCGATCTTTGGGGTTCCGCCAGCACCGCCTCCAAGCCAGAGCAAGAGGACGGGAGAACCAGGCTGGCACTTGCCAGGGAGTTAGGGGCCTTGCAGACCCAGCTGCGTTGCCCTCGGGGGAGCCAGACTCTTCCACCCGCTCCTTCCCATTCCCCCACGGGCCGGAGCCCGCAAAAGCCTGACGGGAGGTCCAGCTCACGGGCCTGGCACTGACCACAGCTTTCGGCCACTCACTCATAAGTCTTTCTGAAATACCTGGCCCTGGCCGCCCAGGCCTCAGCCCTGGGGAGCAGCGGAGCCAGGGACCTCCCAGGGGAGTGTGAGAGACATAGAGGCGGACGGAATTTCGAGGAAAGGTCCTAGAGCCACGCCGAAACAGAATGCGGTGGACCAAGGAGGCAGGCGGATAGAAGGGGCTGGCGCCTGGGTTTCTTGAGGTGTCATTAAAGCAGCGGGCTAGCCGGCTTGGGGTGCGGAGGTGGGTTGGTTTCAACCTTACAATGCGCCTAGGGACGTGGATGGCCAATGACGAGACTAGGGAGCAGCAGGATTAGCAATCCCGGCACTGGGGACTGGCATCCCGAAAACACCCTAGGACATGTCCGGGAGTGTTTCGGGGAAGGCCATTCAGTGCCGGATTGCTATCCTGCTGTCCTCCCCTAGTCTCTCGTCACTTTGGCATCCCCCGTCTGAGGCGCATTTGTAAGGTGACCACGGCCACCTCCGTCACCGCCAAGGCCCACGCCGATGCTTTTCATGGACTCATCTCTCAGACGCGCCCAGCCCCACGCCATATCCTTCTTCCGCCTCCCTCTTGGTCCACCGCATTCTGTTTCCAGTGGGTCTCTAGCGATCTTCTCCGGAAAATCTCCGGTCCCTTCTTATGTCTCCTCACACTCCCTTGGGCAGCTTCCCCTGGCTCCGCTGCTCCCCCAGGGGCTGAGCCTGGGCGGTCTTCCCAGGGCAAGGTATGTTCAGAATAAGTACTATATGACGTGATGTGGGCCCAAGCTGTGGTTCAGTGGCCAGGAGTGAGCTGGACGCTCCCGTCAGGCTTTTCCGGGCCTTGCCGGCCCGTGGGGAAGTGGAAGGATGCGGGTGGGGAGAGGTCTGGGCTCTCCCCGAGGGCAGACCAGCTGGTCGCTGCAAGGCCCTAGACTCCCTGCAAAGTTGCAGCACTGGGTCTTCCGGTCTCTGCTCTGCTTGAGTCGGTGCCTGCGGCGGATCTCGCAAAGATAGAGGCAGACAGGGTTGCCACTATGCTGATTAAAGTCGCCCGGCTAAACATGCAACTTAGTCGTTAACTCGCTTTCTCTTCTGGCGTTCCCAAGGCGGGTAACTGGGGCTTGTTCTCCCAACAAACAAAGGACAAGGGTGGTCCGGCGCAGCACCCTGAAATGGGATGTGATGCGTGGTCATTATCCGGTTATACAAAGCTGGTTTCCAGCACCGTGATTGCTTCGTTTGTTGCAGTTTCAGGCCCGAAATTCCAGGCCTTCGAAGGAAACGCTGGGCCTTGCAGGGAGGTGCAGTTGCTTGTCACTTGTTGTATTTCTCCCAGCGCTCGATGTGGACTTTATTTTTCTTATTTTAAGAATTCGTAGTTGCGGAAAGATAGACAGGATGCATGTGTAATCAGATGATAAGCACTGGGTGTAAGACGCTTAAAGGAAATAAGTTGTCTATCTCTTCTTGCTCGCAAGGAGCCCCCAAGCCATCTGCACTTTTACTGCTTCTTGGTGCACATTCAGCTGAATTAGCTTAGTCAATTCTGGGTTTGATCCGTGTTCTTATTTTTTTGTGTTTTGGAATTTTTGAGAACGGCATAAACATAGTGTTTTTAAACTTTTTATTGGATACCGATTTTCAAAGGTTAAGCTCTGCTTTATGCAGTTGTTAGCCAAAATATGGCAGTATCCCGCTATGTTGTGGGAGTACCATCTTTGAGCTTGTCCATATCCAACAGATTTGTACTCCCACTCCCGGCCGCCACTGTAGTATTGCTCCTGCCCCACTGAGCACCACTAGTTGTTGCTTCGTGCGTCTGTATATATTGTGCAGTCTGCTTTCTTGTTATAGTTATAATTACTAGTTTGCTGTATTTTTAGATGTCGCCAATATGAATATGCATACAGTTACTTCTTCAAATCTAATTTTGTTATTTTTGATGGCTGAGTAATATTCATTGTATTGTATACTACCACACAGCATACACACAGAGACGATCATATATAACCAGCATGCTCTATTATCCATTCATCTGTTCAATGCGACATTTAGGTTGCCTTCTACTGGCCTTGGCCTATTGGTAAAATATAGCCAGCAGCAGTAAATAGTGCTGCTCTGAACACTGGGGTGGCTTGTATATTTTTGCAATACTATTTTTATTTTTGTTTTGTTTTTTGATATAATACCCGGGAGTGCAGATTTGCTGGATCTTATGTAGTACTATTTGTTAGTTTTCAGAGGAACCTCCCTGCTGTTCTCCACAGGTGGCTGTTACCCAATAGTTACATCCCTCACCAACAAGGCAGTAAGAGTTCCCTTTTCTCCCACATCATCACCAGCATGTGTTATGGTAGACTTTTTTGATGGATAGCGCATTGTGACAGTTGTGAGTGATACCCGTTTCGTTGGTTTTGATTAGGTGTTTCTCTCGAATTGATCATGCTGAGACAATTTTTTTCATATGCCTACTGGCCCTTTGTTTAATTTTTGAGAAGCAGCCAGGCCTCCTGTGTCCACTCGTGCGCTGCCCTTTCTGTTTCCCCCCAGGGCAGTGAACAAAACGGCTCTGATCTTTCCACACCTTCCAGAGGTTAGTCTGCGCGGTGTTTTGACAGTCGCACACGACAGGGTGTGTAAGTGTCAGATCAGCAGGCATAGGACATCAAGCAACCAGCCGCGCGCCAGCTCTCTTTGCCCGCAGGGAGCTGACGCCCAAGACATAAGATAGGTGGCCTGTGGGTGCTACTTGGCCCCTAAGCCAGGCGCCCTGGGATATGTCCTTCGAGGACTGCTCCAAGAGGCCCTAGACACAGAGGAGGTGGCTGACCCGGAGGTGCCGGTGGCAGATGCCAAGGGGAAAGGCGCAGGAACACTGACGACGAGGCGACGGGGCTGGCAACTCTCCTGTTGGTGGCCCCTGGCTCTTTTAAATATAACTCTGTTGCCTTGGCCTACTGCCCAGTCCCTGACGCAGACACCGCTCTTTCCTGGCCCATACTCACACAAGGTGAAAAGGCTAGAATATCAACCAGTGAGGCTTAAACCATGGTGAGAGGACCTTTGGAAAGACTTTCAGAGCAGGGTCTCGCTCCCTGCATCTGGCTAACCCATGGAGGGGCTGTCCAGGCCCTGTGGGGTATGCGAGCAGCATCCTGCCCCCTCCCATCCTAACTCATGCCAGGAGATCCCCCCCAGTCATGACGACTCAGGACATCCCCAGCCAAGGGTTCCTCCAAGCTGATACAAGGTATGTGTGGCACTCACCTGAGGTGAGAAATTTAGTGAGCACCAAAACGTCAAGATTTATTGAGCACTTAATGTACTATTTTAACCATTTCAAAATGAAAAAATCCATGTGATGAGCAAAATGTCAAAAATTTTTACTGAAGTATAGATTAATAGTGTTTATGCACTGCACAGCCACAGTACATGTGTTATACTGCCACACGTCAGTTATATGCTAGATATATTCTTTTTCATATTCTGGGTTGCATGATGGTTTATCATGGGATGAATTAGAGTTCTGCTTTGCTATACAGTAGGATCTTGTTTATCCAGTCCTTATATATAATAGTTTGCATCTGCTTGTCCCAAAAACTCCAGTCTTCCCTCCCATCCCCTCTCCTCCTGGCAACCACAATTCTGTTCTCATATCTCTGGAGTGCTGTTTCAAAAGATAGTTCATTTGTGTCATTTTAGATTCCACATATTAAGTGATATCATTATGGTATTTGTCTTTCTGACTTTACTTCTTGTATTATTCTTATCTCTTGTGTTGCATCCATGTAGCTGCAAGTGCTATATTTCATTCTTTTTGAATGGCTCCGTTCCGTTGCTGTGTGTGTATCACATCGTTCATCGATTCCTCTGTTGATGGACACCTAGGTGGCTTCCATGTCTTGGCTGTTGTAAATAGTGCTGCTAATGACATAGGATGGATGTATCTTTTCGAATTATAGTTTTTGCGTATATGCCAGGAGTGGGGATTACTAGATCATATGACAACTTTTTAAAAATTTTGGTCGCACACCATGGCTTGTGGGATTTTAGAATCCCCTACCAGGGATCAGATCTGGCCCTTGTAGTGAAAACACAGAGTGCTAACACTGGACCACCAGGGAAGTCCCTATTTTTTGGTTTTATAAGGAATCTCATACTGTTTTCCATAGTGGCTGCACGCAATTTACACCCTGTCCCACCAACACTTGTAGGAGGGGTTCCTGTTTCACATCCTCTCCAGCATTTATTAGCTGTAGATTTTTCTAATGATGGCCATTCTGCTGGTGTCAGTGGTACCTCACTGTGGTTGTGATGTTCATTTCTCTAATAAAATTAGTGATGTTGAAACATCTTTTCATGTGCTTATTGGCCATCTTTGGGAAATATCTATGTTAGGACTTCTGCCTATTTTTCAATTGGATTATTGAATTGTAGGAAATGTATATACAAAATGTCAAAATTTTAAATAGATTAAACAGTGCTGTTTTAAAGGCTGAGAAAAATGAGGAAGATATGCCATTATATGTTTTTATATAGTTTTTGATGGTTAATTTTCTCTCCCAGAATATTAAAGTGGTGGTGGTGAAAAGTTAGCCTAAAATATTGTACTTAATCCAAACCTGCATTTATTAGAATTTTACTTTTTTGCCTTTCACAGGAAGCAACTCTGATATTTTCATTAAAACTATTAACCATCATGAAAATACAGAAAAACTCATGTATGGCGGCGTTCACATTTCCTTTTGTCTCAGGCTTTGAGGGGCCTATGTGGACTGTCCACACCTGTGAGTTAGATATTGTTAAAAAAATAAAATAAGTGTAACTTGTCTCACAATCCATCACTTATTGGTACTCAAGTGAAATCTATTAAATACAGAGATTTAGGTGATGTCTGAAATCACATCACTCCACAGATAGTTATAATGGCAAATGACAGGAACAGAATGTCTCACTCTTCCCTCACAGCTCAGTTGGTAAAGAATCCGCCTGCAATGCAGGAGATCCCGGTTTGATTCCTGGATCAGGAAGATCCTCTTTGAGAAGGGATAGGCTACTCACTCCCTGTATTCTTGGGCTTCTCTTGTGGCTCAGCTGCTAAAGAATCTGCCTGCAACGTGGAGAGACCTGCGTTTGATCCCTGGCTTGGGAAGATCCCCTGGAGAAGGGAAAGGCTACCCACTCCAGTATTCTGGCATAGAGAATTCCACGACTATATCCATGGGGTCTCAAAGAGTGGGACACACTGAGTGACTTTCACTTTCCACTTCAATAGACTGGTTGAGCTTCCTAGGGGCCGCTAGTGGTAAAAGAACCCACCTGCCAATGCAGGTTTGATCCCTGGGTGGGAAGATCTCCTGGAGGAGTATATGGCAACCCACTCCAGCATTCTTGCCTGGGAAATCCTCATGGACAAGGAGCCTGTGGGCTACAGCCCCTGGGATCACAATGAGTGGACACCACAAAAGCAACTGAAGGTGCATACAGTAGACTCGTTAATAAACGTTGGTACCAGGCAGCTGCTTAAAAACTGAGGATGCGGTGTGGGTTTTAATTGAAGTATAGTTGATTTATAATGTTGTGGTAGTTTCAGGTATATAGCCAAGTGATTCAGTTATACACATGCACGTATATATTCTTTTTCATTATGGTTTATTATAAAGTGTTGAATGTAGTTCCCTGTGCTATACAGTAGGTCCTTGTTCATTTCATATATAGTAGTGTGTGTATTGGAGAAGGCAATGGCACCCCACTCCAGTACTCTTGCCTGGAAAATCCCATGGACAGAGGAGCCTGGTAGGCTGCCAGTCCATGGGGTCACTAGGAGTCGGACACAACTGAGCAGCTTCACTTTCACGCGTTGGAGAAGGAAATGGCGACCCACTCCAGTGTTCTTACCTGGAGAATCCCAGGGACACAGGAGCCTGGTGGGCTGCTGTCTATGGGGTCGCACAGAGTCAGACACAACTGAAGCGACTTAGTAGCAGCAGCAGCAGCAGTGTGTGCATGTTAATCCCAAACTCTTAATTTATTCCTCCCTCCCGCCCTTTCTCTTTTGGTAACCATAAAGTTTGTTTTCTATGTCTGTGAGCCTATTTCTTAATAAGTTTTTTTGTATCATTTTTTAAAGATTCCACATATAAGCAATATTATAGATTTGTATTTTTCTGTCGTTTATTTTACTTAGTATGAAAATCTCTAAGCCCATCCACGTTGCTGCAATACTTCATCCTTTTTATGGCTGAATAATATTCCATTGTATATATATACCACATTAACCCATTCATCTGTTGATGGACATGTAGGTTGCTTCCATGTCTTGGCTATTGTGAATAGTACTGCTATGAACATTGGGATCCATGTATCTTTTCAAATGAGTGTTTTCATCTTTTCCAGATATATGCCCAGGAGTGGGACTGCAGGATCCCATGGTAGTTCCACTTTCAGTTTCTTAAGGAGCCTCCGTAACGATTCTCCACCATGGCTAAACCAGTCAGTGTGGGAGGGTTGCCTTTTCTTCACACCTCTCTAGAAGTTATTATCTGTAGACTTTTTAATGATGAAGCTGGGTTCCTTCTGAAGCGCCCTGGCCTCCAGGAAATAAACAGTAGGTGAAAAAGGCTGGTACACAAAAGTACGTAGCGCACGCCACTCCTTGTGTTAAACTGTGTGAAGCTGCTGTGGACTCAAAGTGTGTGTCAGTATGTCTCCCTGAAACGTGTGTGTATATTGACACCCCAGCCCCCCAGTGTGGCTGCATCTGCAGACGGGCCCCCAAGAACGCTGTCAAAGTTAAATGAGGTCAAAAGGGACCTGATCCCCTAGAAGAAGCGTGTCCGAAGAGTCCCCAGAGAGCTCCCCTGCTCTCAGATCAAGGGAAGGGCACGTGAGGACGTGGTGAGGAGGTGGCTGAACCAAGCCTCCAGAAGTGAGCTCAGGCTGCAGCCTCCAGAACCAGGAGAGGTTCACTGCAGCCTCGGCGGCTGGGCCTCTGTTCTGTGGTGGCAGCGCAGGCAGAGTCATGAGATGGCTGTTTTCACAGAGAGGATGTTTCTAGCCTCCTCCGGGACTTGGCAGGTGTTACACAGTCCATCCTCCTGCACCTGCTCGTGTTTGTATCTGTGCCTATGCAGATAGATTCTCAGGTGCCTCCCTTCAAGACACAGAGTCTCCCCTGAACGAGATGTGGAGGGGATGGCCTTAGACTTTTGAGTGGCTTGTAAAAGGCAATTCCCCCAACCTCGCCCACCATGTAGTAAGGAGGCTCAAGTCACACCTGAGAGGCCCACATGGGGAGCAGCCATGTGAGGGGGCCTCGCGGAAGCCCCAACACCTGCCCACCCCACCCCCACCATGAAGCTGATGCCTCTGTTGCAACTTCGTGAGGGCCCCTCAGCCAGCACCCCTCAGACAGATCACTCTCAAACTCTCAACTGTGAGGTAATGTTTGTCCTAAGCCACCAAGTCAGAAGTAATGTTTAGGCAGCAAGAGATAAAAACACCATGCAAGTATCACCCACCACACATCTGAAATGATCAAACCATGTCTGCCAGCCCCTGGGAACCCCAGACCTGTGCAGTTCTGGCACTGAATGGGTCCCCAGGTCACTGCACCCCAGCATGAGCACGTGCAGGCGGGCAGGTTTCAGAGCGAGGTTTAATGCCATGTGCGTCCACACACGGAAGCTATTTCCACCAAAAGAGGAAATAAACTCGTGCCAGGGACTTTCTAGAGTCCATCCAGAGAGCCTGGGCAGTTCCAGATGCAGATGGCAGGAGGCAGCACAGCAGACATCTGGAGGGGGGACAGAGCAGGGTGAGCAGACGCCACTGCCATGTGCTTTCCCATCTGTGAGATGGGCATCCCTCCACCCCGACCAGACCCAGGCAGGCTGAGGCTCCAGGATAGAGCCCCAAGGGGCCACACCCACCCATAGACCCAGGTTGCCATCCTATAGTTCTGTACTACCGGGCAGGGGGCTGGTGCAGGGCCCTGCTCTCAGGATTGTTCAGGTGAGCCCCCTACACCTGCCACCCCAGCCATGGACCTGCAGGCAGTTCTGCTCCTCTGCTGCTCAGGGATCCCAGGCTACCCCCACTGACTGCTGCTGAAACTCACCAGAGGGGCCTGAGGTTGTGAGTTTAGTCATCCTTCTTGAACTTGCCGTTGATGTAGGGCACCCAGTCCAGAATCAGCCGCCAGTCAGTGGCCCATACCAGCCCCACAGCACCCACGGCACCCCACAGGCTCGCCGTGGGGACCCTGCAAAGACAGCAGGGGTCAGGCCTCAGCACCCCTCCAACGCAGCTGTTCATCAGGTGTCTGCCTTGCACCTGGCCCTGCCCCACGTGTGGTGGGACACATCTTGCTGATGACCCCGAGGCAAGGCCATTCCCGTCTGCTTTCATATCAAGATCTGCTTAAGGTTTTATTTGAGGAATTCTGCTAAGAAAAGAAAAGCCCAAGCTCAAGCTTGTAACCATAAGGACAGAAAAAGCTTGCAGGGAGACACATTAGCGAATGCAGTTTACAGCAGCTCCATCCCCGAGACAGCCAATGGACAGAGGTAAGAGTTGTCAGGGACCCATCCTACTGATGAGACCATGGCACAGAGAGGGCAAGCCATGTCCCTGAGACACACAGCCCGCTGGGTGCAGAGCCAAAGCAGGGGCTCCAAGACTACCACACCCCACGTTTACATCCAGCAATGGGCATGGTCAAGGACATCCCCAACAATCCCACCTCCTGGACTGTATACCTCCCTTTGAGTGTCAGCTGGACCCAGTCACACCCCTAATGAATAAAATATGGAGAGGGGTAAATCACTGCGGATAGTGACTGCAGGCATGAAATTAAGGCACTTGATCCTTAGAAGGAAAGCTTTGACAAAGCTGGACAGCATATTAAAAAGCAGAGCCCTCACTTTGCCGACAAAGGTCCATATAATCAAACCTATGGTTTTTCCAGTAGTCATGTATGGATGTGAGTGTTGGACCATAAAGAAGGCTGAGTGCTAAAGAATTGATGCTTTTGAACTGTGGTGCTAGAGAAGACTCTTGAGAGTCCTTTGGAATGCAAGGAGATCAAACCAGTCAATTCTAAAGGAAATCAACCCTGAACATTCATTGGAAGGACTGACTTTGGCCATCTGATGTGAAGAGTTGACTCATTGGAAGAGACCCTGATGCTGGGAAAGGTTGAAGGCAAAAGGAGAAGGGCGCAGCCAAGGATGAGATGGTTTCATCACCACCTCAATGGACATGAGTTTGATCAAACGCCAGAAGACAGTGGAGAACAGAGGAGCCTGGGTGTGCTGCAGTCCATGGGGTAGCAAAGAGTTCACTACTTAGCAACTGAACAACAGAATCAGAGCCACCTGCCCTCGACCCCACCGTCCTGGCCACTGGCCTTAGGGCCTGTGGATGCTCACAGAGGGAGGTGGCAACGAACCTGACCTCCAAACGGCACCCAAGGTGATGCTGCTGAGAGTCCCTCGTGGGCCTTCCTTACACCCTCAACACCTCTCCTCCATTTCTCACAGGAAGACACCAGGGCTCTGAGAGGGGCTAAGTGCAGGGTCTCCATCTGGTGAGCATGTATGCTCGGAATCTGACACAACCGCACAGTGCCTCCTTGCGGTGAGTCCTGCTTCCCGGCCTCCGGAAGCCAGTGTAGAGTGCAAGGCTGCACCCATTCCTCTTTAGTTTTTACATCAATCTCCTGTCATGGATCATACCGTTTTAGTTTTTCCTTGTCCAGGGACTACAGTGTCAGCCTGCAAGGTTCTGTTTATCGCTGTCTCTGGCACCCAACGCAGTGCTAGGTGAGAGCACACACTGGTGCTCATTGGGTGCTGATGAGGGTGTCGCTGCTCTGATAAGGCAGACAGGGACAGATAGATAGACGGTAATCGAGGGCTCGAGCTGCCCCGGGGGAGGGGCGATAGGGGTCTCTGGTGGTCCCACCCGACGCCAGGGACCGCTTTTCGGCCTGAGTTGCCCCAATTATAAAGTGCCACTGTCACTGTCCACCCGAAGGTCCCTAGCAGCGCCGCCGTCTAGGGACAGTCCCCACGTTTCACTCTCCCTGCCATGGCTCGAGGACACGACTGCCGAGTACAGGTCCCTGTTTCTCAGCGCCCCACGTTGTGGGTTCCCCAATCCCGCTGCCACGTGGGGCCACACCCATTCCACCCGTCCCCCACGGGGACCAGGGACAGATACAAGTGTCGGCTTCACAGCAACGTCAGGCAGAAAAGAAAAGCCAGGAGCGCACAGAGTCGGTTTCCAGGCTCCAGGAGCTGAGCGGGGGCGCTGGGCGCGGACCGGGTGGGCACCATCGTGGCCCCTAGGTGGAGCGGGTTGGGGGCCCGCCACACGAGTGTGCCCGGGGAGACCACGCAGCCGGTCCGTGCCTCATTTCCCCATCTGGGACCCGGAAAGACAAGGGGCTCGGGGACTCGGGCTACGTCCTCACCAGTTTCTGGCCAGCTGGCGGTAGCGCGGGCCCAGGAACCTGGTCAGCATCGCGGCGCCTTCCCTGCTCAGGGTGACCCTGGCCCTGCCGATTCGGGCGCACTGCGCAGGCGCGCTAGCCGCAGCGCGCAGGCCCGCAGGGAGGCCCCGCCCTGCCCCGCCCGCTCCAGGGAGAGCTGGCAGTGGGACACCTTGAGACCGCCGCCGCTGCGCACGCAGATTCACAAGCTATTTACACTAACTTCCGGGAACGGTCTGAAGAACTGACTGGAATGGGCGGGCCCTGGAGGCCGGGCCTTGTGATCACGTGATGCGCAAAGCTGGCTCAGCCTCTGGCTGTCAGAGCGTCCGGAAGGTGCGCAATCCGCAATTCGCGGCGTTTTGTGTTTGTGTCCCAGTTAGGTGCTAGAACTTTACTTTTAGTTAAAGAAACTGAGACCTGACGGGGAAGCGACTCGTCCAGAGTCGCACAGAGGGGAAGGGTGGCGATTTGAACTCTCTTTTGGAGGAATTGGGCGTTGTCACTGGACTCGCTGCGTGTGACATCTTGCCAGATGATAGTGCTTCCTCTAGCCTCGGTTTGCTGGCACTAAGTTGTGTGTTGCTCGGAGGCGGGCCCAAAATTGTTTGCACGTTTCGTTTGGGAGATATTCCTCATTCCAGCAGCAGAGGGGGGCCTGGCTCCTCACGCTGTGTGCATTCAGAATACCACCTTTTAGCTGGTGGACCCAGAACAGGCGAGTCCTCGTCATTCTGGGGCTCCAGCAGCGAATGTAGGCTTGGAGATGCGGACTGGACACCGTGGAGTTTGTCTGGCCAGCCCAACCCATCCTCCTGGGATCCGCCCTGGGCACCTCCTGAGACTATAGCCTCAAACCTGCCCCTGGCCGCTGACCAAAGGGTTGGTTAGAGACCACGGTCTGGGCACGACGGATGCTCGCTGCTACTGAGTTGAACATAGTTTCTCTGCCTTTTCAGATGCCCTAGGATTTCTTACGTTGGAATCAGAGAGGACCTGAAATAGGCTCTGTCCTTGATGGAAAACCTAAAAAGTGGGATTGAGGGGCCACCCTGAAGATTGTAGAATCTGAGACAGAGATTAGAAAAGATGAGCAGACATGGGCATAGAGGCCTTCGGGCTGCAGGTCCTGGATCCAGCAATTTCTGAAGCTCTGCCACGTTGCTCCTTGTGCTTAATGCACTTCAGCTCAGGGGGCAGAATGCTTTTTTATTTCAAGTGATAAAAATCAGATTAAGAGGAAGTAAGTAAGGCATGTTAGGTGACTTCAGGCTCAGCTGCATCCAGGAATCTAGCAATATCATTACATGCTGTCTCTCCATCTCTCAACTCCTGCTTTCCTCTGTGTTGCCTGTACTCTCTGGTGAACTCTCTCTGAGCAGAGGCACTCAGAAACTCCTGGTTGACATAGAAACTCCGGGTTGACATTCCAGCAGCCCTTGTAGGAAGATAGCACCTCTTTCCCAATAATCTCAGAAAATGCCCCAAAGCTGGTCCTTACTAGCATGTTGTGGAAACAGAAGAGCCAGCCCTTCTCATTTGAGGATGTGGGCTAAAATTGGAGGAGCCCCAAAATAGAATACGAGGATTCTGTGACCAGAGAGATGGTGAATAAGCAAGAATGGTTGCCCTCCCACCCTCACCCCTAGCCACCCCTGGGTTGCATGTAGGATCCCCGTTTGGCCCTCAGGAAACCGAGCTCTTTTCTCACGTTAAATTCACATTACATACAATTAATGCAATGGCAGGTAAGAGGGGTACCTGGACACAGACCCACAGGGAGAGGCCACCTGAAAATAGAGGTGGCGATCAGGGTGATGAGGCTGCAAACTAAGGCACACCCTGGGCCCCTGGAAGCTGGCAAGAGGCAGGAAGGACCCTCCTGTGAGGGCCAGGAGGGAGCATGACTACCACACCTGAAGCCCCATCCCCGGAATCCCTTAGGCCCGCGTGGAGCTGTTTCAGCTGCTCTGGGAGCCATGCAAGCGCACACAGGAAGTGGCGCCATCCCTGGAGCGTGTATGCCCAGTGACGCCCAGGCATCACCTTCCTCACCCCTTTTCATCCAGAAGCACAAAACAGCTGAAAGATCAAGGGAGAGCCAAGTATTGTCATAAAATGTCATTTATTGCTACAGTGCTGTTATGTACAGGACAGGTTGCCAAATCGACTCTTAAAGAGGATCACTATTAAAAGAATCCAGCCAGCTGTGTTGAGTTGTATAAAATTATTTTACTTAAATTTTTTTTGTTTTAAAAAAAGTCAGTTATCCTGAGGCACTCAGAGCACAATTTTCCTGTAACTGTGATTCTTCCCCCTCCCTCAAGGCTTTTTCCCTGGGCTGGGTTAATCTCATTTTATATATATATATAACATATAAAACTTAAATTATATATGTGATAGAGTTCAGAAATCTGTGGGCCTCAGGGAGCTGCAGAGGGAAACTGAAGCAGCTTCCCCAGAGATAAGACCCACAGACCAGAGGGATCACCTAGGAGTGTGACTTGGTCTTGGCAGGAGAGCCCAGGGGAACCCCAGGAGTCCAGAGGTGGCCCCCCCAAGCTGGGATATCCCACCCATCCTGGTCTTGGGGTTTCCTCAAGCTTCTCATGGGATACCCAGCCACAGGGGCATTCCAGTCTTGGGGGACAAGCAGCCCCAGTGCTTGGGGAATGAGGGTGGGAGTCTTCGGGTAGATGCCTGGGACGCTGGTGGTGTGGGGTGCCCACAGCCAGCCTGGGGGGTCCATAAGGCCTCTGTGCAGGAGAGAAGGGAGGGCAGGTGAGATCCCACTGGGCCTGACTCCATGCCTAGGTGACACAGAGTGACCATCTTGGACTTTCAGTTTAAGTCTGGGATGGTCCCAGCAGTCCAGGTTGAATTGGCTCCCTTGAACACAGGTGAGAAGGGTACATGGGGAGGCTTGGGAGCTGGCACTTAGAGCCTGAGGGTAGCCCACCCTCCAGGGTTGCAAACACACAGACCAAGGGCCTTTCTAGGCAGGCACCCTGTACATCCCCACCCCCCCAACATACACATCAGGACAACCACTTGGAGAGCGGGGGTTTCTGTGCTAGAGTTCGAAGCAGGGGCTCAGGTCCCCTGGCCAAATAGGTGAAGATGTACAAGCCCTGAGCCCAGGAATGCTGGTTTTCACAAAGTCCTATCTTGGAGAGGTCCACAGGCTCGGGGCTCAGTGTGGGGCTAGCAGCAGGACGGAGGGACGGAGCTGCTTACAGGGGAGGAACCTTGACCTTCTGAGCTGGGATCATCCCTGTCTCCACTGAGATTCCCCATCAGGGTGAGGCCCACCCACCATTTCACAGAGAGCAAATCTTAGAGAACAGGCCCCCCACGTTAGAACTGGAACAAGATGGCAGCAACCACCCGTGGGACCAGCAGCTCTCAGAGAGGATGGGAGACCACAGGTCTACATGAGGTCTTTTTTTGCCATGCTCCACTGCACGTGGGATCTTAGTTACCAGACCAGGGATGGAACCTATGTCCCTGAATTGGGAGCATAAAATTTTAACCACCGGACCGCCAGGGAAGTCCTGGGGTCATTTTAATACAATTTTTAATAATCTGGTTGATAATGAAATGCAATGCTAATTTCTAGAAACAGCAGCAGAAATAGCAAGAGACAAGACACTTTATACAAAAAAATTTGCTTACAAAACATATGCAAAAAAGCTAAAAAAAAAAAGCATTCTAATTTTCTTCTACGTTATATATATATAAAAAAATCTCGTAACTAAGGTTCCTTTTATTTTCCTTAAAAACAAAAACAACGATTAGGCTTAGGCACGATTTGCTGCTGGCTCCGAACAGCTTCTCCCTCCCGTGAGCAGCATGTTTGACCTCATACTTAACTTAAGGCATCTTTTTTTTCTTTTCTGACAAAGTGTATATATTTCTGGCTTGCTTTCTTGCTTGGTTTCAGGTTCTATTGCCAAAAACAAACAAACAAAAATGCTCCTTTGGGCCCAGGCCCGGGCGGCAGGGCCTAGACACAGTTTCAGGATCCATCCGGTAGGAGACCTGGTGGCCGGGCCCGGGGCGATGCTGGCTCGAGGTTGACCTCGGGCAACGTGGGGCGGGGATCTGGCCTCCGGCGTGACCGTCTCAGGTAAGACCGAGGTGGGGTCACTTGTCCGGGCAACATTCCTGTCACAGGTGCCCGGCAGGGTTGTGGGCCTCGCCCAGGCCGGGGTGGGCAGCCGACAGCACCATCTGGGGGTCTCCAACCACGCCTGATACCTTCTCCTCTTCCCTGCGCTTCAAGCAGGCCGCTTTGGGGTTCAGGTTACGCTCTGAGGGGAAGGGAGAGCACTGTGGGAGAGGGTCCACCGGGGAGAGGGGAAGAAGTGCACCTCCGTGTCTCTGCCCGTCCGCATAAGGCCGCGGGGGCGCAGTGGGCAGAGCGCCGGTGGGCAGGGCGGGAGTGGGGTCTGCAAAGTGGGCGGAGCGCCACTGGTGGGGAGGGCGGGGCGGGGCGGCCGGGCGCCTACCTCGCACCTGCTGCTCCAGGCCCAGAATGACCTGCACGGCCTGTTGCAGGATGAGCAGCTTGGTCTGCGCCTTGTCCGACTTGAGGTGCAGCTGGCACATGCGCCCCAGCTCCCGGAAGGCCTCGTTAATGTCCCGCACGCGCACCCGCTCCCGCGCGTTATTGGCCATGCGCCTCTCCCGGTCCCTCAGGTCTTTCTCCTCCAGGGACAGCACCTCCTCCGTACTGCTGAGTCACAGCACCAGGGGCCCCATTAGTCCTGGGCGGGGTCGTGGGGAGGGCACCCGCTGGCTGTGCGGGCGCACGCCCTGGGCAAGCTCCAGGGGCGCCCTGTGCCTGGCTGCAGGCAGGGCCTCGACCCCCACCCCAGGGTAGACAGGGAGCTTGAGCGCAGTCTTTGCCCCCTGCCTGCTCCCCGTGCCCAGGATGGCCCAGGAAGCAGGGGAGGCCCCATAACCCCTCCCGGGATGACGACCTTCCCCTTCAGAGCAGTTGTTTGCTGAATGATGGAGCTGGGCCTAGCTGGACCACCTCAGGCACAAAGGGCCTGGGACCTCTGGAAAGAGGGTTCACAGCGTTGAGACCCCTCACTCTGGGCCCCTAGAAATGTCTCTCCCCATGTTGGACTCTGGCTGCCCGACAGCCACCCTGTCTTGCCCGCAGACCCCTGGAGCCTGGTACTTGCACTGTGAAAGCTGTATGGTGGATGCAGTGTCGAGCCCTCCCCAGTCTGTAACAGGGGCTCAGTTTGCCACCTGGAGACCACGTGGTTAACACCCAGCTCAGGCCCCCGCTGTGCAGCAGGGGGCGCTGCACAAGCCATCTCTGCCTGTTTCCCAGCACAGGGCCAGTCTCAGACACCCACCTTGTGGCCTGGGGCCCTGCTCTACCTGCCTACCCTGCCCCCTCAGGCCTAAGTGACCCCTGTGGGTGGCGGCAGCGGCCGGAGCCCAGGACAAGCGCGCAGACCAAACTGACAGTCAGGCCTCAGGTCCCCTTTCTTCCCTCAGGTCCTGGCGGGCAGGGGCCATAGGGGAAGAAAGGCCTGGGCCATAGCCCTGGCATCCAGTGCTCCAGTGCTTGGGCGCAAGTGCGAGGTGAGGAGGGCGGCTGGGGGAGGGGAAGCATGGGAGGCAGAGAGCAAAGAGGCAGGCGCGAGGGGTGGGACACACACACACACACACAGCATGACACGCACATCGCCATGGAGATGTGGAAACCTCAGAGCTGAGGGGATAGAGGACAACAGGCCAGGGCCCTAGCTCCAGTCCAAGCGACAGCACTGCAGAAAAGAAAGGGTTAACAGGGCAGCAAAGGTAGGGTGGGGGAGTTAAGGAGGCAGCGGTGCGGGGCCTCGCTCAGCCTTTGGGATGGGGGTGAACCCCCCTGCAGGTGGGGCTGATGGGCTCTCGTGGCCATAGAGTGCCTGCTCAGAGCGACAGAGAAGCCTGTGGGACCCAGGGGACGCTAGATGCTGCCAGCCCAGCTCTGGGCTTCGTGAGAAGGAAGGACTGGGGAGGTGGAGGATTCTCTGGGGTCTGGGGACACAGTTTTGCACCCAAGTGCCCAGGTCTAGAGGGCTAGGGATCTGGAGTCTGTTCTTCCCATCTCAGAGAGAACAATGAGGCCAAGACAGGCAGAGGGCCAAGATCAGGAGCGGGGTATGGTCACTGGGGGAGTGGTCACTGCAGTGACAGTCACTTTCAGGGAGGGTGGTCACTGTCAGGGGCGATGGTGACAGCAGGGAAGCGGTCACTGAGGGAGGGATGGTCACTGCAGGAGAAGGAAAGTCAGCGGGGGGTGATGTCACAGCAGCAGAGATGTCTCTGCAGGGAAATCACGGGATGACATCACTGCAGGGGGGCGCTCATAGCAAGGGGTGACATCACTGCATGGAGAGATCATAGCAGGGAAGATCAAGGCAGGGGAGGTGGGCTCCAGGAAAGGGGGGCGAGCAAGGGCAGTGGAGGGAAGGGAGCGCGCCCCCACTGACCTCGCACCTGCTGCTCCAGGTTCAGGATGACCGACACGGCCTGGTGCAGGATGAGCAGTTTGGTCTGGGGCTTCTCACTGTTGAGGTGCAGCTGGCACATGCGCCCCAGCTCCTTAAAAGCCTCATTGATGTCTCGGACCCGCAGCCGCTCCCGTGCGTTATTGGCCACCCGGCGCTCCTTCTCCCGCTCAGCCTTCTGCTCTGGGGGGAGAAGGTCGTCCTCGTCCTCGTCTGGGCTATGGGGCCAGGGGCCAGAGGAAGACAGTGAGGCAGGGCTGGGGGTGGATCCGCCGCTGCCACGGGAGTGGGCATCCCAGGCGTGTGCACGTGCACCCCCGGGAGGCCCTGTGCACATGTGTGGTGGGCCGCGGGAGGGGAGGAGAGCGGCACCTGGACCGGGTGCGTGGAGCTTTGAGGTCCTTCTTCTCATCCTCGGCTGTGTCAGCTGCCACGTTCTCTTCATCCTCTTGCTCTTCCCGCTTGATGTCGGTGGTGCCCGGGGCAGTGCCGCGCCCAAGATCTGCAAGAGGCAGGGGTCAGCAGGCCATGTGGAAGCCCGCGGAGAGCTGGTCCCCAGCCCCACACGGGCATCCGTACCCAGACCCCGAGGACCAAAAGGCCTTGGAAATAAAGTACACAAAGAGATTATGGCCACTCAGGGCCGGAGAAGTCTCCTAAAACACTGAAGCACTGTCCTCGAAACAGAAATCAATAAACTTGAATATACCCAACTTGAGAACATCTCATCACCATGAAAATAAGCAGCTGAGCCACAGAACAGAGACTCCTCACCCACAAGCTGAGAAAAGGGAGGAGTCTCAGTGAGGGGAGGGCAGGAGTGTCTAGGGAGCAGGCAGGGCACCTGGGCACCGCAGCTGCTTCATCACCCCTAATGGAGGAAACACCATGGGTCTTAGCACCGTGGGTGTGACCTCTTGGGAAAACCCTCTGGCTTGACCTGGAAAAAGCAGCAACACACAGACCCGGAAATCCCAACCCACACCAGGAGACACTGCTCAGGAGATTCTGGAAAGTGCCAGCACAAGGGCCCAGGGTGGGGAGGGGCCTAGTGTCCCCTGAGGCCAGGGTGGTCCTTGCATGGGTGGGAAGGCCACCCAGCAGGATGGCGACATAAAGCAACCTGCGGCGAGGGTATACAGCTGCTTGAAGTCACTGTGGATCCCAGGAAGGTCTGGGCTGTCCTGTAGGAAGGGGTGACCCCCTGGGAAGAGACTAACTCGGGTCTCTTGGCCCTGCTGGCACCAGGCTGGGCGTCCTGGGCCCTGTCGGGTCTGGGTAGCATCCCCACCAGACAATGCCCCCCCAACCCCAGGATGAGACCCTGGGTGTGGAGGGATGCAATCTAGACATCCAGGAAGCACAAATCAGAGCCAGGCTGGTTCTAGGGGTGGGGTGTGCAGGCAGGCATTAAGATTGTGTGGTGGGGGCCTTGTCAAGTCTGCATAGCACACTATGTCACCTCACAACCTGTTTTTCACAAGGTTGCTGAGGGCGGGGTGGATGGAGCAGCCTCCATGAGATTCAGGGCTCTAAACCCCAGTGGGCAGCCTGCCACAGTTACCCCTTTCTGCTAACGATCTGCGAAGTAGATGGTTTTCCCCTGCTGACTACGGGACACGCAGCATGCTGCCACTCCCTCAGTCTTGAAAAAAACCCTCTTGACCTCACCCCGTCTCGCTACTGCTGACTTCTCTGCTTCCCAGAACAATTAACACCCCAGAAATCCACTGACCTTGGCCCCCCTGCCCTGGCCGGGTCTTCAGCTCAGCATCTGACACAGTGTGCCCTCCTCCCCAAGCCTCAGTACTCGCCCTGATGCACAGATCTAGGATCTGCCCTGTCCGCACTCCACCTGGGACCCTCCAACTCCAACATGTGCCAAGGACGCCTAGATGCCACCTCCAGACTGGTACCCCACCTCATCTACCACGTCTTCACATCCTTCAGAGCCCCTGGAAGTTGCCCCTCATGGCCTCTGCCCAGGTTGGTCCCCAGCAGCCACCGACACCCTCCTTCCTGGAGAAGCAGTCTCTTCTGCCCCCAGTTTGTCCTCCCAGCAGCAGCCACCAGAGGGCGCCTGTGAACACCTGAGCAAATCCCAGGCCCTCTTCTGTCCACAGCTCTCCAGGCTCCCCACCTGCTCTGAGGTAAAAGCCCAAGTTCTCCCATGGCCCACAAGGCCCTGAACCACCTGCCTTCCCCTCCTCCCTCTCCTCACTTGGCTCCAGCTGTTCCTCCAACATGCTAGACACAGTCCTGCCCCAGGGCCTTTGCACGTACTCACCCTGGCACCTGCCTGCTCACTCCTAACTTTAAAACTGCACACTCTGCAGCGCCCCCTCCCCGCCCACCAACTTTCCCTCCAGCATGTGTCCTGACACGCTCACTTCACCTTCCGACTTCCAAACAAATCACCCCCTTTCTCTGCTCAATCTGTTTTGTTCCCCAGCTCCAGAAGCAGCAGTGCCCCCACCCCAGCCTTGTGGGACCCCAGGACCAGGCCCAGTAGGGCTTCTCTGGCGAGGCTGAAGGTGGCACTGATGTGGAGAGTACATTCCTCTGCCCCTTCCTTAGTACCCTGGGGCCTCAGTTTCCTCAACTGGAAATGGGGGTAGACAGTCCTGAGCCCCCTTTTCCAGACGAGGAACAAGGGGTCAGCCCACTGGTGGGCCCTCCAGGGTGTCTCAGCACAGACAACGCTGCTGAGACTCACCACCATAGGAGTCAGGCGGCCGGGAGAGGTCGGGGAGGGCCACATGGTTGTGCACGAGGCCACTGCTGCCAGACAGGCCGTCCTCCGAATGGCTGCTTCCCACCTGTGGATGAGGGGGGGTCACTGGCGCTGGCCTGGCCTGTGCAGCCCACCCACCCTCCTCCCAGGTCTGCCCTCACCAGCACTTACCAGGCCTGCATGGCGCCCACCCAGTGGCATGACAGGGCCAGCGAAGCCCGAGGTCAGTGCCCCATGGCCAGGTAGCAGCCCGTGCACATCGCCTGCAGTGCCCACAGCATGGCTGCGGAGCACGTGGATGGCTTCATCCAGGTGATCCTCCACTTTGCTCTGCTGCAAGAAAGGTGGTGAAGGGCTGGGAACAGCCGCCAGCGACCTTGCTGACCACTGCCTTGGACCTCATCCCCAATAAATTAGTTGAGACGTCCATTCTGGTCAAGGGGCACCTGTCCTGTCACACATTCTGCTGTTTCCACCACATCTGGGGCTCTTACAGGACATGGTTTCCACGTGACCATGGCAGAAACGAACTGCTGAGCCAACCTGCCCCCCTACCCCATCAGTGGACCTCCTCAGGCACCCACCGTCCTTGGAACAGGTATTCCTATCTGTCCCTGTGCATCTACCCCACACTCCCACCATGGCGCACCCTCCCCAGCCCCCAGGACGCTCACCAGGCCATGGAGACCCCCATCGTAGCTGGGCGATAAGGCACCGGGGGCTCCTGGTCGGGGCCACTGGGATGTCCCTGGAAGGGGCAGGAGACATGCAAGTGAATGGGCACAGGTTTGAGGTGTGTGCCACGCAGCCTGACACAGGAAGCAGCAGGGCTGGACCGGGAGGCCCAGGCTACAATGCTCAGACTGGCCACATGGGGGCTCCCACGCCCGCAGGTCGGTCTAAGGGCTTGAGCCTGGATCTGGGCCCAGCTGACCTGGCAGCTCCTGTCTGGGGTGTGCACCCAGTGGGAAGGTCACAGCTTTGCACCTCAGTTACCACTTCTATGAAACCCATGGGGAAGGAGGCTCCTCCCAGTCCCACCGCACCTAAGCCCTGAGAACACTGTACAGGCCTATGGGTACTGTTAAAACTGCCCACACACCCCAGAACCCTTGGTCGTCCTCTCTCCTAGGACCTGAGTCCCCGTCCAGAACACAGCACAAGGCACACAGTGGGCGTCTAACTAACAACCGTAGGGGTGAATAAACGCCAACACGCCCATGTCTGCTCTGGCTCTTGGGTACCCCAGGGCTCTCCTGGATCCCTCTGCCTCTGCAGTGCATGGAGCACTCCCTCCCAGCCTTAGCCTGTTTTGTGACCTGAGATCCCCCTCCTCCAGGCTGCCCTCCTCGACAGCCTGGGAGACAACCGTGGGAACATGAGCTGAGGCAGATGGTTGGTCCAGCTCCCCACCCAACTGGGGCTGCAGTCACCAGCCCTGAACCCCTCCCCCAACACCCTGCACAGACCTGGCAGGCCCTGTGGGGAGCCCACGGGGGTGGAGGGGCTGGAGGAGAAGTTATTGCTTGAGTGATCCGGGGAGTAGATCTGTGATGGGACAAGGAGAAAAAAAGCCACCAGGTGGCCTGTCAGGGCCAGCTTCTCGGGGTCACTGGCTCAGCCACCCACCACATCCCACGCCTCACCGAGGCCAGGGCCTTGCCAAGGGCATCTCCGGAGCTGCTGGATGTGGTCCCACGGGAGCCTGTGAGTGGAGAGATGTGAGGCCCTGGCTGACAGAGGCTACCGCACAGATGCCCCAGCCTGGCCCTGGGCAGCCCAGCCAGTCGGGGTCTGCTGCCGTCCAGTACCTGCCTCTGCAGGGCTCTGGGGCCAGGTGGGCTGTAGGGCCATGTGAACAGCACACTTTGGCAGCCTCAGTTTCCCCAGTGGGGGCCCCTAATGAAAGAGCCATTTTGAAACAGCTGAGGGGGGCTAAGGAGCCGATGGTAACAATGATAACCAGGACCACACTGATAATGATACCAACAATACTAATCTTGAGCCCATGGGGGTGGGGGATAAGGGGCTGTACCCAGGAGGCTGTCCGCCCCGCTGACAGGGGGCGTGTGGCTGGAGATGCTGCTGTAGGTGCCTGCAGGGCCCGAGAAGGTGGGTGCGGCTGGAAGCCCGCCATTCACCTCTGCTCCGTGCAGCTGGTAGCCCTGCAGGGTGGGAAGGATAGGTCAGAGGGGTCACCCCAGGGCACTGCCCCCCACCTGCCAAGGGCCACCCACATAGCTTACCATGCGCTCATGCTGGTGCAGGCTGCCAAACCCGCCGCTGCCCCCCACAGAGCTGCCGCTGCCTGCCGGGAGGGGCAGGGGGGATGAGCCCCCGCCCAGCATGGGCCCAAAGCCCGCCTGGCCTGGGGCGCTCCAGAGTTCGGCGGAGGGGTGGAGACTGCCATCTGCGGAGAGGGGGATGGTAAGGTGGGTGGGCACAGGGACCCCCGGCCTGCTCCAGGCAGCCTGGGTGAGCCCCCATACCTGCCATGTAGAATGGGGTGGGGTAGGAGCTGCCGGGCGTCTTGGCGGATGGGTAGGCCGTGGGGTCCCTGCCGTAGTCGTCCCCTGAGCTGGGGGGGTACACCTGCAGGGGCCGCGGGCATGGTCAGGCAGGAAGGACTGGGGCTCAACTCTTGTCTCCACTCCACCCCACCCCCCTGTACACTGTACAGCTCCAACCCCTCCCTCCAAAACTGTGGTGGCCAGTGTCTGCGGCTTGCTGGTGTCATCACCTATCTGCAGTTCCTTCTTTACCCCACCTCCTGCCCACTCTGCAGAGTCCCAGATTCAGACCTGAGGCCTTTGTAGATCAGACGCCTCACCCTCACCCAGACAACCTTTTCCCTCCTTAATCCAACGAACTCCTATTGATCCATCAAAGCCCAGCAGTGCTGCCCCCAGCGTTGGAACCTCCCTTAGACCAGCCCTCATCACAGGAAACCTGGGAGCCTCAGAGGCAGGGCCCTGGGTAAACCTTCTGCCCCAGCTGCTCCAAAGAAGTAAGAGAGCAAAGGCCTTCTAGGATCAGCACCAACCCTGATCAGCTGGCACTGTCTGGAGAGTGCTTGGACTGACTGGCAACGTCTGCCCAGGCAATGGAGCAGAGAGCGGGGAGCAAGTGATGCGTCAGGGGGGATGGAGTGGGCTCAGGGGCCTCTCACTCTGATGTTTCAGATGTGACATTATGAGACGAGGCTTAAAACAACCTCCACTTGCCTGACCGCCACCCCTAGGCTTCAGGATTTCAACCTCGGATGGTAACCCTGAGCCTGGAGTGGGCTGGGTCAGCCTCGGGGGCTGTGCTGGTGGCCAGTGAGGGAGGCAGGCAGAGAGGGCAGTGACCGATCCAGGGAATCCGGCAAACTGCCTTTTCTCTCAGCGTGATTAAGTCACAGGAGCTCAGCACTGGGAGCCACTGACGGCTCGGCACCATCTGCTGGGCCTGGCTCCCTGCCAACCACAGGCAGAGGGGCAAGGATGCAGGGTGGCTCCAAGCCAGGCACAGGGAGGAGGAAACCCTCTGAACTGCCCCCAGGATGCCCACCAGCTCCCGCTCCCAGGACACCTGTTCAAGCCCTTTCTGAGGAGCCTCAGCCACACGAGACCACTTATCTTAAAACACAAGAGACCCAGGCTAGACCCAAAAAAGCACTTCCTGACTCCCTCAGAGCTGGGGCCTCAGGGCAGAAGTCCCCCGAGCCCTTGGGGCTTTCACCAGAACCCACGTGGGGCTGGCCCACCCTGGGGGGTGTCACAGAGGCACTCAACCCATAGGGCCCATCTGTCCCACAACTCACTGAGGATGGGAGGCCAGGTGGCACCTTCCGGACCTTCTTAGGCTGCGAGTCTGTCGGGACAGGAGGAGTGAGAACCCCGGCCCGGCTCCCACCCTCACCCTGGACCTTCCCACCAGATGTGTCTGTCACCAGGGGTGGCAGACAGCCTCCTCCACCACCCACAGCTCAGAGAGGGGACCTGGGGGCTTTTCTCTAATAGAACTCAAGTCTCTGTCCACGCACAGAACCTGGGGGGTGGGCGTGTGGACTTCATAGGACGCGACCGCTGGGCCTCAAGGGGACTGTCACCCTGGCCCACTCACCCAGGCTGCTATCCGTTGCTCTCCGCCGAGGGTGCCCAGAGTAGGAATAATACTGGGACCCGCCCTTGATGCCCGAGGGGGACAGAGGCCCTGGGCTGCTGAGGGCCAGCTCACTGGGGAGGAAGCCCACCTGAGGGAGGGAGGGGGGGGAGGTGTCACCAGTCAACCCCCCCCCCCAGGCAATTTTGGTTAAAACAATAAGTGCAAAGGCCAAAGCCAGGTCCTGGGGTGGGTGACCTGGGGAGGAGCTCCCTTCTGGCCAGCACCTGTGGAGTGTCTCTGATCAAGGCACGAATACAAAAGACAGAGAAACACTGTCAAACCTGAAGATGCGCTCAGACTGGGCGCTAACACACACAATTGTGCCTAGGGAATCAGCCGGTTTACTCTGTATGTATCCCTCCACTCTGCCTTTTTAAGGCAAACAGTTTAAACTTGCAGACACTGGTATAAAATGGGACTCTTCCCTGGAGAGTAGGCGTGACTGGGGCTGAAGGCCCACAGCTGCAGCCTTAGCCTTCCCGTCTGTAAAATGGGCACGCCAGCCACTACACGGCTCAGGGGTCATTGTGGGGACCGACGGGGCCAGGCAAGGTCTCCCTGGGCAGGGGTCCTGGTGGCCAGCAGACGTCCTGTGGCTGTGATAGCTGCCACACTGGCTGTGGCCTGGTGAGCACAGGGGTGGTGCTGTCAGCAGCAGGGCCTAAGACTAAAGCCCCCAAGGGGTGGGGGAGAGGGCCTAGAGAGGTGACCAGGACAGGAGGCCACAGGGGACCGCTATGCTGGGTCACTGCCCCATCAGCCTTGCAGCAGGGGTGACAACCTTGCCCAGGTTGGAAGCTGTGGGCCGGACCACAGGGCTGAGGTGGCCTCAGGTTCCCTGTCTGCCACTTGAAGCTGGGTGGGCAGGTGTCTCCTGAAGCCCCTTCAGCTGTGTAGGGGGCCCCCAGCCTCTCCTCCACACGCACCTGGCCTGGTCCAGGGCCTGGCCTGTTTTAGCTGCTGCTGGCGAGTGACCAGCACTCGGCTCAGCCAAAGCAGCTTCACAGATCAGGAGGAAATCAGGATGAATTTGTTTAAAATTAAAACTAGAGAATATAAGGTGCTGACCAGAGATTAGGTGCTCCCCCCGTCCCTGCCCACCTGTACCACCCCCCAGTCTGGAGAGTGGGGTTCTCCAGGCCCTGCAGTCCCATGCCCTCTCTGTAGACACTGCCTCACCTGCGTCAGGCTGCTGACCCCGGTGTCTCTCCCGAAGGCAGCGTATGCACCCCGCTCGCTGCCCTTGCCTGGGGAAAGGAAGGAGGGTCACCCGGAGCTGCCTGCACACAGTAGGGACTCCACAGTGCACAACATACTGAGAAACATGGTGGGACACTGCTCTCCCTACAGGGTAGCGAGGGCCCAAGGGACAAGCGGGGGTCCAGCCAGATGCTGCCCCCAGATAACCTGCAGAGTATCCTGCAGACATGCCAGGTCCCCCTCGTCTCACCCCCAAGTTGGGACAGCACCAATTTGCCCCTCCACTCCGAGCTGCGGTTTCCTCTGTTCAAGGTCATGAGGTGTCAACTCCCCAGAGTGCTGGGTTCCCAGGGGACAGGCTGGGGTCTCCGCTACTGCCTTAGTTCAGCACTCAGGGCTCAGGCTCCTTCACCAGCCTCCAGCCAGGGTTAGCTAATGAGTGAGCAAGTGATGTCCCTGGGGATGCTAAGTCAGGTGACTCGGTGAACGGGCCCTCCCTCTACGTGGGTGGGCAGGCCCCCGCTGTGGGGGGACAACCGGTCAGAGAGAACTGCTGGTGTGAAGGGACTGCTGCAGCTACACAAACACCTGGATCCAGCCTTGTCTGAAGCAGGTCCCTGGATCAGTCAGTACCTGAGCCATTCGAGTCTGTTTCTGGCTTCTGCTGAGCACCAACTTTGAGGGTGGACTGTACTCGGCCCTATTGTGAGTAAGGACTCAGAATATTTGACTGACTAACGTGATTTATTCTCAAATTGGGGGGGGAAATCTCCCTTTTATTTTAAAGGACAATTCCAAGTAGACTTCTGGAAGAAATGCTGTTTCGGGGGCAGGCAGAGGGACCATGCTCCTACCAATATGCAGATACCCCACAGGCCGCACCCTCCTGTGCAGCTCAACCTCCCATGACCCCTCCATGCAGGCAACAATGGGCCTATGTAGGGATGAACAAACTAAGGCCTGGAGGCCAGAGGAACTTGCCCCACAGTCCAGAGAGTGAACTTCCTTCCTCCCAGGGCGGGTGGCTGTGGGAAGCAGAGCTGGCCACCCCAGCCAGGGCTCTGGGCGCCCGCCCTTCCACCCCCCATCGAATATGGGGCAGGCACTAAATAGGGGGTATCCTGAAAGGAAAGGTGAGGAGACGAGGAGAGGAAGCAGAAGTTCTGGGATGGGACCCGCAGTGACCAGAGCCCTGTGGGTATACAGCAGGTGCCTAAGCCATGCACCAGGCCCCTACATCAGGGCAAGACCACCAGGGCTCGTCAAGGAGCCGGACCAGGTTGGGAACCATACTGAAAGACTGACCCCACCCCTAGGGCCCTGGCACTCACTGCCCACGCACCACCACAGCCCCACCAGCCCTGGTCGACAGGTGAGAAAACCGGGGCCCCAGGAGGTGAGACCTCGGCCACATCGCCACTAGTTCCCTGGGTGTGTCCTGGGCTCCCTGCTGCCCTCTCTGAGCTCCTTGGCCACAGGAGAATGTGGTGGGCGCAGACACAGCTGGGCTTTGGACCCTGCTGACCAGGCTAGGCTGTAGGAACTGCCCATGTTGGAAGAGGCTGAAGGAGGCCCGAGGGGGATCCTCTGTCGTGGCAGGTGCAGAAGTGACCCCAGGCTCCTGGGTCAGGCCCCACCTCCCAGGCTGGGAGATACACACAGATGCCCGCTGGATACAGCAGGTGCTGGACACTGCTCTCCCCAACCCCCTTCCCAGGGCCGCGCCCAGGCCACACTCATCCATCTGGCTACTTCGCGGTGTATCCAGCCACACAGGGCTTGAACCCAAAGCCCCCTGACACTGGCTGCCCCCTGGCTGGTTGGCTGGGGACCCCCAGTTCACCCACCTTCCCAGTGACCGCCAATCCTGCCATGACCCTTGGCCTGGAAACCACCCCCCACCCCCCCAGCCCCTCTCAACCCCCAGAGATACCAACTCCACCATCAGCCCCAATGCTTCCCTCAGAACAGGGAGACCAGGGCTCATGGGGACAAGGGTCCTGGGGGCCAGGTCCCTTCTTGGTGAGCAAGATGGGGGTGGGCCTTCGGGTCTGGGGAGCTGCAGAGTAATCACTGCCAGTTCTCGGAAGGCTCTGTGACAACCCATCCGGAGGGTCAGGAAGCCAGGCCTCAGGGTGGGGGACCCTCGTCTGGATCCCGATCCCCACAGTCAGGACGTGGGCGCTCCAGGGAGAGCGGACAGGCCTCAGCCTGGTCCTGAAGTGGTCAGGACTTCACTTCCCAGCTGCACTTGAAGGGTCCCCACCCATGTCCTCTCTCTGGATGGATATTCTGGGAGCCTTGGCACTCAAGTACACTGACCACCCTCCGGACCAAGTGGGCGTGTGGGGAAGTGTGGGGGGCACGGGTGCCACACATGTAGACACTCACCTCCGAGCCCGGGACCCAGGAATGTGGAAGAAGGGAGGCTGCTGTGGGACTCACCAAAGTGGGCGCCATCACTATAGGTCTGCGGAGAGACAGCACGGGTGAGGGAGGCACCCCCGCTTCAGGGCTGGGAGACAGGCTTGGGGAGGCGCCTGGCTCAGGACACGACCCTGCAATGCAGAGCCCAGAGTCCCTGCAGACCAGGCTGGCATCCAGTCTCACTGCTCTGGGCCCACCCCCCCATGCAACACGACCCCAGGGAAGGAAACCAAGGGTCTCGGCCTCTAGCGGCCCCTCACCCGGCCAGGGTCGAAGGAGGAACTGTCTTGCTCACTGGTGCCCCATGAACCCGAACTTGGCCGGTCCTCGAGACCTGTAGGGCAGGAAGGCAGGGGTCAGGGGCCTCACCTGCCCACTCCACACCAGCCCCCACCTCTGGCCAGAGGTAAGAGGTGGGGTAGCCCTTACTCAACCTGGGATGCTTTCCAGGCCATTCTGACCCACCCTGGAGCCTATCCAGATGCACCCACCCCACTCTGCCCACAGTGACACCACCACCAGTGTCAAGTACCCTGGGTACATGGGTACCAAGAAGACCAATTCCACCCATCCAGGACTGGCCCCCATCCTGCCAGGAAAGATGGAGCCCTTGACTGGTCTCTGGGCCTCTCAGGGGGCGGGGGACGGGAAACAAGGGATGAGCTCTCATCTCCCCTTTCCAGTAGCTGCCAACTCAAAAGGTGGGGCCGTGCCTTTGTTGAAAGGAGCAGCAGCAGCTACCACTGACTCCCCGCCAAGCACACAGGCTGGCGCCTGGGAAAGTGGAATCCAATCTGGAAGACAGAAGCTTACCCCGCTCACCCAGCCCAAGGTGTGGCAGGGGTTAACGAGTTGGAACTGGGGACAAGGACCGTGGATGGAGGGGTGAGCAGGGTGGGGCCCTTATCTCCCTGAACACTCGCCAGGCACGGCCCAGGACTCTCCCCAGCTCATTCAGGGGCAGACAGCACATGCTCGTGCTTTTCATGGGGGAGGGGTGGGTTGTCTCCAACACTGCCCATCAGGGGCCACAGGGCTCAGGGCCCGGAAGAGCAAAAATGAGCAGTCCTGGGGCCCCTCCCGTGTCTCAGTTTCTCTCCTCAGTAAGTGGAGTCATGAACACATCCCACTTTGCAGGACTGAGGGTGTCCACATCTGACACTGAGTCAAAGCTCCCCAAGCTAGGCTGGGCGAGAGATGGGGGGAGGGCCGTGCCCAGCACTGTAGGCTGTGCCAAAAGACAATCCCTCCTCCCCGCCCTGACCCTGCATGGTACACATCCAGAACACCCTAGCTGGAACCTTCACCCAGCCTTCCTTTGCTCATCTGTACCAGAAACTTACTTCAAACTGCAGCCTCCTATTTTGGTGCCTTTCTGTTAATCATCTCCCCTGGAGAACTGGTGTTTAATTGCTGTCTAATTTGCATAATCATGCATATTAATCTTCTGATGAATATTCACATAGCTCACTTAAGATTTTGTTTTCTAATCAAAAATTTCCAGTGTGATTATGATGGGGGGCTGAGACTTGCCATGGTAAGCAGGGGGTCATACAGGGAGCTCCCATGGTCTCCATGAATCCATCCAGCATTTGCCACCAGGTTTGGGGTATCTGTTCCCCAAGGCTCTGGGCCTTCACCTGGACTACGGGAACTACAGCAGCTGGTGGTGGGGGGTGACCTTGGGCACAGGGCCAACACTTGAGCCCCAGTTTCCCTCCACACCTGCTTACCTGTCGTCCCCTTGCCCTCTAGCACAGCCCCTCTCCTAGATGAACTCATTCTGTTCTAGGTCCCCCACTCCCGTGGGCATTCGCAACAGGCCCCAGGAACTTCGAGCAAGAGCAGGAGACCAGGTCCAAGGCCACAGCCAAGCCTCCCGGCACCCCAAAGCCTGGCAGGGCTGAGGGGCGCTCCTGGGGCCTGACACCCAGGGACCCAGCCAACACAGGCCCCACAAGATTTAGGCAGAGGCAATCAGGCCCTGCTCTTCCCTTTCAGGTAAAAATCTCCTCCCCCAGGCCCAGCCTCCTCCCTCCTAGAAACAGCAAAAATAGGGATGACCCCTCCCCCACTACTCCCATTAAGTTATCCCCCCCCACACGGGTTAATTACACATTTTAATAACCCATCATGAATATTCATAACACATTCCTTGTTCATGTTCTAATTAATATGTACTAATAGAATAAGACTTCACAGTCTGAGTGTATTTTTTTTTTTAATAATCACACTCTTATTTTAATAAAGCTGGAGATGAAGTGGTGGTGGGGCCGCACCCAGAAAAATCACCTCTCTGCTCAATCCTGGCCCACCACCCCGGCAAGAGGCAAGAGATGGACGGAGCACAAGGTTGGGGGGTTAGGTGCGGCACAGAGGGACTTGCCCAGCCCGCACCCCAGCTGGCTGCCCCCTTGGCCAGGTGACATGGCGGGAGGGCGCCTCTGAGGGGCCTCGGTACTGGGTGATTCCTCCACAGCAAGTCTGCCAACTGGGACCTTGGACCAAGTCCAGCCCTTGCCTCCTTTTGTCAATAAAGCTTTATTAGTACAAGGTCACGGGCATTTGTTCCCACACTGTCTACAACGGTGTTTGTCATTGTAGAGTAGTTGCACATACTGTCTGGCTCTTTATCAGAAAGGTGAGCTGACCCGAGCATGGAGAATCCTAGAGCCAGTCCCCCTGTATAAAGCAGCCAGACCAGAGGACTCTCGTACCTGGAGTGTGGGGAAGATGGTCATGGCAGCTGAGCAGGGCCCTGCAGTGCCCCCACCTCAAACCTGCAGCTGTACAGCCATGGTCGCTGTTGGGGGTTCTATCCTGCAGCGCCAGGCCTTGGGTCCCAGGCTAAATCCAAGGAGCTATCCTCTCCCCACCTCACTCCAACACTCGCTCTGCAATCCGACCCTGGCTCAGCCAGGGTGTGTCCCCTGGGTCAAGCCACCACCCTGCACCAGTGTCCCTCCAGGTTCCCTGTGCACCCACTACCCTGGGCAGGCTAGCTCTCCTCCCTCCCTCCAGCCTCTACCAGGGCTCTCCACTGCCCTCAGGGTAGAGACCAGACTCCTCCCTGACCACAGTTCTCTCCCAGCTCACTCCTACCTGACCCCCAGCAGGTGAGCAGATCTCGACCCCACCCAAGGTCTGCCTGGGTGGTCCCCACACCTGATGACGCTTTGTCCCCCTCCGTGCCCAGCGATTCTTGCACAGGGCTAGTCCCCAAACAACCTCCACAGACACCCGCGGCCCCCTCCACTGATCCGACAGCTACTGAAACCATCAAAACGTCATCTGCTGTGCCATCCTCCCGTGGTCACATGTGGTGACTACTTGCCTGCATTGTGGCCTCCAGGACCGGGGAAGAGTTCCCACCACCACCAGGGGCTAATTAACACACACTCAGATGGACGTAAGTGGCTAGCGACTGCTGCATTGGACATGTGAACCACCCAAATAAAAACTAAATAATAACGATATAAACCACAACACACACCATGATCACACCTGAGAAAAAATTAACAGCACCTAAAGGGCTCCCGCACTGCCTCCAAGCAAGATTTGAGGCTAAAGAGAAAGTCAGTGGGAGTAACACCCCACCACTTCCAAACCAAGGCTTCACTCCAACCCAACCTCTCATGAACCCCTGGAGAGGAAACCCCTAACCCCAGGGGCTTCCCCAGTGGAAGGAGCTGGCCTTCAGGTGGAGGAGGGGGTCCCACAAACAGATGATAATGCAGAGAAACGGGGTCCCTCAGGTGCAGAAGTTGCCCCGCCCCTCCTATGAATTTCAGATTCCTCACAAAGCACAGCAGAAAGACCCCCTTCTGTTCCAGTCTAACGGGCGGGTGGGAGGGTCTCGACTCCACCCCACCACCAAACCTAAGTTCAGAATCCCAGTCAGGAATTCCCTGCAAAAACAGGCACAGGGCAAAACAAAACCAGAATACGAAGACAGCCATGTTCATGGATTTAGGATCGATCCCAGGAAACAGAAGGGTATCTAAGACTACCACCATCGCATGTGCGTTCCCAAGGAAATTGCAGAGCTTGTGGGTTCCCTGGAATGGATAGAAGATAAGGCTTCCGGGAGAAAGGAAACAGGAGAAACTAATAATTTTGCAGCACATTCGCCAAAGCAGCATCAGAGGTGGGGAGGCGGAAGTGACAATGCAGAAGAGGTGATGAAACACAAGGGTGGGCTCTGGGGATGCCCCCAAACACCAAGGAAGGGGGCATTCTGAGACCCCAGGCGTCCAGGGAGAACAAGGGAAAAAATCACCCAAACTGAAAAACACCGAGTTAAAAACAACCTAGCTGCTCAAAGGGAAAAGTGAAGAGCTGGAGGACTGCGCACACCTCTTGGACACCACGTGCTCGCATCCCCACGCAATAATACAATGCACAGGACTGAAGCTCAGGGAGGTATATAGAGGCCTCCCTGGGGAGTACCAGCCCCAGTCCCATCCCAACCCACTGCGGCTCACAGGAGGCAGGTGCCCAGGTGCCGCTCACCAGAAAAGCAGAAGCAAAGTGACATCAGCTGCAGCCCCTCCCTGTAGAACATCCAGAAGGAAGCGCTCCAGGCAGGAGGGTAATCCCAGCACAGGCCACTCCAGTCAGGAGGAAGTGATGAGCGGGCACCTTTGACCCACACATTAAACAGAATTTAAGACACTATCCCACCAAGAGTGGGCACCAGAGTGCACAGGTGCTGCACTGCCCGGGGGACTCCCCATGGTTTCTCCCAAGGAACCCTTGAGCAGCTGCCATCATCCCCACTTCAAAGATGAGGAAACTGAGGTCTCCTAAGTGGCAGAATTAATATAACAAGAACACGTGTTTCCCAGCTGGATACAAACACACAGGACAGGACTTGAAAAGAGAAATGACATTTTTAAAAAGTGGCAATGTATTCAAACCAAACAGGAGGCCAGGGGAAGGTCACTTTCCCGCAGAGCATGAAGATGTGATTTCACTTTTGGGGAGGAAACAGCCTGATCCAGGAGGATCCCCCTGGACCTCCACCAACAGAGTTGCAAACCAGCACAGGCTGCCAAACTCAACCCAAGAAAGTACACCAGACCCGGATGGCAAGGAAGAAAAACTACCATCAGTGTATGAAAAGTGTGACAGGGATGCAGACTCGACTTTTCTGAAACCTGAAAAGCGCTCTGGAACAAGTGACTCGGGAAGACGATCAGACGCACATAGACATACCAAATAACACCAGTGAAATGGAAGGACCAAGACATTTATACACAAGTCTGAATTCAAGGCTTAAACTCTCGCTGGAATGGAAGGTGGGTTTTTGCTGACAGTGGGCAGGACCCCACTGTCCTGTGTCCTTGACAATGGACAAATGAAAAGCTTGACTGCAATGAGCAGGAGACGAAGCTCTCACAGCTCTGGGTCAAAGTGTCCCTCAAGGCCTTGGGAACAATGACAAGAGGGCCATTTCAGGCAAGCAGGAAGACCCCGCACCTCCCCAGCAGTGGCAACAGCCCAAGCCATGGTTACTCGTTGCGTCACTGATCCAGAAACGACCCAATCGAGGAACAAACCCTCCACTCCCCAACTGGAAAACTGCAAATCTCCGAAAGAACTTGACCAGAAGGGAAAAAAAATTTTTTTTTATATTATCAAGAATCTACATTTAAAAATAATGAAAACACACATTATTGAAACCAACGAGATATGGCCAAAGTGGTCCTCGGAGGGAAATTTATAACCCTCAAGAGAACACAGGTAAACAAATGAGACTTCAATTCAAAAGTAAAAAGAAAAACTTAACAAAAAAGGAGGACTAAACACAGAAGTAGTGGGGAACTCCCTGATGGTCTGGTTAGGACTCCAAGCTTTCATTGCCAAGGACCTGGGCTCGATCCCTGGTTGGGGAACTAAGATCCCACAAGCGACATGGCATGGCCAAAAAACAAAGAAAGTGAGAAAGTAAAATAAAACAATACAGAAATAGGGCAGAGAAAAGCAGTCAACTGATAAACATCAATTCCACAATGAAGTAGACTCCTTGGAAGAAAAGTCAATAAACAGATACAAGGAGATTTCCTTGGTGGTCCAGTCGTCGAGACTATGCCTTCCAATTTGGCAAGACTCTGCCACCAAAGGGAAGGTGGGCTTAATCCCGGTCAGGGAACAAAGACCCCGTATGCTTCGGGGCAACCAGGCCCATGTGGCACAGCTACTGAGCTCATGCACCTCAACTAGAGAGCCTATGCACCACAACTACTGAGCCCACATGCCGCAACGAAAGATCCCATGTGCTGCAGCTAACCTGTGATGCAGCCAAACAAACAAATATTCAAAAAAGAAAAAGGCTGAACCCCATATGACATGCAAAGCGCAAACCTGAGGCTGGCAGATCTGGTCTGGCAGTTAAACAAGGATATAGACCAAATGCGAAATTCAGGGTGCTTCAGGGTAAGAAAAACCATTAATTTCTGGACAGAGTCAGGAGGTGGGGAAGGAGGACAGCAGGGGCAGTCCTGGGGTGCCCAACACACCATGATGATGCCAATCACTCATGTGGATAGTTGTACAGGACCAGAAGGAAATGCCCGGAACATGATGAACAGTCAGCGAGATCTATCTCAAATCAACAGCCAGGATCAGGCCCGGTCCTGCTGACAACAGCCAAACAGCACAACAGCACATGCCTGTGCGGTTCCAGAAACACTGGCTGATGAGAAAGGCACATGGCATCCTCACCAGGATGGAGGAAGCCGGGTACCTGCAGGTGGTTTACTTGGAAAACCAAGCCAAGGGAAGAATCCAATTAGGGGATGTCAGGAGGCAACCACGTAGAAAATATGATGAAAAAGATCTCCAAACAACAGTTGTTCAGTTGCAAGTCATGTTTGACTCTTTGTGACCCCATGAACTAAAGCACGCCAGGATTCCCTGTCATTCACTATCTCCCAGAGTTTGCTCAAACTCATGTCCATTGAGTCAGTGATGGCATCCAACCATCTCATCCTCTGTCGTCCCCTTCTCCTCCTGCCCTCACTCTTTCCCAGCACCAGGGCCTTTTCCAGTAAGTCGGCTCTCCAACCACAGAATAGAAAGTCCTAAAACATCTAGAAACAACCCTTACTGCAGGATTATGTGACCAAATTAAGAAAAAAACAAAAACTATAAAGTGATTAAGTGCCTTATAATTTCAGTTTTCAAAGTTTATCTTAAAAACTTAACACTAAGGGTTGAAATTTAAGGGAGAAGACACCAGGTTCTTACAATGTAAAAATGCAACACCATAAAGACAAACAGTTCTTCCTAAACTTATCTATGAATTTAACATAAAATCAAAATCCTGACAGGTTTTTTTTTTTTTTGAAGGGATGTGGGATGAGAGGAGACATAATTATCCTAAAGATCAAAGAAAAGAATCAGCATATCTCAAAATATGTGGGTGGGGACCTGGAAAACAAAAATTGAGGTAAGACTATAAAATACACCACAAAGCTATAGTAACCAACACTGGGTAGTACTGAAGTAAAACATTTATATTTTTATAGGAAAGTAACAATATAAGGCAAAAATTCATGGCTAAATGGCAATTTAGAAAATGCTCTGAGGCATACTGAACCACCAAGAAAGATTTTCTTGAGTTTATTCTGTTCTAGAACTTCCTAAATTAAATGCTTACTCCACTTCTTTCCATTGTATCTGAAGACTGTCAAAGACTATGATTCCTCTCCAAGCACAGCTTTGACTGCACCTGTTTCTTATGTTTACATTATTGCTGATTTCTGTCTAGCCTGGCTGTGTTGTACTTTCCTCTTTAACTCAACAGGCAGACAAAAGGAATTTTGTTATTTCCAAGTAGTTAGGCTTTTTGTTTATTTCTGCATTTTTTGGTCTTTTATTTGTAGTTTTACTGCACTGTTCTCAAGAATATGAGGAATTATATTTTGGTCACTTTTGTGTGTTACATCCTTTTATTATGCTTGGTATGTGATCTATTTTTATAAGAAGTGTGATCCCTATTTACAGGGCATGGCCTTTGAAGGATAAGTGTTTCTAACTGAAGGTGCCTTTCAGGCCTCATTGCAGGCTTTTCATCAGTATCTCTGATGAAAAGGGCCCAAGAGTGTCTGTTCTAAGCAGTCCCACAGGTTAGCAGGATATGTGCCATTGGCCAGGAACTGCTATGTAAGTTCAATCTTGATCACTCCATCATTGAGGTTCTCTACCTCCCACTTATTTTTCACTTCTTTGCTCTCACAAAAGCTGTAATGGCGTCCTTTTCTGCCCTCCAGCGTCTTTTCCTGTATATTCCTCAATTTGATGGAATGAGGAACAGGCACATTCATGACCGTCACATCTGCCCTGCAGAATGGACTGTCATCTAATTCTTAAAAATTTCTCAGAAATGGCACCAAGGCTAGAACAAATGGAAAGACTTGACAACATAAAAATGAAACCTGTAAACCACTGAAAGGAATTGAAAATCTACATCATCAACAACAGTTATAAATGAAAACTTGTGAAAAAGGCTGCAACACAGATCACAAAACACTAATATCCTTCCTATAAAAGGCTCCTGCAAATCAGTAAGAACAGTATAGGGCACAGGACGCTACAAAGAGAATACAGCATTGGGTGGTTAGCTGGGATGGTTACTAAACTCTCAAAGTTTCAGCTTTATCCTAAGTATAATGGGGGGGATGACTGCACCTGTCTCACCACCCCAGGAGGACTGAGGACTCAGAATGAATGATCTAGGGTTGGTTCCTGGAGTACAGTGCTTGAGAAATGCTGATATAAGTTGCTGGTAAGTGTTACTATTGCTGTTGTTTAAAAATTCATCAGGCAGCCATAAAAAGGAACAAACTGTTGATCCAACAACCTGGACGGGTCTCCAAGGAAGTGTGATCAGTGGAAAAAGCTGACCCCAGAAGGCTCTGTGCTGTGTGGTTCCATGTACGCAACATCCTCAACACAGCGAAGTTGGGAAGATGGAGAAGAGGAAATCAAGGGTTGCCAGGGTGACGTGGTGGGGAGGGGTGAATGGCTGCAGGTGGGAGGTCGTAGGGCAATGGAATAGTCCTGAAGAGACCGTGGGGGTGGCTTCACGGTGCTACATGTGGGATACAACTGGATGGAGCTTCAGACACACAAATGGTGCACGCAGGACTTATGAATAAACTAAAATACTGAGTAAACTCTGTGGCTTGTACCACGGTCGGTCTCCTGATTCCGTGTTATATGAGAGGAGGCTGGGAAGGCGTAGGCTGGCGAGGGGCTTGGGGCTGCCCTGCACATTTCTTTACAACTTCCCATTAATATATTGTGATTTCAAAATAAAAAGCTGACTAAATCCAAGTAAAAAGGGAGAAAGGCTCAAGACAGTGATCAGAAATTCATAAGAAAATAACCCATCTGACCAATATGCTTTTGGAAAGATAATCGCTCATTAACACGTTAGCGCCCGCTAAAGAGGCGGATTTGGAAGAGGTGGGGGAAGAGCCGACCCTGGGATGCCAGAGGGACATCCTCACCATGGACATAGGTCCACGGCCAGCGGTTCTGGTCTGGAGCTTAGGCTGAGGCTGTAACCACACGTCCGTGCTGACCCAGGGCGGATGCCGCCTTGCCTGCCTGTGAGGTTTGTACCAAGACTGTGTTACGAACATTTAGAAACACAAACCAGGAGAGCTGCAGAGACATGACAACAGAGAAGCCCTTCCTCTGGGGTCAGCCAGCGCCTCCTGACGTTTCTGGGTAGGGGGCCCTTGACCCTATATTTGGGCACAGGAGGTGCTGCCACTGAGACAGCTGTGCCTCGGGGTTTCCCAAAAGGGTGGGGGTGGAAAAACTATTCTCATTCTACAGCCTTCTGATCTAACACAAGCAAGCCTCCACGTCAAGTTAGCGTGTCTTCAATGTCTCGACAGAGTCTCTAGACAGAGACAGCACAGGTTGGCAGGGTGGCTGCTCAGCCCATACAACCCGAGACCCTCTTGCTGGAGACCCCTCCCCACGGCCTGGGCAGCTGCTCTTCTGATGCAAAGTGCTTTTTTGGAGCAGGTCTAGGAAAATGCAAGTGGACTTGAAGGAATTCTAAGCAGACACTGAGCCAGGATGTACAGAGCAGAAAGGGAGGACTGGGCTGGCAGGACCCACTGGAGCTCTCATCCCCTTAAGGCAACCCTGCCTGTCTGGAGGGCGGTGACCCAGGCTCAGAAAGCAGGGGGCTTCCCCAAGCCCCATCCTGCAGTTTGACCACCAACACTCATCCCTGGCCTCTTCCTGGGGTCTCCAGCTCCACCAGGGAAGGAGCAAGGGAGAGCCCCCTAAAGGGGCCAGTCTCTGTTCCTGGGGTTCTCACATCTGGAGCAGGACCCCCCTTTATTGTGAGCTCAAGGCAGACATGGAGACGGCCCTATGTCTCAGGTCTTAAAGCACCTTCATGCCCAAGGACTCATCGAATCAGCTGACAGGGAGACTTGTTTTATAGATGAGGAAACTGAAGCTTGCAGGCACGTCACCTGGGTCAGGTGACACAGCCTGCCCTGTGTCTGACAGGACAGCAAGGAGGGGGCCCCTGAGCTCAGGTCTTAGGGCTCCCAGCCCCGTGTCCCCTCCCTCACTCCTGGCAGCACTAATGGCTTGAAACGAACTGGGGACCTCGGGCTGGTCCAGCCACACCACACCCTCGTGGGCAAGAAAGCTTAGCCCTGACATACAAGGGGTCAAGACCAGACCCTTCCCATCCAACATGGTCAGGTGGGGCTGTAAGTGAAATGGGCCTGCAAGAACCATGGAAAATCAACCTGAAAAACCCACAGGGGAGCCCCCAGGCTGGGCCAGGTGTGGGGTGTCTTTGGAGGACTTTCCTTGGGGGCTCCTGGCCCCAAGCGAACCCTGGAAAAGGGAAGAGAGTCAGGAAGAGGCCTGGGGAAAGGTGAGGGAGCCACCTCACCTTCCTGAGGAGGAAGGACAACGCCACCTCCTCCAGGAAGCCTCCCAGGGCCTGGCCTTCTGCTTAAAGCAGGAAAGCAGCAGCAACCCCAGCTCCTGAGGGTTGTTTGGGGGGCAGGGTGGCCGGTGGGGATTTCCACACTTCAGGAGGACGCCAGCCAGCCCTGAGGCCACTTCCTCCGGCGGAGAGGAAGGCCAGTGCCGGGCAGCAGCAGACAGTACCACCCCCACCTTTAGGAGGTGGGGGTGAGTGAGCACAAACCACCCTCGAAACTCCCCCCACCTCCAGCCGGCTCCCTGCAGCCACCCCGATGGAATCTGGAGAAGATAGACACTTCTATTGTGACCCCAGAGACATGAAAGGACACAGCCTCCATCCCAGGGCCATAGAAAGAGACTGAAGTCCACATACAGCACCAGCCTTCCCAAGGAGATGACCCCCCAGCAATCCTCCCCAACAGGCACTGAGCTCGTCTCTCTGCCCACAGCCCTCCAGGGCTCCCACCTCCCTAGGGGAAAAGCCTGAGTCCTCCCCTGAGCCCACCAGGCCCTCCACGACTTGCCCACCCTTCCTCCCTCTGCTCCTCCAGCACCCCAGGAACTGTCCTGCCCCGGGGGCTTGGCATTCACAAGCCTCAGTTCAGACATCTCCCCGGAGACGGCCCTTCTGCCCGGCTACGGGGTAGCTTTCCCCCAGCACTCTGCTGCCTAACCCCTGCTGTAAGCTACTTGCGGCCTGTCTATCTTCCTTGTCCACCCTCTGTACTTGGTGCCACAGGGGTGACCAGCTCATCCAGGAGTGCCAGGGACAATTCCGTGTAAACACTCAAACCCCCAGATCTAGAGCACACCAGGCCAGGCCAGTCGCTCACCCCAAAGCCTGGTCTTGTATACAGAATGTGCCAAATATACACTTGACCAAGAACAGCCAGGAGCTGCGCAGGATGTGGAGAGCTGGGGTTCCATACCACACCCCTTCTGACCTCGGGTTCCCCCCTGGGGAGGGACTGGAGACCCAGAACCCACTGGGACCAGGGAGACCTTGGAGGCCCAAGTGCCCACCTTAGCCCGGACAACAACTCTGCGCTAACCACTGGACTCCCTCCCCTAGCCCCATGGCAGATCAGAAGACCATGACAACGACTGGCTCTTCAGCTTCCCTCAGGCTCACTGTCGCCCCATCTCACGACTACCTGTGAGCCTGGAAACACTACCCCAAGCCCCTCATCCCCATACCACCTTGTGGGCCTGAGCACTGCCCCCAAACACCTCCTCCCTTGGTGCCTGGTCCACCAGCCCCCGACAGTGGTGGTCCTAGGCTGCCTGGCCCACCCTCCAAGCAGTGATCTCCTCCCTCAAACACAAAGCCAGGAGGCAGTGGGGTCCTCCTACCTGAGCTTCCAAACTGGGTCCCAGCCAGGGAGGCGGGCCGGCTCTTCCCGTTGGCCACAGGCAGCGGGAACATCTGCAGGAAGGGAGGGAGAGGGTAAGTGGGGATCACAGCTCTGCCGGGGTCCTGTCCCACTGGGACCCCCACCCCCAAGGAGCACCTCCTAGATCAAAGTCACCAGTGGAATTCAAAAACTCCTGTTTACCGCTTTCCAAAGATGAATTAAGAGCACTTGATATAATCCCTACTCTTAGAAAGGATACACTTTTAAGTTCCAGCTTTAAATAAAAGTGATCATTTATACCTCAGACGGATCCCCAGGCATTGGTATTCCAGCCTCCGACCCTGACCTTCCCTGACCAGCCTGGCTCCCACCTTTCCTTGTGTCCGATCCCCCAAGTGGCAGGGTGAGGGGAGGACACCCAGGCTCCACTGCCAGGATGGGGAGCAGCCCCACATTCTAGGCTCTGCTCTGAGGTTGTACCCCTCCCTGCCAGTGACTGGGCAGTTCTCCTGAGGGTGGGGGCACCCAGTGTGGGAACATCACCCCCCAACCCCCACCGGCCTCCCCACTCACTCACCCAAACCCACGGTGTTAAGTCCCTCAAGATTAAACAGCTTAGCAGCATTAACTGGGAAAACCCAACATCAACAAACCCTTGTGCCATAGAAAAAAACAAAACACAGTCCTGCCCTGCCCCAAGGGTCTGAGTTCAGAGGTTCTTTTTGGGCCCCAAGTGACTCAGACTGGCCTGAATCAGGGCTTAGGACTTAATTGGGGGGCGGCTGATGGCCCCCAAACCCTCCCTGGCCAACCAAGAGGTGAGGGTGTGGGGTTTGTGGGTGTGACTGTTGGGGGTAGCATCACGAGCCTGGGGAAGGACCAGGAAGGGGGTTTCTGCCTGCACACCCCATTCTACAGAACGGGAAACTGAGGCCACAGGCTAAGCTGGCAGGTTGAGTGCAGAGGCTCATGGCAGGTGAACACCCAGGCTGGATGTGCGTTCTTGGGGTTTGTGTCCCCTTTGGGGGCAGTGCGGTGCTCACTGGACCCAGGGCCCTGTCCTCAAGGTGGGCCCCTTTCCCACTGGGGACCCTAGGCCTGCGCCGGGGGAGGGGCAGGCCTGGGGGTCATCAGTCAAGCTCCCCCCGAGGAGCAGGGGCTCAATTCCATTTCTGTTTCATCCTCCAGGGTGCCGGGGGCCGCTGACGTGGCACTTGCCACAGGGGGCACTGGGCCGTGTCCTGTAGGTGCTTCAAGTCTTGTGATCAGCCCAGACAGGCCCCCGCACTGCTCACAGCCTCAGTGTTTCCTTCTGTGAAATGGGGCTCAGGGCTCAGGACGCGTAGGCTGTTGTGAAACCCAAGCACACGGGGGCATGCACAGGGCTCAGAGGAGTACAGTCGGACCACCATGCCAGCGCCTGCCCACAGCACCCTCCCCGGCCCCCAGCTGTTCCAGGCCATCATCAGGCTGGGGACAACCTCAGGCCCAGCTGAGGGACAGCGCTCCGAGCCCACATGCACTCAAGACCACCTATCTAACAAGAAGCCCCAGACCAGGAGGACATGGATCTTAACAGCTGGGGGCAGCTTTCTTTTCTGGTGTTTAAGTGACAGTTACCTCACTTCCTTCACATGGACCTGCCCCAAAGATACGCTTCCCTTTAAAATCTTTTTGTTTTAGTCGATATTAGGTTGTTTTAAGAAAACAAATTAAGTCAACTTCTATGGGGCAGGTGGGAGGCAGAGCTGTGAGCCGCAACCGGGGCTGTGTCTGGACCTCTCTCCCCATGATGACAAGGAGAGTGAAAAAGATCCAGTTCTGGGTTTCCCCAGAGGATAGACACTGGGCACCTTTCCCACTCCACCTCAGTCTCCTTATCCATGAAGTGGGTTGCTGGCTCTGAGCTGGTGGGGGAGGGGGCAGTCTGGACCCTCCAGACAGAAAGGGGAGGTGGGCAAGTGGTTGGGGCTGTCGGGTGGCAGGGGGAAGGGGCCAACCCCTCCCCTGACCCCTAAGCTGGTCTGTTCCAGCCCAATAGTCTGTGACTTGTCAGTTTAACAAAAAACAACTGAGTAGCACCCCTGGTTACTCACCCGCGGAGGAAAAAATAAAACGGGGCTTAAAAATACCAGCCTGGCCCTTCCGGAGCCGTGGCCGCTCTGTCCCGAGGGCTGTTTTTCCGCAGGGTGGCTTCAGCTTGGGGACTTTTGTTTTTGACAGACCTCAGTGTCCTAGGCCTCGTACCAGCAGATGATCAAATTCAGACCAAAAGAATCAAACCAAAATGGTGCTCAGTGGGGCAGGGAGAGGGGCAGGATTTAGTAAGTCCACATGCAGTCCCCAGGTTTACTTCTGTCACAGGCAGCCCACCTTACAGATGGGCAAACCAAGGCCCCCACTCCTCCAAGGGAAGCTCTAGCTTCCAACCCCCAACCCCCAGGCCTGTCTGAGCTATGTGACCTCCGGAAGCCAGCACCCTCTCTGAAGCTCCATCCACCTGGCCAGGAACAGGCTGTGGCTGGTGGAGCACACGGCCTAGGAAGTGTAGGGACATCCTCTGCCACACCCCACACTCCCATCCCTCCAGATTCCTGTGCATTGCTCTCAAGGTCTTTGGTCACTTACGACCCCAGCTCCTGCTGACACTGTGCACTACAATCACACGTCTACTGAGTGTGTCCTCTCTCCATTCACAGAAGGCCCCCACATTGGGCACTCCCATTTTTTTGCATCGACAGTGCTGTGAATAACCCTGATCACACCATCCTATAGATCAGAAGCAAGATCACTGTCAAGATCACTGCACGCCCAAAGCAAGCTGGGGTCTCAGGGCCAAGCCTCCGCAAGGAGGAACTGAGGGCCCTGGGCAGCCCCACCCTTACTCTGGGCCTTAGTTTCCCCAGCTGTAAAGGAGTGGGCTGGACCCACTCTGTGCCAAGGCATACAGTTGGATGACAGGTGCCCTGAAGCTGCACCCTTTTGTGGAGGTGTCAACCCATCCATTGGCAGCTCCCTAAATCCCCCCAACCCCACCTGGGGTCCTTTGACCCAAACAAGTTTGAGGTCCAGACACTGGAGGTGTTTTTGGCAGTGGCTTCTTCCCATGGTCCTAGGGCCCTGGAGAGCTAGGTGGAGAGGAAGGGTGGGTAGGGTCGCTCACCATGCTAAAGTCCAGGAGGTCACTGAGCTCCTTGTCGGTGCCTACAGGCGCCATCCTTTGCGACTGGTTCATTCTCCAGGGGCAACGAGGGGCCGGGGTCAAATCCTTAGGCCTAGAGACAGCCCTGCGTGGTGGCCACCACGGGTGCAGGCAGAGGGGAGAAGGAAGGAGAGAAGAGGCATGAGTGAGGACAGGCGAGGTGGACAGATGGGGAGGCTGTTTAAGAGCTCCTCTAAATGCTCCCAGGGTCTGGGTCCTTCGCAGCCAGGATTCCGGGACTGGGGCCCCTAGAGACTCCTCTCCAGGGCCATGGGGGAGTTTGAACAACGGGGTTCAGGCAGCACAGAGCAGATCCCCTGAACTCCCTCAGCGACCACCAAGGAATCAAGTTGCAAATGTTACACTGGATGCGGGGCGGAGTGGTCCCTTCCCAGATAGGTCAGAACCCGCCCCTTTCCCCCGCCACCTCTCCTATTTCCTCCCACCCGCACGCTTCCCACCAGCCCCGGCCCCGCCCCCGCGAAGAGGGAGGGGCGACCCAGCCCCGCCCCAAGGGAAACTTGGTGACCCCCCCCAACAGCTGTCAGAACACGTTGAAGGCCTGGTCACCCCCAAACTCAAAGCAAAATAAATTCACAAGTAAGACTGCAAAGCCCCCTTCCTGTCCCACGACTACACTGGCAGCGGGGGTGTCCCGCAAAGGGACCGACCCACAAAACTTCCCACCACGAAAAACAACCGAACTCTGAAAAGAGAAACACCACCCTAGGGTGTTTTATTGTCATGATATATCTGGCAATTATTTTTAAGCAACTTTGAAAGTATCTCTTGCCCTGGGGGAAGGGGGTCCCAAGACCCGAGTCTCCCCCATCCCCCCAAGGTCCCTAGGGGCTCCATTCTAGAATGAGGGGGAATCCACCTGCCAGGCACCATCCCACACCCAGAAGAGAGAGAACAGGTCCCCGTCCCACAGTCAGACAGCGAGGCCCCTCCAGGGTCTCCTCCCGGGCCCCCAGTGGGGAGGAGGGCGGCAAGCAGAAACCGTGGGGGCCACGAGGGAAGCTAGGGTTCCGAGGTGGTGGGAGACCCGACTTCAGAAGCGGAGAAACCCCCGCTTTGTTTGCCAACTGGAGACGGGTGTGAAACGGATGCCCCGGCGCACCCCCTCCCCCGCGAAGCTTTTTCTTTTTTGGAGGGCGTGTGAAACTTTTTTTTGAGGAGTACGAAACCGCACTTCTTCGTGGGGTGGCTGAAACCGATTTTAAAGCAGACCTGAGGGGGGGCTGAAACATGCTTCTCTGGGGGAGGTGAGATACTTCCAGGGTGTCACGAGGACTTTGGGGGGCTCGAAGCCACTTTGGGAGGAGAGGGGCAGGACCGTCGTCCTGGGGGGGGGGGAAGAGGGGGCAGGGGGCCCGGGAAACCAATCCCCACCCCACCCCCCGCAGCCGGTGCGGGCGGCGCGGCGGAGCCCGGGAGCCCTTTGAAGCTTGGGGCGCACCCGCCGCCCGCGCCCGCGGAGCGCAGAGCAGATGTGTCCCCCAGCCTGGCCCCGGCCCGAGCCCGCAGGCGCGCGGCGCACCTTCCCCGCAGACAAAAGGACGCTCCTTCTCCCTCGCTCGCTCCCCTCCAAACTCCGCCGCCGGCCGGGCCCCCGGGGAAGGGGGCGCCCGCGGCCCCCGCGCTGCTGCCCCGCCACAAACTTGGGCGGCGCCGCGTCACCCCCGCCCAGCTCCGCAAACTTTCCCGAAGTGCCGGTCGGCGGGGGCGCGCGGGCCCGAGCGCGCTCTCCACGTCGTCGGCCCCCTCCGGCGCGCAAAGTTGGAGAACAATGACTCCGGCCGCGCCGCCCCCAGCCCAGCCCGCCCCCGCCCGGCGTCCCCGGGTCCCGGCTTAACGGCGCCGCGCGAAGAGGCCCGGTCCGCCGGGCACCGAACGGCGGAGGGTCCCAGGGAGCTCACCTGCTCGGTGCGGCCCGGCCCGCAACGCGCGGGGGGCGGTGGCATGAACGGCCCCCCCGGACAAAGAGGCGTCGCGGCCCCGAGGGGCGCGCGTGGGCGGCGGCGCGTGGCCCGGCTCCCCGCGTGTCCGCCCCACGGGCCCTGCGCGCGGCCCTGGAGTTGGCGGAGACGGCGTTCGACGAGCCCGCGGTGCCCTCCTGCCGCGTCGCTGGGCTCGGTCCGGCCCGCTACGCCCGCGGCCGCTGCCTCATCTTCCTGCGGCGGGAGACATGTTCCGCCCCCTGCCCCGCGCCCCGCCCCGTCCTCGACAGGCCCCGCCCCGAGCGCCCCGCCCCGTCGCTTCTCGCGGATCCCTCCGCCACCGCCCGCTCGCCCGGCCGCCGCCGCCCGCCCATACGCGCACACTAGATGCGGCTGCGAACCCGCGGAGCCCGGCGCCTGGAAGGGGGAGCGCCAGAGATCTGTCGGCCAACGGCGGGGGCGCGGAGGCAGGAACTATCTTTCAGCGCGGAGGCGCACGAGAGCTGGGAGGATACTTGTGACGCAAGCGGGAAGGGCCGTGAGATGGAAAGATAAGGCGGAGAGGCCGGGGCCAATCGGAGGTAGCGAAAGCATGATTGGCAAGGCTGCCTGCAGGTCGTGACTAGGCCCCGCCTCCTCCCCGCCCACTTCGCTCGGCCTAGCGAAGAGGCGGGACTCTCCGAGCTGAAGGCCGCGAGAAGCTGTGCGGGGCGGGGAACAGCTGGTGTTTTATTCTCGGGTTTGCGTGGCCGCCCGCACAGTCTCTTCGTCTTGGTCGTATCTGAGTTTCTAGGTCTGGCCCCTAGTGCTGGGTTTTGCGAGCGGGCATCCTATGCCCGGAGTGAACGAATCAGACCCATTTTACCCTTGCGGCCACGGCGTTAGCTCCGTTTTAGGGTCTGAGAGCTCCGCGTGGAACCCACTCTATGCTTCTGACTTGCTGGTTGCCTTTGGCTGCCTGAGACTCAATTTACTGATCTGTTAAATAGGATTTGGGCCTGAGTTTGAGCTGGACTGAGACCTGACAGTCTCAGCTGCGGTTCCGGGGTCGCAGAGTCGTATATGACTGAGCCACTGAACTGAACTGAATGAGACCTCTCAAAGCTTTCTGACTCTCTGTGAGTTCACTGAGATCCCAAGTTCACTCCACAGCCAGGAGCTCTTGAGCTTTTGGGAATCGTAGACGCTACAGAATGGAAATTATTATTATTATAAAGGAAAACTAACGCACTCTAACACGATTTGTGCCCCCCCCGCCCCCCGCCCCGTGTCCGCAGAGATAAAATCACAGTCCCTTCCAGGCTGGGAAGAAGACAATGTCCCCCTGGCCCAAGGGGCTCCAGCCATAGTGGCCTCCAGAACCTTCCAGGCTCACTCTCACCTCTAGGCCATTGCACTGGCTGTGCCTTCTGCCTGAAAGGCTTTTCCACCCCATCTGGAACCCCAGGTCCCCACAGTTCAGGGCGGTCAGGGAGGCCCTAGATCCAAGGAGCAGGACTGAAAGCAAGGGAGAAAAGTGGGAGCCCAGGGGGAAGGGGAAGGGGAAGGGGAGACGACTCCAGGGCAGGCGGGAAGCTCAGGTGGCTCCCAATAAAGCCTCTTCCTGCTATATGGGGACTGGGCTGACCCTCCCCTTGACCCTCAGCGCCAAAGTGCTGCCATGTGCCACAGGTCTCAAGAGGGGACTGAGGATTTGGGGTTGTCTGGGTTCAAATCTCTCATCCCACCTGGCATCACTTGCTCAAGCTCTTGCCACTTTGGGCCTCAGTTTTCCCATCAGGCAAATGGGAGAGTGTAGTGATGGTCACTTTGTAGTGATGGTCACATGTGCCTCCATCCTGTGGCCTCTCTCCACTGGAATACCCAAATCTCTGGAGTGAGGGCTCCCAGACCACAGCCTTTCCCCACACCAACCCTGATCCCACAAGTCCAGGGTCTGCTCTGGCTTGCCCCTATCCTGGGAGGCTTTCTTGAGGACCAGGCTGGGGCTGCAGGCCCTCTGGACCCCCAGACGACTCAAGGTGGGCCAGCACGCTTTCCCCTGACAGTGCTAAGGGTCTAACCTGTACAGACAGAACTGGGGCCAGTATTCCTGGAATTGACACACCCCCTGAAGGGGGTAAATGATCCATTCATAGGCCATGCAATTATTGAGCACCAAGGGTATGCCAAGCTTGGTGCCGGGTGTGGGATCGCAGTGATGACTATGACTTGTCTACTCCCTTTCCTCCAAGGCAAGATGAACTGTCAGAGGCCCGCTGTTTTAGTCCCAAATGTGCTTCTTCTATCCATATGTTCAGCTGTCAGGTCCTCAATCCTGAGTGATTAAACCCATAAACCCATTGTACAGATGAGGAAACTGAGGTTCAGAGAGCTCCTCCCTGGGGTCCAGTCCACCTTGGGGCTCACACCTGCCAGGAGGCTCTCCCAGGACCCACAGGCCACCATTGTCTTCCCTGGGGAGGCCCAGCCTGGGGCTGAGTCACCAGGTGGAGCAGCCCATGGGGGACCACCACCCCGCCTTGGCTGCCGCCTCTGCCCAGCCCTGAGGCCCGGGTGTTCCCTACAGGGCACTGGCACAGGGACAGGCAGCCAGCAGCTGGTGCCAGGGGCCCCTCAAGGGCAGCCCACAGCCCACCCCCGCCTGTCTGACTTTGGCCTTTGTTCTCCTCTGGTGCCTGCCAGAGACCTGGGGCCAGGCAAGAGCAAGGGACCTGCCTCCCCCAGTGGGGGCTTCCTCCCTCCACCCAAGTCACACCTACTGTGTGCTGTCCTGGGAACCTCGGGAAGAAGACAACCCCAACTCTGGTTGGGAAAACTCATGCTGAGGACAGAATTCCACTAGTGAGTGGGGTTGCTGGGGACAGAACACAGCAATGGTGATGGAAACTTCCAGAAGACAGTAGATTGGCACGTCTGAGTTAACCATGGATTTAGGACTTGAGGGCCACTCTTCTGACATCATTTTCATTTGTCTCCAGAGTGGGCACCTTCTCCTGGTTGTGAACGGACCCCCCAAACGCACTCTCCCACTCCCACCCCACCCAGCCCCGCCCTGCTGTTCCTTAGCCCAGGAGTAAGGGAGGGGTCCTTATCAATCAAGCCAGACCCCTTACACAAACCTCGGTTCATGGTCCCTAATTGGGGGGGGGACAGGGTGGGGGCAACTGCCTAGAGCTGGGGTCTTAATGGGCCATTGGACCCCCCTGGAGGGGCCTGGCCCTGGCTTGTCCATGCTCTCCGTGACTCCTCCCACACAGATCTGATTGGGGTTCCCTCATTCATTCATTCTCCCTGGCTTCTGAGAGGGAGGTCTCTGCAGGGTGTGCTTCTTGGGCCTGGGGCCAGGGGCTCTCCCTGGATATGGGGTGGGGGGCTTCTTACCCTCTTCAGAGGAGGGAGGAAGTGCTGGCCATGGAGGGCTCAAAGCGGATGATGGACAAGCAGCAGCTCTGCTGGCCATGCTCCCACCTCCCAGCCTGCCTTCCCTGGTGCTCAGAGCCATGGGCATAAGGAGGGGTGGGGACCCAGTGATTGGACCCGGTTTGTCCTGGGGAGTCAGTGGGCCAGGAGGGTGCCAGGAGCCCCAGCCTCATGCTTTCCATTGTCGGGTTATCAGAAGAGTTTGGGGTGAGTTCCCTTCTCTGGGGTGGGTTCCCTGGGGCAACGACACTTGGGTGTGACCAGGATGAATGGTCAGTGGGCAAAGAACAAGGAGCCTGGGGGGCAAGGGACTGTGTGGTGTACTTTAGGACTCCATGAGGCTGGAGCCCAGAGAATCGGAGCAGAGAGGAGCCACGGTCAGGGGCACTGGGTCTGCATGGCAGGTGTGCTATGGAGTCATGGTGGGGGTCTGAGCAGGAGGGGCACATGGTCCCATGGCTACATTTGGAGGTGGATTCAAAGGGTTGGTCCTGGGGGTAATGAGCTGGGTGGACTGGAGGTAGGTTTGAGGGTTGATGGAAGGCTTACCCGGGGGTGGGGGTGAGAAGGCAGCCATCCATGGGCGCTGGGTGTGGGCTGGGGACCTGGGTTTGTGAATAGTGGTGCCCTTTTGGGAGCAGGGGTATCTTAGGGCCAGGGACCAGATGAATGGGGCACAGGAAGTCCACATTCCCGCCCTGCCCAGGCCCCAGGGGACAGAGCCTTGGCTTGGCCATGAGGGACTTCATGAGTGAATGAATGAGTGCCCACCCTAATCTAAAAACCCCAGCCCCAAGCTGAGCCCCAATTCTGCTCCCCTATTCTAGACTGAACCTTGGGCCCAGGCTGAGCCCCCAACCCTGGACCAAGCCTGACTGCACTGCACCTCTCCCAACTGGGCCCCCCACTACCACCTCTCCGTGCCCTGTACCTGTCCACCCCCAGGGCTGGTGCCACCTGTCCAGGGCAGCCCTTCCCCTTCCTGGCCGGGTGCCCACAGCTCCTGACTCAGGGCCCCCGGGGGCCTGTCCCACCACATTCCGGGGCAGCTTGTACAAATATGGGGTGCCTCCCGACCAGCCCCCAGGCATTATCCGGCCCAGTTCCCCTGGGGGTGGATGGGGTGAGGGGGGCAGGGCAGGGGACAAGAAATCTTGCCAGATTCCCACTGCCCACGCCTGTGGCCCCACTGACCTCTGCCTTGGAGGCATGGGGGTTCCTGAGCTTCCTGTGGGAGGCAGCAGGAACCACCCATTGTTCAGACAGGGAAACTAAGGCTCCAGCCCCTGCCTGAGGCAGGCCAGCCTCCTACACATGGCCCACATGCCCGCCCGTGCTCTTTCACCTGTTCGTGTGCATGCGTGTGTGTGTGTGTGTGTTAGTCACTCAGTCATGTCCGACTCTTTGCGACCCCATCGACTGTAGCCTGCCAGGCTCCTCTGTCCATGGAATTCTCCAGGCAAGAATACTGGAGTGGGTTGCCATTCTCTTCTACAGAAGATCTTCCCAAGCCAGGGATCAAACCCAGTTCTCCCACATTGCAGGCAGATTCTTCACCATCTGAGCCACCAGGGAAGCCCTCACCTGTTCCTTGGCACCTTTTGGAATCGAGAGCGTCCTGGCGATTAGCACCTTGCCACACTAAGGTGTGTGGGTTTTACTCAAGGATTCTGGGGAAAGTCATGGGGGCAATGTGGTCTCCTTGGAGACAGGGGAGCTGAACCTGAAATGCTGAGTTGGTCCCAGGCTGGCGAGGGTGCTCAGGAAGAGGGCATGGGGCTGGGGCTGGGAGTGGCCTGGGATGGAAAAGCCCTTCCATAGTGTGCGCTGGGGGCCCTGGAGAGCACTTGGCAGTGAACAGCACCCACCCCAGTCCTGGCCACCCTGTGTGGGGCCAGGACCCCACACCGGTCTCTCCTTCCCCTTTTCCACCGTAAGTTACCAGGCCTTTGCCCTGGCTGTGCCCTCCTTCTGGGTCATCCTTTCTCTCACTTGTGCCTGGCTCTCTCCTTCTCATCCTTCGGCCCTCAGTATCCGTGTTGCCTCCTCCAGGAAGCCTCCTTGTCCAGAGCAGGCCAGGCCCCCTTCCCCTCTTATAACTCCTGTCACCTTTCATCTTTTTGCCATTTCTGTCACCCTATCACTCGAACCAGATCAGGGGCCCCCAAGGGCGAGGCTCAGGCTTTCTTGCTCACTGTTGCCCCATGAGGCTCAGAGCATCCTGGGGATAGCACAGGCCCGGGGAGTGGCAGAGAGGCAGCTGAGGTCCAGTGGGGCTCCTGGTTCTTGGGGATAGACGTGGAGCCAGGCAGGTGGATGTCTAGAGGAGCACACAGCCCATGAGCTCTGCTCCCAGCCTCTTGGTCCCGCTTGCCAACGGATTCAAGTCCCACCTCCCACTCCCCACCATGAGCCTTGGCTGTAAGACGCCAGCATGCATGGCTGGACGTGTCATCTTGGAGCTCTGCACCCCAGAACCCTCTGAGGGCTGGGTCCCTAGGTGGGTGTTTACAAGGGCCAGGTCAATGGGGTCACCCATTAACAGGATGCAGGTTTTCTGCTGGGCATCTCCTGGGATCCCTACTGGTGCTGCACAGGTGGCAGAGATGTTGGGGGGAGGGGGGTCTGTTAATCAGCTGAGCTCTCTGTGCTCCAGGGATGGGAGGGAACTGAAAAGTTTGGCTGCCCACTTCCCCCCACCTCCTTGCCTTCCTTAGGAGTGGAAAAGGCACAAAGGCCACAGCTACAAAAGGACAAAAGTCTTCAAATGTGACTCTGTAGATATGCCTCTGACATGTAACAAACCAACAGACAAGATGGGAATTCCCAGGTAGTGCAGTGGTAAAGAACCTACCTGCCAATGTGGGAGACACAAGAAATGAGGATTCGATCCTGGGGTTGGGAAGATCCCCTGGAGTAAGAAAGGACAACCTGCTCCAGTTTTCTTGCCTGGAAAATTCCATGGACAGGAGAGCCAGGCAGGCCACAGTCCATAGGGTCACAGAGAGTCAGACACAACCAAGCGACTTAGTACACACACACACACTGATAAGATGTGACATATGGAGAGAAAGTATTTTCAACTGTCATGCGAGTGTATGTTCCTCGGTTCTTTGTCTCGTCACAACAAAGATTTGGAGTGATGGACATTAAAGCCTCAATGGAGTGTCACAGCTCTCAGGTCTTGGATAGACCGTGTTATAGCTCTCAGGTCTCGAATGGACCATGTTATAGTTCTTAGACAAATCAGTATTACAGCTCAGTATTACAGCTCTATTTTATTTAGAAGATAGCAGGAAAATCCATCTTCGAGGCATGAGGGCATGTCGATCCAAAGACACGAGGAGAAGAGCACCCCAGGGCGCGGGGGTGGGGGGGGGAGAGAGAGAGAGAGCTAGCTTTGGCTCCTCTTTTTATATGTGTATCTCTCCCTGGGCCTGTCCTATGTAAATTGGGCCAGCCAGGAGGTCCTCACTGGCTCAGACCTTTTTTTGTTCTATTTTTGTGGGCTTTTCCCTTCCTTGTCTTTAAGCCACTGCCATTTTGGACTCCTTTTCCCTATTCTACCTACCTAACACAACCTAGTAACAGAATAAGGATTTATGTCCCTTCATATACAAAGAGTTGCTACAAATCAATAAAAAAGCACCAAAATGGAAAACTGGACAAAGAAAGGAACAATTAGTTTACATGTGAAGCCACACAAATGGCTGCTGGAGAGACAGAAAAGGAAGCTTAAAGTCACTCATGACGAAAGAAATGTAAACAAATATGCAAATAAGAAACCACATTTTGTTCTAATAGTTGCCAAAATGATAAAAGATTGATCACGTCCTGCAATAGTGAAGCTAAGTGTGGAGGTCCTCTGAGGGTGTGCTTAATAAAGAAGCTCTGCATCCCTTTGGACTCCCTCTCTAATTCCAGCCCTAACACTCAGAAATCTATTAAAAATGATAGTGCAAGCAGGGGTGTTCATTAGAATGTGGTTTGTGGCAGCTATTACTCGGAAACAGCACATACCAACCACCAGGGATGAGAGAGGATCCCAGCTGTGGCTGAACAGGGAAAACTGAGCTGCTTGATGGGGCAGGGGAGTGTTGCATGCATGTTCTGAGCCAAGGACATCTGAGGTGGACTGTTCAGATTAGATACAAGTTCGAGACCCACAGCACCATTTTGGGAGCACAGTTTGTGTGAAGCAAAAATGTGTGTATCAAAAAAACACAGGAGGAGGAAATGCCCCAAGGGTTCAGCGGTTACTCTGGGTGCGGAGTTGGTGGGGGGGGAACTTTCAGTTCTTATTTTATATTTATATTCATGAGGTGGGATGAACTTAGAGGTTGGATTGTGTTTTCGGTGTGAGTGTGTCTGTTCTGGCATTTTTAAGTTTAGTTTGTCAATCCCTGATTGAGGTTGGGTCTCTGAAGAGCCATGGGAAGGGGTGGGGTGGGTTTCCACGGGGGAGATCGAGATTCCTTTCAGGAACTGGGTTCACTGGGAGTTCCCTTGAGGGGGCAGACTTCCAGATGCCCCTTGGGTCCTCTGGGGGAAAACCCCTGGTGCTCTGGGGAGGGGCCCCCTGGGTGACCTTGAGCCTAAGCCAAGTACAGGGAGCACTGCAGAGAGAGTCTGGCATGGGTACTTCCTCACTCAGAGCCCAAGTTCTCATCAGTTCAAGGGGACTGGAGATCTTACCACCCACCAGGGACCAGGTTGGGCCGCCTGGTCTCCTGGCAGGTGCTGGGGGAGCCCTGAGGGGCGGCCCCTTCCCCAGGGGCAGGGACGGCCCCGGGCACTGCACAGAGGAACTGGGTTGTGTGGGTCACAGAACTGCCCCTCTAAAGGTATCAGTTTCCCCCGCTTTGCGGGGAACCTGGAGAAGCGTGGAGGGCATGCCTTGGACCCGGAACCACCAGGGTCTTGGTTTCTCATGTTGGGCCTTCCCTTGACCCTGTTGTGTGGGCGGGGCCTGGCCCCAGAGTGTTCCTAGGCTTCCTTCCACCCTCTGCCAGCCTAGGTGGCTCCTAACCCCTCCGTACATCACCTATAAGGTCTGCACACAGGCACAAAGAATAAGAAATTCACTCCTCAACTCCTAATTCCTTCCCTACCTGGGGGTCTGGCTGTGTCAGGCTGGCAGTGACACTTGCAGTCAGGGCTGGGGTCCAGGCAGGCCCTGGGGTTGGGGGTGCAGGAAGAATCCAGAGCAGGAGCAAACTGAGGTCACCTACAGGGTGTGCTCCAGCCAGCTCCCCCCAGACCCCCCATCCATGCTGGTGCCCCCTCCCTGCTCCTTGGACATCATGACTCATGCTGACCTCAGGGCCTTTGCATAGCTGGCCTCTTGGCCCAGAGCACCTCCCTCCCTCATTCTCTCCTCAGCCCATCCATCCCCAAGACTGTCAGCTTTGCTTGCTCAATGTCTCCCTCCCAGTTCCTGCAGGGCAAATGCCCCCCATCCCCACCAGACTGTCCTCAGAGTCCAGCCCACCCAGTGGAGAGGCTGGGCAAGACAGTGGTCCCCATTTCACAGGTGAGAAAATCCCAACTCAGAGGGAGAGGCCAGAGGTCAAACAGGGAGAGGCACTTAGAAGCGCCCCCCTGCCCAGCCCCTCTCCACCAGGGCAAAGGCATTTCCTTCTGCTCAGGGGGCTGTGGGGTCCTAGGGCAGCTGGTGGGGCGCCTAACGGGTCTTGGGGCCTGTGTGTGTGGCAGCAGCAGCTGGGGCTCCTGGGGCCCAACCCCCACTCGGAGTGCGAGTGGGAGGTGGGGGAAGGGTAGCAGCAGCTGGCGCCTGGCCCTGTGCCAGTTAGGAACCTCCGCGGGGTGGGGCTGCCCTGGGACTGTCTCTGTCTCTCTCTTTTGGCCTCTGTCTCTGTATCTCCCTCTGTCTCTTCTCTTTCTGTTTCTCTGTTTGCCTCTGTCTCTCCATCTCCCTCTGTGTATGTCTCTGTCTTTCTTGGTCTCTGCCTCTCTGTGTTTCTTTGTCTGTCTCTCATCAGAGCTGGGGGACTAGCCCCATTTCAGGTCATTAGGATCTCCCCTTTACCTCCACCTGCTGGGTGTAATCACGTGAACTGAAGGACCCCCACCTCTGCACCCCCGCTGTGGTCTCTATCCCTCCCAAGATAGGGAGCCTGGGACACCCCTCTTGTGGGCTGGGGGACCCTGGGCAAGTTTCCCAGATGCAAAGTCTGTGGGCATCCTCTCTGGGCCAGGGGTAGGGTGGGCCACAGCCAGTCTGGGAAGAAACAGTCACTAAGGAGCCACTTTACAGGCATCTGAACCTGTCCTGGGGGGGGGGTCCCCTACCTTAGTGACACGAGAGAGTCCCGGGGAGGGGATACGGAGGCCAGAAGTGATCCTGCAGGGGGGTGGGGTGGGGTGGGGAGAAGCCCAGCCAATGCAAAGGCCCTGATGCCTGGGGCAACCCTCAGCCAAGTTCCTGGGTCCTCAACCCGAGGTCACGAAGCAGACTGATCTGCCCACTGCCCCACATGAAGACCCCTCCCCCACCTCGGAAGTGTGCAGGCAGCCAGGAGGGCACTGGGGGTGGGCAGGGGGCAGGGTGACTGCCTCCCCAGGGCCCTGACTGCCCAGTCTCTACATTCCCCCACGTCTGCCAGTACAGCCATCCCCTGAAACCTCCCTGACAATAGACTCCGACACAGCGGAAATATCCCCAGGGGGCTGCGGCTTGAACACCCCTTGATTTGCATTTTTGCATATTAATGAGGGTGGAGCTGCTAATTCTGCCACGTTGTTTTAAAGGTGCAGAAACGCTGGAACTGCTGAGGAGTGAGGAGGGGTCATTCCTCACCAGGAGTAAGGAAGAGGGGCCTGGGTCCCCAGATACAGGATCCCTGTCCCTCCGTCTCAACCGTTGCCCCTTGGGTCACAGGGGTGGGGTCCCCCAGTCTCTGTGCCTTTTGCTCTTGAAATTGGGGCATCAACCTTGGGAGCTGTGGGGCAATGGGAAGTCTGGAATTTTCTGTCGGGAGCTCTATCCTGAGCATCCCATGGTGGGAAAGTCGAGAACTGAGGATCAGACTCTGCCGGAAAATCTTTGGATTCCGTCATAGACTCTGGATCCAGCATCATCTCCATCTTCTGAGTTCAGGCCGGAAACCCCACTCCCCACCACCACTCCCCGCAGCCCCGGTCGGGGAGAGGGGCGTTCTGACCCCACTTGTGGCCCTAGGCTCTCTCAGCCTAGCCTCAGGACTCCTTCCAGCTCCCCCTTGCACATGCTGCTCCCCCGCCAGATGCTTCTGCTTTCCCTACAAGTTCACCTCTGCTGTGGCCCTCCAGGCCACCCTGCCCACGCGCCTGTTTAGCCCTGTCACCTCCAGGTCCCCATCCCGAAACTGGGAGACCGAGGCACAGGCTGGCGAGGTCACACAGGGTCCCCCCCTCAGACCACTCCCCTCCCGTTGGCCGCGGGGATGAGGGCTGGACCCTGGGGGTCCTTGCGGCGGTTCAGGCCAGAGGTGCGCACTTGGGCGCGTGCTGCCACCTGGTGGTGCCCTGAGGTGGGTCTGAGGTTTTCCTCCGGCCTCGGAGACCCCACTCCAAGGAGCACAGCGCGCGCTGGGGGACCCAGGAAGTCCTCGGGTGCAGGGATACCGAGGCGGGCCACAGTCCACGGGCCTGGGGGTGCGGGCAGCAATGGGCAGGATGGAGAGGCTTCAATGATGAGGAAGGAAATGGAGGCCCGACCCGGCTGCCCTGTCCTGACCTTCTCCAGACCCCTCCCGTCAGGCCTGTGACTGCTCCAAAGCTTCCCGTTCCATTGTCACCCTAATCTGAACATTTTATGTCCACACAGACCCCTGGCCTGACCTGGTGCGAGGTGTGAGCGCGGGGCAGGGGAGACTCCCCTACGCCGCCCGGGACAAACGCACTGGGGGCCCCGGGGCCAGTGTCCACCAGGGGGCGTCCGCTGCCCAGAAACCCGCGGAGGCCTGCCGCGCGCGGTGGCCGTCTGCGCACGCGCGTGCCCGGTGCCTGTGGGCTCTGGGTGTTCGCTGCGCTTGTGATGTCCACGTGTGCCCGGTTGGGATCTCGCACGTGTGAGTGCACTGTGCTCGCGTGTACGCAGCTCTCAGCTGTGCTCACGCGCTCGGTCCTACCGGCACGCTGGCGTGTTCATATGCTCGAACGTGTTTACGTTGCCCTGCAACAGCTTGGTTGGGTACCGTGTGCTCAGGACCTGGCGCGTCCGGGCACAGGCGGGCACAATTTTGTTTGCACTTGTGAGGCCTGTCTATCCACGCGTGTGCACCTGGGATTGCCATAACCAGACGTCCACATTTCCTTTGTGCATCGATCTGTCTGCCTGCCCTCGAGAGGGGTCCTACCTGTACGTCTCCAAGTACTGCCCGGCATATCTGCAGATGCGCAAGTCCTGGCAAACACGTGTCCACGTATTCTGGCATGTTTATTGAGTGTTTACACATGTGCATGCTCACGTGTGCACTGTGATGGGGCACACATACACACGTGTGCTCGGGGATGTTAATGCACATCTCCATGTCAGGGCTTCCCTGGTGGCTGGCTCAGACAGTAAAACATCTGCCTGCAATGCAGGAGACCCGGATTCAGTCCCCGGGTAGGGAAGATCCCCTGGAGGAGAGTCCCCATGGAGAATCCTATGGACAGAGGAGCCTGGCGGGCCACAGTCCATGGGGGTCACAGAGTCAGACACAACTGAGCGACTAACACACACATGCATGTACCTATGCTTACAGCCACAGCCCACACTCAAGTCCCCCTTCAGAGACACTGCTCCCAGCAGGACCCCTTCCCACCAGTCAGCTGTCAGAACTCTCTAACAGGTCCTCCCTGAGGTCCTGACGTGCATTTTGCCCCTTCCCTGCTCTCCCGTTCTTGCCTCTCTGGCCTCCACCCAATCTCCTCCCGCTGGTGGTCACAGGCTCCGTGTCACCTGCAGGTGTCACATGTCACCTACAAGGAGACAGGAAGCATCTGGCTGTGTTGACATCTGGGCCTTTGCTGTGGCCGTTCTTTCTGGCCCAACTTCCCCAGCTGCTGACATGTCCCCAGCTCAATGTCACCTCCAGCCAGTGCTGCCCTTCACCACGTCCAAGAACAAGGAAAGCTTGCTCCTTTCCTTTGTTGTCCTAATCTGGGTCTTGGCTATTGCCTGTCCCCCATGAGGAGTCATGCTCTGTGATGTCACGGCTGATTTCTGGCATCCCAGGGACACCTACCTGAGAAACTGGCAGAAGGACACAACCCACAGTCCCCTTGATTATGGGAATCTATGCCATGCTCTGACAACCCAGGCACTGTCAGCCGGTCCTGGAGAGGCTCCACCATGGCAGAGCCTGCCTGATATCCAGCCGCCCCCACGTCCTCTCCACTCTCATCTCTCTCCCTAATGGTTCCCTCTCCTCTCATCAAACTTCTGTTCATCCTGTAGGGCCCTATTCCATTGGTCCCTCTTCTAGGATGCCTCACCTGGTCTCCTGGGGGTGAACGGATGAGAGGCTGCCATGGAGGCAGGGTGATGGCGAGTGGTCCAGGCCAAGTGCACAGACAAAAGCCCATCAGCGGTGCACCAAGAGCGGGCTCCAGGGAGGGGCGAATGCCGGTTCCTGGGTGCCCTGCAGCGGCTGGCAGAGCTGACAGCTGCTCAGGAGGTTCTGATATGAGCAGTGTGTCCCTCTACTGAGCTTCTCCCCTGTGCCTCTGTCCTTCCCTCTGCCTGTCTGTCCCCTCCCTCTATCCCTACCTCCCTCTCCTCTCTCCCTCTGTCCCTTGGTCACCCCTGGCCTGGCCATACCCCCAGCCACAGGGGGCCATCTCCTTGGCAACGGTGGCCATGGGGTCAGTGGCTGGATCAATCTCCTCTCACCCGGGTAGCCCTGACCCTGGACCCGGAAGGTGACAAGGAAGTAGGGTCAGGCCTGGGGTCTGGGCTGGAGGGATGTTGTGGGGTTAGGACAGGGGTCCCTCAGCCAGGGCAGCGGTGGCGAGGCGTGGAGAGGGAGAGAGGGTTTCTGGTGGTATGGTCAGCAGAGTAAGAGGTCAAGTGAGCCCTGGGCACATACTGACTAGAAGATTTGCCCAGGCCTGTTCTTCCCAGCACTAGTCACCACGTGCGAGGACCTGGAGGAAGGCTCAGTCATTGTCCCAGTTTGCAGCCAACAACAAGGACGCCTGACTGGGCCCTGGTCACAGCTGGCCCTGAAAATTAGGGCTGTGTCCACAGCACGCCAGGCAAGTCCACATTCCTGAGTCGGCTGCCATCACAGCTTCTGGAAGATTCCAATACTGCTACTGAGCAGTCCGCCATCACTGCTTCTAGAATATTCCCCCCATCATCACTTCTAGAATACCCCATTGTCACAGCTTCTAGAATATTCCATCATTACTGTTTCAAAAATATTCCTCCCATCACCACATCTAGAACAGCCCACTGTCACAGGTTCTAGAATATTCCACCATTACTGTTTCTAGAATATTCCTCCATCACCACTTCTAGAATAGCGCACTGTCACAGCTTCTAGAATAGCCCACCATCAATACTTCTAGAATATACCCCTCTCATCACCACTTCTAGAACATTGTACCATCACAGCTCTGAAGAGTCTACCTCCACGGGCCTTTAGGTTTTTCCTTTTTGGGATCAGGTCATAGAAGTTTCCCAAACACACCAGAAGGAATGGGCTCTCTCCCTTCCTCAGCGGCCGTGGGGACAGCTTAGCAGAGCAGCCAACAGGGGTGAGGGCCACAGGGGGCCCTGGGTACAGGTCGATGAACCTGGCCTGTGAGAACATTGATCACTAAGTGCGTTTGTATAGATCCTGGGACAGGTTAGCCCTGGCCCTGGGGGAAGCAAGGCAGGGCCAAGGTAGCCATGGGGCGTGGGGGGGGGGCCCTCCGCTGGCTGACTGGGGACGCTAGGGGTGCAGTATAGCACAGAAGATAACCTCATTCGTGTTCTCGTCTTTTCGAGCCTCACTTTCCCCATCCGGGAGGTGAAGATGTGGAGGGGGTTTGCGGTGGGCCTCCTGGGCCCCTCTACCCAAGGGAAGCACCTCCACCTCAGAGACATCAGGCTACTGGCCCAGAACCACACAGCCTCAGGGGTGGGGGCTCTGCGACAGGCTCTGTTGATGCAAAAGACTTTACCCAGGGCCTTCCCACCCTGCGGCAGGCACTAGGGGGCAGCTGGGGACCCCCTCCCCGCCGGCCGGGGCTGCTGGCCCTTTAAGAGACTCGTTTTGGCGCGGCCTCGGGGTTATCGATTGCAGCCTTGGAAACACGATTAGATTATCCCGGCTGGGAACGGCAGCCTGGCGGGGGCCGCGATGGGGGAAGCAGGCTTCTTGTAAACGGCTCCCCGAAGGGTACTGGGGCTGGGTCTCCGGGGCTCGATGCTGGGGGCTTCCCGGGTGCCGGCGGCCCTGTGCTCCAGATACTAGGGGTGGATAATCGATTCCTCCGTTTTGTGAGTAGGACACTGGGGCGCATAGAGGGGTGCGCTTTTGTCCAGCACATTTATTGAGCGCCTTATGTATGTGAGGAGCGTGAATTCAACAGTCACTATATAGAAAAACGTCATTGAATAGTATTATTATCATAAATAATCATCCCTGCTGTCCTACGAAGCCTTTATCTGAGTCCACTCTGATTACTGTGACAACTGGTATGGGGTGGGGTAGCCTATGATCCCATCTTGCAAATGGGGAAACTGAGGCCTGAGCTTTTGCAAGCTTCAGGGGCTGAGCCAGAACATGTAGCTTCCTCCCTCCCCACGAATTGCCCCCCTCCCCCTCTGATTCCTGGGGCACCTCCCAGGTGAGTTACTTATAAAGGGAAGAGACTGGTTTGCTGGGACAAGCCCTTCAACCAACCCTACTTTGTACTGCAAGGCCAAAGGCATCTAGGAGGCATTTGAGCTTGGTGGGTCGGTCTAAAGGCAGATTTACAACCCCTTCCCCAAATGTGGGCTGAGCAGGTGGTGAGTGGGAAGCAAAGAGCGGGGAGGATTGATGGGCCACCGAGTCTGTGGCTGGGGCGCCACCTCCATCACCAAATTCTGAAGCCTGGGAAGAAAGCTCCACTCATCCAAGCCTGCGCACTTGCGTGAGACCACAAGTGACTTCCTTGACCACCTACTGTGTGCCCAGGCGCAACCCCCACCCACTCTCACCTGAGCTTACCTGCAGGACTTGCAGTAAGAGTGGATCCCTGCGTCCACCCACGTTCACCCTGGAGGCGCCCTGAAGCCCAGTTCCAAATGCTCTTAGAGTCAACGTTTGTCAATTGACTAAATAATAGTACTTAGCAATAATGGAAACTGTGCTTGTGCTTCGGAGAAGGCGACAGCACCCCACTCCAGTACTCTTGCCTGGAAAATTCCTTGGACAGAGGAGCCTGGTAGGCTGCAGTCCATGAGGTTGCTACTAGTCGGACACGACTGAGCGACTTCACTTTTACATTTCACTTTCATGCATTGGAGAAGGAAATAGCAACCCACTCCAGTGTTCTTGCCTGGAGAATCCTAGGGACGGGGGAGCCTGGTGGGCTGCCATCTCTGGGGTTGCACAGAGTCGGACACGACTGAGGCGACTTAGCAGTAGCAGTAGCAGCAGTACTTGTGCTTAGTCACTCAGTCATGTCCAACTGTAGCCCATCAGGCTCCTCTGTCCATGGGGCTTCTCCAGGCACGAATACTGGAGTGGGTTGCCACACCCTCCTCCAGGGGATCTTCCCAACCTGGGGATCAAGCAGCAAATTAAATAACAACAGTTTAGACCAGATGTAGCTTCTTTTTAAAAAAATTTATTTAATTATTTGGCTGAGTTGGGTCTTAGTTGCAGCATGTGGGATCTAGTTCCCAGGCCCCCTGCATTGGGAGGGTGGAGTCTTAGCTGCTGGGCCACCGGAAAGTCCTTGGATGTCACTTCTTGATTACCCACCCAGCCTCATCATTCCAAAAACCTCTATTATCCAATCATTCTCAGCATTTATTGAGTGCCAACTGTATGCCCCAGCTACCGCTTTCATCCCCTCAACATCCCTGTGAGGCTGGGAATATGACCAACCTGGTCTACAAAGTAGGAAATGGGGTCAGGGAGGTGGAGGGGGGGCTTTCTCAAAGAGCTGAGAAGACGAGATTCTAAACCCAGACCCATCTGTGTCTGACCCTCAGCTTGTCTCTGAGGAAAGGGGTTGATCTCTTGTCCTGAGGTTCTGAATGTGGAGACACTAAGGCCCAGAGCCAAGGAGAGGCCCAGGTGTCTCCCAGAGCTTTGAGGAGGAGCCAGGAAACAGTTCAGGCAAAAGTGGGATGAGCCAGGTGTGGGCTACAACCAGACAGTGTGACCTTGGGACCATCCACAGGAAAGGGGACTGATCCTTGTGGGAAGGGTCTCAGGAGAAGGAGGTCCAGGGAAGGGAGCATGCCCCTGCCCTCCCACAGTGGGAGGGGACCCCAGACCAGCCAACCAGAAGGGCCCTACACACACACACACACACACACACACACACACACAGAGCAGGCACTTAATAGATGCAGGTGGAGGACTTTCCTGGTGGTCCTGTGGCTAAGACTCCAAGCTCCCAAGGCAGGGGACCCAGCTCCATCCCTGGTGAGGGAACTAGATATCTAACTAAGACCCAGAGCAGCCAAATAAATTTAAATAAATAAATATTTAAAATTTTTAATAAATAAATATTTTTAAATTATTGTTTTTTAATAAATTAGAAATGTAGAGTCAAGGCCCAGGGGTGACCATGGGAAGGATTGCCTGGGGGCTGGGCCACAGGAGGGGTGAGGGGCCCACCTGTCCTCCTGGAGTCACCCCTGCAAAGCGCAGTGTCGGCCTCTCCCAGCTGCCTTCCCTGTGTCCTTTCGTAAACCTGTGTCTCTCTGCATCTGTCTCTCCCTGTCCCTCTGTCTCTCTGCCCCTCTCTCTGCTTCCCTGTCTCTGGGCTTGGCTGCAGTCACATCTCCCCACCTCTTAGCTCCGGCTCACCCCCTCCCCAGGCCATCCCAGGTGCCCGTGGCCATGGCCTTTCCGGGTGCCCAGCCCCCAGCCATGAAGAGCCTCTGGGGCATGAAGAGCCTCTGGGGGCTGGAGAGGACAGCCCACAACCTCCCAGCCTCAATGACTTGAGAAGCTCCGCAGACACTCCCCGCATCTCCCAGAGCGGGGTCTGAGGCTGCTGGGCCTTGTGGCTTTGGCCCAGCCCCTGCCCTCTCTGGACAGTGTTACCCGGCTGTAAACTCCCAAAGGGCTGGGTTTCCGGGAAGCCAGAAACTGGCTCAGCCCTTATTTGAATGCAGGCTGGGAGAGTCTGTTGTCTGGCTGTGTCCTTCAGTCTGGGGTCCCAGGCAACCATGGCGAGCAGACACCGGATGGTGGGAGAGGAGAGAGTGAATGAATCCACCAGTCCCTCAGGTATGATGCCTCCCTCGGGCCCTCCACTCACATCCTGCTGGGGCAGCGGCAGTCAGGGGTGCTGGACCAGAGGAGGGCCAGTACCCCTGGGGCTGGGTGTTCCCCTCGCTGCCTCTGGGCTTGGGCTTGAGGTGGTCCCACCCACAGATCCATCGAGATCCATCCTAGGTGCTGCAGGCTGAGGTGAGCAGGGTGGCCTAGGTCTGGAGGGGGCAGCAGTGGGGCAGGAGGTGGGACAAGGAGGGAGACTGTGACACCATCCGGGCTGGGCTGCAGGGACCTGTGGGCCGTGGGGAGGTCTGCGGTCTTTATGTTGAGTTCACTGGGGAACCCCAGGAGGCATTAGAGTGATGGAGGGGTGAGGCTGGGCACGGGGAGGGAAGGAACCCTGGGGATAGGAAGAGGCCAGCTGGGATGAGGCTGTTCTGAGACCATGTGAATATCTGAACTGGGGAAGGATGGAGAGCACGATCTGCCTTCCTGCTCAGCCCCTGACACCCAGAGGAACGGGGTGCCAGGAAGGAGCCTAGGGCCAGGAAGGGGTGCAGGGCAGTGGCCATGGCCCTGCTGGCCCCTCAGAAGCAGTAATTAAGGGCTCCCGGCGTCCCTGCGGCGTGATGTATGTGCGCCTTAACTAATCATTTATTAGGTCACTGATGGTTCGTCAATATTAATTCATTTATTTAAACAACTCGGCTCCGTAATGAAGATGTTGCCTGAGAGGGGACGCCGGTGGGTGGTGGGGCCGGGGCTGCAGGCAAGGGGCTCGGGCCTAGGTCTAGAGGTCTCTGGGGCCCCGGGGAGCTGATGTACAGGTGACATGTCCCAGCAGCTCAGGGTTACACCAACATGCTGCGCCCATGAGGAGACCAAGGCTGGAGCAGGAGGGGAGATGCCTGGAGGCCCTGTAGCAATTGGGGAGGGTGGGGAGAACTCAGGCTGACCCCTTAGGACATGACACTGCTCTCCGGCCCTCCTTGTGCAGCCCCACCAGCCAGCCACGGGCTGAAATGCTCAAGGCTGGCTTGCTCCCTGTGCGTACTGTGCCCTCTGCCCGGTGCATCGTTCCCTCACTCCTGGCCTGCCTGCCGACTTGGACTTGTTGGGGGAACATTCAAGAACAAAAATCAGATCACACTCCTCTTCTCTCTGCTCAAGAGCAGTCTGTGGCTCTTCAGTGCCCTGCAGAGGAGATCCAGATGCATCTGCCTCCGCTGACCCCTGCCGACCCTCCCCATTCAAAGGCGTCCCCATCACATCTCTAGCACCCATGACCCTGTCCTGGTGATTTGTTTATCTGTTTGTCCTCTCTTTTCCCTGCCAGCCTCACCTCACTGAAGGAAGGGAACTTGTCTGTCCCAGAGTGTGGGTGACAGGCAGCAAATGCCACCCCACCCTGCAGCAGACACTTTGGGGGTCTCAGGTCATGGCACTGGGGCCCCTGTCACTTCAACACAGCTGCAGCTGTCTGTCCCCAGTGAGCCTGGGGCTCCCTCTGTGCTTTGGAGGGAACAGAGGTGAGGGGCGATGTCCCTCCACATCCTGATGGATAAATCCTGTCATTTGTCCTTGGTAGTGACCACTCTGGGGCGTGTCCCTCCAGCTCCCTCCCAGGAGGCCTCCTGCATAACCTGCCCTCACTCAGCTGGTCTTGGGCTCAGCTTCTGGGGCCCCCCAACTCTGAGACACTGTGATTGGAGTCTCTGAAACAGGTCCAGGGACAGGAAATCCACATCACAAAGCTCTCCAATCCCCTTGCTCCGGATTCTGCCATTGTAAAAAAAAAAAGAAAGAAAGAAAAATAAGGTGATCATTGAAATCTGAACAGAGATGGCAAAGACACAAGAATGAGGGTGTAGAAGGTGTACAGACTCCAGGGTACCCGTCTTATTGCTCATCCCATTCTCTGCCATTCTGGGATCTCAGAACTCTGGAATGCGGGGATTTGGGAATATCAGGATCTTGGGATTCTGTGATTTTCAGGGTTTGCAGCTTTATTCTCTTCCAGGAAGGCATGGCAGCTGCAGAGGGAGGCAGGCGACTCGCCCCTGAGGAATTTCTAGATCCCTGCTGGCCTGGGGCAGATTTTATTCCCTCTTCTTCCACCAAGAGCCTGGTGGTGTGTGTGTGTGTGCTTAGTCGTATCAGACTCTTTAGTGACCCCATGGAGTGCAGCCCACCAGGCTCCTCTGTCCATGGGATTTCCCTGGCAAGAATATTGGAGTGGGTTGCCGTTTCTTCCTATAGGGATCTTCCCTACCGGGGATCGAATTTGGGTTTTCTGCATTGCAGGCAGATTCTTTACCACTGAGCCATCTGGGAAGTTTGCCAAACTCACCTGGCTGACCTGTTTGGCCACAGGGACCTGAGTGTGTCATGGACATGATCATTGTCTCCTTCCTCCAGAAGGGGACACTGAGGCACCGTGTGGCTAGGTTACACAGCAGGTGAGTGTCAAAGCCAGGATTCGAAATCCTGGTCTCCATCTCTCTCACCCAAGATACTTCTTTTTCTTAAAAGATTTATATTTATTTGACTGTACTGGGTCATAATTGTGGCATGTGGGCTCTTTTGCTGTAGCATGCAGGATCTAGTTCCCTAACCAGGGATCAAACCCAGTCCCCCTGCATTGGGAGCATGGAGTCTTAGCCACTGGACCACCAAGGAAGCCTCCCACTCAAGACTTTTCTAACAGTCATTCATCCAGGGCCCGCTCCTGCTCTACAACCTCCCTGCTGCCCACAGGGCCATGTCTTGGGGCCTCCACCCTCCCTGTCTTGGCAGCCACAGAACCCCCTCTGTCTGTTGCTCACTCTGAAGGCTGAGTTCCAGCCCAGCATCCCCCCACCCCCCCACCCCTACCCCCCACCCCCACCCCCAACCCCCCCACCCCCGCCGAGCCCAGGACTTTGTGAGATTTCAGCTGGTCCCCTCAGTGGGCCTGTCCAAGGGGCCCTGGGGAGGCCAGCCCGCAGTTCCCTCCACCCTCCCAGCTGTGGCCTCTATCTTGGTTCTGGTCTGGCCTCTGATGGCTGTAGTGCCCATTATACAGATGGGGAAACTGAGGTTCAGCCAAAGCAGCAGGCTTCCCTGCCAGGCACATCTGACAACAATAACAATGAGAATATCTCACTGCGGGGGTGTGGTGAGAACTGGTCATTTCATTCATTCACTCACACCCCCCAGGGTGCACCTCTCTGATCCCTGGGTGACCTGGGGTCCCAGCTGATGAGTCCAGATGGGGTGGAGAGAGAGCTGGACACAGTCATTCCCAGCCCCGTGAAGGTCAGGGTGGGAGAAAGAGGTCTGGGGGTAGGGCAGGGGGTCAGGGAGGGGCTGAGAGCCAGACCTGGGGGAGGACTTGAAAGATGAGGAAGTGAAGAGGAAGGGAATTTCTGGTAGGAAGACCAGTGCTTGCAAAGGTGCAGAGCTCTGGAAAGCCCTCCTGTTCTTAGAAATCTTGCCTGGCTGTGGCGAAACGTGCGCTTGTGCTCAGTCTCTTCAGTCACGTCTGACTCTTTGTGACCCCGTGGACTGTGCCTGCCAGACTCCTCTGTCCATGGGCTTCTCCAGGCAGGAACACTGGAGTGGGTTGCCGTGCCCTCCCCCAGGGCATCTTCCCAACAGCGAGGCTCAGATTGCAGCCGAGGTTCCAGGACCTGTTGAGGGCTCTGCTCTCTTGCAGGAGGAGGGCTTGCGGTGGGGTGGGGGGTGCTCAAGCCAGGGAGGGCACTGCCCCTGATTTGCCTCCCAGATTTATAACTCCACTGTGGGTGCAAGTGGGAGCTAGAAGCTCCACTGAGAATCAGGGACATTGTGAGCATTAACTGAGTACCTACTGTGTACCAGCCTTTGACCTCATGCTCAGAGGTGACAGCACAGGGCTGGAGCTGGCATGTGAGGGGCGGTGGTTCTGCCCACATCCCGTCCAGACAGCTGGGCCCGCCTCCCAGGCCAGCGGAGGCTCCCATGGTGCACCGAGGAGGGCCTTCACTGCCTTGGTGAACAGCTGGAACGGCTAGGGCTTGCAGGGCCAGGAGTGGACCAGTCGTGTGTGGCAGACCAGCGCTGGTCCACATCTGGGGTCTCCACAATGCCCGAGGAAACTCCTGGCCACTCGGACAGTGCACAAGGTGGGCGGTCAGGGCATTAAAGTTAACTTCCTTTTAAACAGACTTAATTAGTGTTCTCCAGTCCCACATAAATTAATCGTGGCCGGCCACGGAGGCTGGAGTGCCCGATCGATGGGCCGCTGGACGGCAGCAAGGAATCCTCTGGCTCATCCGTCAAGTCGCTCTGGCTGATAACGGCTCACGGCTTTATCTTCTCCAATCAGGCCCAGGCGGCCACGGGAGTCTGGGCAGGAGCGGCCCTTCTCTGGGTCTCCGTTTCCACATCTGTGAAGTGGGGTGATGCTCAGATGAGGGGAGGCAGGCAAGGAGCCTGCAAAGGAAGGAGTAAGGTAATAGTAATGCTCCAGTGGGCCATGGGGCCATCCTGGGGCTAAGTATCACTTAATTTAATGCTGGTGAAGGGCTACAAGACTCCAGTTTTTGAATGTGTCAGCTGAGGGCAGAAGAGGCCATGTAAACTGGGCATCAAACTCCAGGATGTAGTTTAACCATGTCCCAAGGTGTCTCCTGCTCCAAGGGCTGGGACTTTGGGGGTGGTCACCTGAGGCACTGGTTATGCACCAGTTGTATTGGGAGAGGGGCAGGGAGGGTTGGAGAATTGCCCAGGAGACCATGTATCCCAAACTCAGATGAGGAAAGAGGGCACCCCAAGTCTTCTGGAGTCAGTGCTCTTGAACAGGGTGGAGGAATTCTAGGACATGAAGGGTGCTGGCAGCTCCTTTGCCCTGCCAAGGCCAAACGGCCAGGCAGGGGTCCCCAGGAGCCCTCTGAATGGGGACTGAGGCCCCACATTCCTGCATGTCTACACAAAGGTATCATGAAAACCTCCTGGGCACCAACCCAGCCCCCCTATCCCCACCCCGGGTCTGGGCAGTGGGAACATTATAGTGAGAATGTGGGAAGTGGCCTCTTTCCGAGGTAGAGACAAACAAATGAATGTCTACTTAGAAAACCATGGAGGGTTCAGGGAGGGCTTCCTGGAAATGAGGGCATTGGGCTGAGACCTGGCGGAAGGGCTAAGGAGGAGGGGTGGCTGAGGGTAGATCGCAGGTGGAGACTGTGGGAGGTGTGAAGAGGTTCAAGAAAAACCCTAAACCTGGAGCCATTCTGGAGTTGGGAGGAAGACAGTGAGGTGGGGCATTTGGTGAGGGCCTGGGGTTGCAGCTGGAAACTTCCCTGGGGGCTCAGACGGTAAAACGGTAAAACGGTAAAACGTCTGCCTACAATGCGGAAGACCCAGGTTAGCGGGAGACTCCGGTTAGGTCCCTGGGTCGGGAAGATTCCCTGGAGAAGGAAATAGCAACCCACTCCAGTACTCTTGCCTGGAAAATCCCATGGACGGAGGATCCTGGTAGGCTACAATCCATGGGATCGCAAAGAGTCGGACTTCACTCAGTCGGACTGAGACTTCACTTTTCCCTTGGCTTTGCATCACACCGAATTTATGTGGGGCGTGGCTTCTGTGGGAGTGACCGCTATGGGGCGTGGCCTGGCAGGGTCACCCCTCTCTGAGCGCAGAGCTTCGGTAGCAATATTTCTTGACAGGGGAAGAATTTGGACTAAACTGAGACCCGGGAGACTTGTCTAGAAGTCGGGGAGGCTCGTGGCAGACAGCTGGACACGGGCTGCTAGGCCTGTGGGGTAGCATGGGGCCCGAGCGAGGAACAGGATGGGGAGGGGATGGAGCCTAAGGGGTATTAGAGGCTCTGCCTGGCGGGCAGGGAGGGCTCCCCAAGGAGAGGACTTTTTTTTTTTTGATGGTGAGGCCAGTGTATGTGGAATCTTAATTCCCCGACCAGGAATTGAACCCATGTGCCCTGCAATGGAAGCACAGACTCCTAACTACTGGACCACTAGGGAAGTCCTGCAAGGGGAGGGCTGCAAGCGGAGGGCTTTGAGGAAGGAGAAGGGACTAGCTGGGTGACAAGAAGACTCAGTTCTGCATATGTGCATAAGGCCCTGAAGAGGGTACAGCAAAGAAGCTTGCTCTGTGGAGGCAGAGTGGGGGGTGGGGAGCTGAAGACCCCTAAAACCCCGGTGGAAAGTGGGCAGGGCAGTCAAGGATATGGGTTTTACCGAGAAGGGAGGGAACCACGAGGAGCTCGGGGACAGTGGGGGGAACTTTCAGCAGGTGAGGGGCTACAGTGCAGTTGTCTTTTCGGAAATCCTTCTAGTTCCCGGTGGAGGTTGTCCCAGGAAGGAGGAAAGAAGGGTGGAGGTGGGGGACTGAGGTCCAGGCGGGAAACAGGGGTGCCATGGCCTATAGGGGTACAAAGGTGGAGAGAGGTGGCCAGATTAGGGTTCGTTCTACTAGGGGGTTGGAGAGTCCCTAAGGACCAACCCCACCCAGAGGGGAGAGGCGTGACTTGAGGGGGGCTCCCTGTCCCTACCCCTCACATCTGCCAGAGCCCAGACAGAAGGCTTCGATCTCAGTGGCTGGGGGCTGCCTGGAATTCTTATTCATAAACATATTTCAGGCCCAGCCACTGAGCTGGGATCCCAGCCCTGTGTGTCTACCGGTCACTTCTGCTGTGCTGTGAGCTCAGCCAGGTCTGGAAGCAAGCTGCTTTTCCTGGCCCAGCACCAAACAGCCACCCAGACAGGCGGGTCCTCCACCTGGCTGGCCTCACTCCATCCTTCTGTGCAGTGGGGCTTCATGTGGACTGGCCTGGAAAAGAGGTTGTTAATGGGGGCTCTGCTGGCAGGAGAGGGAGGCTGGGGGTGACCCCTCCACCCCCAGCATGAGCTCCACCCTGGGGAGACGGCAGACAAAGTCCCACCCAGGGGAAGGGTCAGCATAGCGAGCCCCCTTCAAGCTTCAGATTCCCCATCTGGATCCGGTTGTTGTTCAGTCACTCAGTCATGTCTGAGTCTTTGTGACCCCACGGACTGTGGCACGCCAGGCTTCCCTGTCCTTCACCAACTCCTGAGTTTGCTCAAACTCATGTCCATTGAGTTGGTGATGCCATTCAACCATCTCATCCTCTGTTGCCCCCTTCTCCTGCCTTTAACCTTTTCCAGCATTAGTCTTTTCCAATGAGTTGGCTCTTTGCACCAGGTGGCCAAAGTCACCAAGCAAACAATACCAATAATAATAATAATACATGTCCAATGCAGCCGAGAGGGGCTTCCCAGCAAACCCTGTTGCTTGGGCCAACTGACCTTCCTCTCCGGGCCTGACAGGAAGAATCTTGGCAGATAGAGAAAAACGATGCCTTTGGAAAATGCTGGTTAAGGTGCAGCTGGCTGAGTAGGGTCCCGGGCAGACACACCCAGTGACAGCCAGCCCTGCATCCATGTCCCACCTGATTGGTCTGCTAGGTGCCTGAGGCCAGCCACTGGGCTCTCTGAGCCTCAGTTTTTCCCCCCCTGTGAAATGGGCATGGTTTGTGCCAAGAGGCTGGCTTCTGAAGGTTGGAGCCATGGACTGGATATGAGGGAAGAGGTGACCCGTGTGAAATGAGCTCTACCTCCATTAGAACTTTGCCTCCTGGAGGGGAGGTCAGGTTCCCTCCCCTCGGTGTGTCCCCAGAGCTGTTAGGCAGGCAGGCAGGGAGGGGATGAAAGGAGGGGCTGCTCCTTCCCTTTAGGGGATCAGCATCTCTCTAAACTCCCTGAATGTACAGTAGGTCTGTGTACCTGTGAGCCTCGGTCTTCCCAGCTCTGAAATGGTCATGCTGACTGGACTGCCCCGTTTGAGCTGGGCCCCTGGCTCTGGGCTATTTGCACCCCCAGAAGGACAGGGAGCTCACCTCCTCCCCAGAGCCTGCAGTGGAAGTTTGATGTGTGCTAGGCTGGGGCCTGGGGATAGGTCTGGGGGAGGCAATTCTGAGAAAAGGTGGAGACAGTTCTGAGAAACCCCGAGACCCTGAGGGACTCCTTCCCCTTCTCAGAAATGCTCCCCCACCACGCGGGAAGATGCCTGAGCAGGAGATGCTGGCAGCCAGACACGGGCAGGGGGCTTGGACCACTGTGGACGCCGGCCCCTGACAGTCCTCCCTCTCCCCCTGCCACTCCCCGTCTTCCCCGTCTCCAGTCATAGCCCTCCACCCAGGCCAGTGTCTCCCACTTCCTGCCTGTCCCCAGGGGGCTGCCATCCTTCTCCTCCAGGCCCTGGGCCCACCTCCCCCCGGTCCAGTCCCTCAAGATTCTGAGCTGATGGCTCTCTGCCCTGCCCTCAGCCCCTCCCTCCCTGGGTTCACTCACTGCTTTGGGCTGACAACCCCGTGAGCCCAGAATTCATGTCTACTCAGCGCAAATCTGGGACTGCTTCCACCCTGCCTGCCCTGCCCGCTGTCTCCTCCCCATCCTGCAGAGGGGGTGGCACACTGACCTACAGCTCCTCCTCCCAAATGTTCCCCGGCTGCCCTGGCCCAGGGTCATGCTAGACACAGGTGACCCTCCAAAGTTTGACCTCTCTGGGTGCCACCCCCAGGAAGCAGACTCAATCCTGGGCCACCCCTCCACCTTGGTGTCTTGTTGGCAGCCCTAGGGTGGCTGGGCCACTCTGATGTCAGGCTGGGAGTGAACGCCATAGGCTCCAGGCTGACCAGCTTGATTATTGTACACAGCTGGGGTCCCTCCCAGGGCCGCCTGGGAGGCAAGATGCCGATCCTTGCCCAAGTGCTCACACCTGAGTCCTTACATGTCCCAGGTGGTCCAGAAGGAAGGTGGGATTCTGGTGGCCAGTAGTAGTGGGCTGAGATAAAAGGGGGGCCCTTGCCCTGGTGTTGGGAGAAACTGGGCAGAAAAGGAGGAATATTCCTTGGTCAGAGAGACCCCCAATCCTCCCATCCCCACCCCCACCTGAAAACCAGTTCTCCCAGGATCCAGAGCGCGTGGGTGGGGGGTGGGAGAGGGGATTAGACTCAGGCCTGCAGCCCCCCACGGGTGTCCCTGAGGCCCACTGGAGCGGTCTCTGTGGGGCAACCCTCTCCATTAAGGCTCTGCCCACTCTCCCCTCAGGATGTCGCATCCCTAACTTCTGGGCATGCCAGCACCCCCTTGGAAATCACTGATAGGTCCCTTTAGCTTTCGAAATCCCCAGCCCCCAATTTCTGCCACAGATATCAAAGGTTTCACAAAGATCAGAATGGTTCTAAGAAGCAGACAGGAAAAAAAAAGTGAGAAGTTTTGGAGGCAGAGGAACTGGAGTCCTCAGTCATGGTGGGAGAGGAGGTGAGATGGGGTAGTTGAGATGGGATCTTCCCCGGATCCCTGGGAAGTTACACAATCATCGCCCCCTGGCTCTGCGGTCCCACCCCCAAGGCAGCCACAGCCTCAGGTTGCCATTCTGGATTTTTTGAAGTCGAGGTAAAATTGACTTCAGGTAAAGCTAACTATTCTGCAGTGAACAATTCACTAGTTTTCAGTACATTCACAGTTGTGCACAAACACCACCCCTGGCTCCAGAATATTGCACAACCCCAAAAGAAGGCCATTCCCATCAGCAGCCACCCCTACCTGCTGCCATCCTAGCCCCTGACAACCACTCCTTCTCTGTGTCTGTGGGTTTGCCTGTTCTGGACGTTTCCCATCAGTGGCATCACACCCTGTGTGTCCTTCTGTGTCTGCTTCTCTCACTGAGCATCGTGTTCTGAGGGTCTGTCCACGTGGTAGCGAGTGTCAGGGCTTCTCTCCTTTCGACAGCTGAGGGACGCTCCTGTGTGTGGAGGGACCACAACAGTTTACCTGTCACCTGCTGGTGGTCTCTCCTGTTGCTTTCACCTTTGGCTGCTATGAACAAAGGTCCCCAGATTTCTGTTTGAGCCCTGCCTTCCGTTCCTCTGGGTGACCCCTGGCAGCGGGGCTGCTGGATCTCATGGCGATTCTGTTTCTTTTCAGGAACCACCAAGTTGTTTCACACAGGGGCTGCCCCATCACAGCTCCTGAGTTTCACCTTCATCCTCTGGGGAGAAATGGCCACCTGAGAAAGTGGGGCTGTGAAACCAAGAGGCATGAGGAGGTGGATGGCCAGCCCAACTCAGCCAGACCATTGTTCAGACCCTCTCACTCCCCCTTTGACCTCAGCTTCCCCATCTGACAAGTGGGCAGATGGGGTCAGACTGGGACTTCAAATCTTTACATGCCACAGTAGAACAATGTTTTTTCAGACAATCGCTTTGCAGAAGGCTACCTGGTGGCTCAGATGATAATAACATCTGCCTCCAATGCAGAAGACCTGGGTTCAATCCCTGGGCCGGAAAGATCCCCTGGAGAAGGAAATGGCAACCCACTGCAGTATTCTTGCCTGGAGAATCTCATGGACAGAGGAGCCTGGCGAGCTACAGTCCATGGGGTCACAAAGAGTCAGACACAATAGAGCGACTAAGACTTTCACACTTTCATTGGTTTGGATGGATGAAAGTGGGGTCATCTACTCCAGGTGGGTTTGCTGCTTGAAGACGTATGAGCTTCCTGTTGTTGCTGTCATAAACACCACAAACTTAGCACTTTAAACCACATGCATTGATTCAGTCCCGGAGGTCAGAACTCTGACATGGGTCTCACAGGCATGGGCAGGGCTGCTCCCTCTGGAGACTCCAAGGGAGCACTGACTCGGCCTTTTCCAGCTTTTAGAGGTGCCACATACCTGGCTTACGGCCCCTCCCTCCATCCTCATAGCCAGCAGCCCGGCATCTCTCTCTGCCTCTGACCCTCCCCCCTCCCTCTTATAAGGACCCTGTGATGACACTGGGTCCCCCGGAATCCAGGGTCATCCCCATCTCAGGGGCCTTAATTTAATCCCTTATTCAAAGTCCCCTCTGCCCCATGAGGTGACATGTCCCTGGGGCCTGGCAGTTAGGGGTGGATGTCTTTGGGGGCCACTATTCAGACCACCACAGAGGACAGCCCCCGACCCACATTCACCCTCCCTCATCCCATGCCTACCTTGCAACCAGGACACCATTCATAGCCTCTGTGACTGCAGGAACATTTTGTGCCCCTGGGATTAGATGATCTCCAACTTCTTCCCACCACTCACTTACTCAAAAAGCATTTATCCAGTACTGGCTGTGTACTAGGGCTCTCCAGCAGGGCCAGCTTTGCAAGCAGGGGACCTATGCAGTCTCCCAGGCCTCCACGCTTGGTTTAACACTCTGCTGCCACCATCTTGAGCTTCTTCTTGATCATTTGATCTCTGACCTTGTGCTTGGTAAGTGACGTCCATGGGGACTATGGAGCAGGGCTTGAGCTCAGGACGCACACACGGACCACTAGCCCCCCAGTTCCTGCCGCCCTGCTTGCATCACCAGCCTCTGCAGCATTGGCAGAATATTTCCATGTCCAGAAGAAAACACCCAGTGTGAGATGAAAACACCCAGGTTTTGGGCTGTTTCATCTCTTCTGATGAGAACAAAACATGCATGCACAGTCTATGAAATCCCGCATGTCTTTGGTGTGATTCTGGTGTGAAATCCAGTGTGTCTTTGATGTCTTCGGTGTGGTATCTATAGGTGTGATTCTGCACCTACAGGACATGCAATCTGGTATCTGTGTGTACAATCTGTGTTGCACAAAATATATGGTCATGTTCCTGTTGACCATTCAAACTTGTAATGTTTCTTTACTTAAAAGACACTGACAAGCCACCAAGATTTACTGTATAGTACAGGGAACTAGAGTCAATATCTTGTAATAACCTATAATGGAAAATAATTTCAAAAATAATATGCATATATGTATAACTGAATTACCTGGCTGTGCACCTGAAACACTGTAAGTCAATTATACTTGAATAAAATATATATTAAGAAAAAACAAAAATTAAGTAATTATTGATATATTTTTTAAAAAGACACTGAATTGCAAAAACTCATGGAAAAAACCATGACAAGTAGAGAGAGAGAGAGAGACACCGAGGGAGAAAGGAGAAAGCTGTGCATTTTAGCACCTTGAATAACACTTGATTTCTTGCTTTCAGAATGGGTGGTCCTTCATTTTCATTTTGCAGCAAAGCCCCACCCGTTATGCTTTGGGTCCTGCATTCTGGGCCCTAGAGATGGCTGTGAACAGACAGGCGTCTAGTGGGAGGGACACTCAAGGACTAGGTGAACATTTTGAATGTAAGGTAGACAAGATAGTGATAGGAGTTGGGGAGGAGATTGGGGAGGGAAGGGAACTGTGGTTATGTATTTGTTACATCTGTGAAATGCCGACTGTGTATTAGTGGTGATGGTAATTTAATTTCAAGTTGTCCGATTAAAAGAGGGTCCCACTTCATTCTCCCAGCCCAGCTGCCCTGCAAGTGTCCCCATGGTGCCAAGCACACAGCCTTCTATTTCCTCAGCAACAGAGGAAAGGATTCCTCCTTACTACAAGGAGACACTACACGATTGGCTGGCTCCAATGAAGTACTCCCACTAGCCAAGACATGGTTTTAGAAGGTTCTCTGAGATTGGGAAGAAACAAGCCTGGACCCAGATATTTTTAGGCCCAGGTGTAAGGGCTGGGGTGAGGGAAGCCAGAGAAGAAGGTATGATCAAAAGCTATGCTGGGGACCCAGATGAGGATTCACAAAGGACGGGGCATTGGACCTGGGGCTTTGAGGAAAGTGTCAGAGTTTGCCTGGCCATGAAAGTGGAGGCCAGAGGAAACACCATCAGTGAGAAAGAAAGCATGGCTACAAAAGGCGGCAGTGATGGAGGTGGGCTGAAGAGCCTTCTAAGCCAAGTCAGGAGAGTGGGACCTTTGCCCCACCAAAGAAGAGGCAAAGAAAATGTTTAGATCCAGGGTCTAAACTGGATCTGTGAGTGAAAAAGAGCCCCCTGAGGTCAGTGTTGGGGGTGGTCTAGACCAAAAATCAGCAAACTATGGCCTGAATGCCAAATGTGGCCCTTGGCCTGTTTCAATAAAGTTTTGTTGGCACACAGCTATGCCACTCATTTCTATATCACCTATGGTGCTTTCACTACCAGAGTACAGCTGAGCTGTCCTGACAGAGACCAGCTGACCCAGAAAGCTGAACTTATTTACCCTTGGCCCTTTGCAGCCTGGTGCAGAGGAGTGAGAGCAGAGCTGGGGGCCCAGGAAGAGGTGAGGCTGTGGGGAAACTGAAGAGGGGGCCCTTCCCAGGGAGATCAGAATGCAGGACGGAGGATGTGGGAAGGCCTGAACGTGGAGGTGGAGGAGGTTGAGTGGACAGCGTCTTTAGCTGGGAGGTGGGTGGCCTGCTAGGCCATCGGTGATGAGGACACAAGAAGGACCCTAAGTCCAGTGAAGCTGGCTGAACTGGGGGCCTGGGGCAGTGGAGTTGGCTCTCAAGGGAGGAATGCAGTGGCCCATGGGCCTAGAACCTTCCATGGGGCCCAGAAGCCGTGGGCCAAGTTCCCCAGTGGGCCCTGTGGCCCTGTGGGCTGCCTTCAAAGGGGCCCCTGTGTTGCCAGAGGTGACCTGGTGACTGAAGAACAGAAGAAGCCTCCCCCCAGCCGGAAGGCCTGAGGGTCTGGAGCTGCGCTGCACACAAGGATGGATGCCGACATCCATCACGTGTGGAAGTCCTCCTGGTGGCCGCCTGGCTAGTCTAAAGGGAACTGCAGAGTCGGGAAAGTTTTCCCTGAGAGGAAGCCCTGGAGCCACCATCCAGGGCATTTCTGGGGTGTGTGGAGACACTGTAAGAGACCAGGGGAAAGCTGTCCACGCTGTGAGAGGCAAAGGTGGCCTGGTGACTGAGCAGAGCTCAGACAGAGCTCAGAGGACAACCAGAGGCCCGAGGGCTTCATCCCACACAGAATGGGGCCCTTGAGCCTGCACGAAAGGCCCGTTGGCCAGGACAGCTCCCTGCGCAGGCCTATGACTCTGGCGCTGGGCCGGGCCCCTGTGGCCTCCCATGCTCCCCGGGCCCCCGCCTGACACAGCCCCTGGTGTGCCGAGGATCTCCGGAAGGATGGGCCGTTGGGAAGGCCAGGCGATCGATAGCTCCGTCAGCGGCGGGGGCGGGAGGAAGCCAGGCCCCAGGCGTCTGCCTGCTGTCCCCCACCCCACCCTCCAGGAAGGCGGATAAGACTCAGGGACCCTCTTGAGCGAAGCCGGGCACCCGCCTGCCACCCGGCACCCCTATCTGCGGCGGAAGGACCCAGTTCCTGAATTGCTTGGATGGGCCGCATCGCAGGCCTCCACCGAAGCCTTTAATAGCCTGGGCCTAATGTTTTATTGTTGGTTTTAAAAGTGTAATTAGTTCAAGTGTAAACAGAAAAAACCTGCTTAATTAAGAATTTTTAAACAGGGGCATAAAAGCGCTGGCGGAAACACTGTGAACCCCTAACTGCTTTCATAAAATCGATCGAGAAGAGGCTCCGAGCGCACGGGCCGGGCGGGGCGGGGGCGCGGGGGCCTGTGGGCGAGCCTCGGGACTGATGCCTTTCACCCGGCCAGGCGCAGCCCCAGGGACCTGCCGGTTTACGGTTGGGGTCTGGGGACCCGTACCTAATGATTTTTACGCATTAGTGGAGATGAGAGTTGGCTAAGACCAGACTGTTTAAGAAGCCTTTATGGGTGTCTTAGAGCTGAGTCCCGTGATCCCAGGGCTGCCTGGGTGGTGAGAACCCCCACCCCCACCAGGGAGGCTCTCCTCCTGACCCCTTCTTGGGCCGGTGGCCGGGTCATCCTCTCCTCATGGACCACGCACACAGGATGGTGGACAGGGGAGCTCGGTGGTCACTGGCTCACCTCTTGGCCTATCAGGCCAGTCCCCTGCAGGTATGGACACCCACCCTCCGCATCAAGTGCGTGGGCTTACTGAAGGATGGTGGCAGCGCCTGCCTTCCACAGGGGCAGGAGGTGTCCACAGAGGTGCTTCAGGCTTGGAAGGAGCCAGGGTTCAAGGCAAGATCATCTGGACCCGGCTGCTGGGAAGGGGCTGGGTGGGACTGTCACCCTTCACCCAGAGGCCATACAGGCCCCAGGCTAGGCCCAGCACCTCACCCAGTCCCAGAGTTTGTCTGCTTGAGCATCACATTTGAGAAGCAGAGGGAAATTTCAGAGAGCCAAGTGGTTGATGGCACCATGCAGGGGTATAGACTGGAGCCTGGGGGCAGGGATCCTGAAGGTCCTGGGACCAGCCTGGTAGGGCATGGAGTGCAGGCTGTGGTCCAGCCCCAGTGCTGTCTCTGTGAAGGGGTCCCATCTTCCCTCACCCTCTCCCCCACAGCAACTTTCTGAGAATAAGAATATGCGGTGATTGCAAAGTGGTTGGCAGGTCTAGGTTGGGATCTGGGACCCACTTCCAGTCTCGGAGCCTCGGGTGTTGAGAGGGGTTGGTGGTCTTCTTTACCTTTGTGCCCTGAGAACCTCCTTGGTCTGCCCACTCTTGCTCCCTAGAGATGGAGATGGGGGATCAGAGCCAGCCAGAGCCTAAAGCCTCGCTTGTCAGGAGCTTCTCGGATTCTGCTGCTACTGTGGCTCCAACCCATGTGGCCAGAATGCTGCCCCACTGGACTGGTCTGGAGACTGAGGCTGACTCAGCCCCATGTGACCCAGGAGTCGGTCCAGTGATTCCTGGCTTCGATGCCTGAGCTTGGGTCTGCTGAGCCACATGGAGACCGCCTGGGAGGGTCAGAAGGAAAGCCTCCCTTTCCAGAGCAGAGAGGCCACCTGCAGGAGGCCTGGGCTCCATGTCTCTGGAATCTGCGCAGGAAAGAGCCCTACAGACACCCCTCAGGTGATTAGAGAGGCTGAAACGGCTGCCTAAAGCAGCCCAGCGGCTTGGGGTTGGGGGACCGAGAATCTTGGGGCCTCTCTTCCTGAGGGACAGGGACCAGGTGGATCCCCTTTGACCCCCTGCCCACCTGCCCAGTGGTATTGGGGGTGTCTGGGCTGAGCCCATCAGTCTAGGGGGTGCACCGTGTACATCATAATGATATCGATACATGGAGGGAGGCCGGGGCCCAGCACGGAGGCTGCCGCCCGGGGCCTGCCTGCTCACAGCCGCAGCCACGAAGGCAGATCAATAACTGGCGAGGCAGGCAGACTGGGGATTTCTCTCCTCTAATTGGGAGGTGTCAGCAGGGGGAGAGGGGGCAGAGCCCAGATGTGCAGGTGTGGCTGGCCCCTCTGTGCCAGCGCTCAGGGTCTTGGCCCTGCTCGGCAGCTCTCTCGTTCGTGAGTCTAGCTCCGTCTCTCTCCCTGCGTCTCTGTGTTTCTTTGTCTTCTGTGTCTTTGCATCTCTTTATCTCTCCTTTCCTGTTGGTCTCTGCTTCTCTGGGTAAGTCTTTGTGGGTCTCTGTCTCTCTTTTATTTTTAAATATTTAGGTATTTATTTTTATTTGTTGGCCATATAGCATGTGGGACCTTAGTTTCCCCACCAGGGATTGAACACACACCCCTTGAATTGAAAGTGCAGAGTCTTAGCCACCTGCCACTAGGGAGGTCCTTCTCATCTCTCTTTCAATCTTCATTTCTCTGTCTGTCTCTGTCCCTCTCAGTGTCTATCTCTCCTTGTCCCTCTCTGTCTCTCAATCTCTGTCCTTCTTTGTATCTCTCTCTTTTCCCCCCCTCTCAGAATCTAAACTAGAATCTGAAATCTCTCCCAGAAAGCACACTCAGGAGCCCTAGTCCAGGTTGGGGTGAGTTGGGCTCACCTCCCCATGGAGCCGGGCCCCCCACTCTGGCCCCGGTTGAATGCCCTTCACCTGCAGAGGGTTTGTTCAAGTTTGAACAAGTTCCTCCTCCTGTAAAAGCCATGAGACCTCCATGGGAGAATCCCATTCTGGCGGTGACTGCATTCCTGGTGATCATCATTGGGTCTGGTACATCATGCCCCATCTATTTGGACCCTTGTCCTTTATAAGGTGGGGGTCTGTGCTACAGATGAGCAGACCCATCAGCTCCCTGTCCTTTCCCCACCTCGCACATGCTTGAACCTTCCTCTTAGTGGGACCCTGACTGAGCTCTTAACCCTTTGGAACCTCAGGGCTCTGTTTGCAAAGTGGAGGTGAATTTCAGAAAATGACTCCCGTTCCCTGTGATGAGCAGGGTTCCCTCAGCAGGCAGATGCTTGTGGGTGTGAGGAACAGGAAGCTGGATTCCAAGGGCACCAATAATAGAACTGTGGAGTGGATCTACGGGCTGAAAGTCAAAGATGGCTGTTGCAGGTAAGGCTTGATCCAGCAGTACAGCTTGGTTACCAAAATCCCAAAGATGATGGCCAGAAGCCTCTTCCCTCCTTCAAGCTCAGTGGGAGAAAGACAGAGAAAAAGGAAAGGAGACAGGGAGAGGGAGCGAGGCACATCCCTCATGGTCCCTGAAGCATTTCAAGGCTTGGATTGAATCATTTAAGTCACAGGACGATCCAGCCTTAATCCCTGGGGATGGAAATAGGGGCCACTGAAAAGGGAGAAGGACGATACAGATGTGAGCAGCCAATGCTGGTGCAGAGAACTCTTCCTTCCTCTGGGAGAGGGTGGGGGAGTCGAGGAAGGTACAGCAGATGCTTGTGCAGCTGGGCTTAATCCGGCCCACAGGTCCAACCCACCAGTGGTCAACTCCAACTTCTTTCCACCTCCAGCTCCAGTGCCCCCTCCTCCAGGCAGCCTTCCTTGACTGCCCCTCCCTGAATTTCCCCAGATTGAAACCCTGCCTGGCCCTGGTCTGTACTTATCTAGCTCTGTCCCTGGCCCTTAAGGCCTCGGGTCTCATGGCCTCTCTGCCCTTCTGCCCATATTGTCTACATGTCATTCTAATAAATCCCGCTTCCCTCTGCTGCCCCTGCCCAACCTATTTCCCCTCCTGTAGGAGTATCTTGGGGCTTTTCAGGTGGTGCTAGCGGTAAAGAACCCACCTGCCAGTGCAGAAGACATAAGAGATATGGGTTTGATCCCTGGGTCGGGAAGATCTCCTGGAGGAGGGTATAGCAACCCACTCCAGTATTCTTGCCTGGAGACTCCCATGGACAGAGGACCTGATGGGCTACAGTCCATGGGGTCGCAAAGAGTCGGACATGACTGAAGCAACTTAGCGTAGCACAGCACAGAGGAGTATCTTGATCAGGGGAGGATCTGGAAAGTGGGACAGGAGTGCTGTCAGCCAGCGTCTCAGCTAGAGAGGGAAAAAAACACAATTCTCTGGTGAGATTTGAATTTCAGAGAAGCAGCAAATACATTTTTCGTGCAAGTTTTAATATACATTCTTGCCTGCAGGCATGTCCTGGCTGTAGGATACCACAGGGGCTGTGCCTTCCAGCTCCCCACACGCTGGAGTGGGTATGGGGAGGCCTCCCCCAGGGCATATGAGGATGGGGACCTGGATCCCCGCAGTCATCATCAGCACTCTGCACCCAAGACCCACTTTTACTAAACAGTCACTGTTCAGCAGAACTCACATGTGACTGGGTCTCCTGATTTAATCTGGGGACCTTGGTTGGGGGGACCGGCTCTGCAGGGCCTGGCTGACCTCCGGAGCATTTATTAAGCACCTATTGTGGGGCTTAGACACTCCCCTCAGAGGTGGGGGCTGGGCCGGGAGACCCGAGTAACCAGTTCCTCGGGGATAGTGTGACCGGGCCTCTGGAAGCCCCCAGCCGAGCCAGGCCTGGCCACTGCATCCCTCCCAAGGCTCGATCACGCGCAGATCGATGCCTTCCCTCACGGTGTGGTGTTCGCAGGAGCTGTAGCCTTGATCGAAGCAGGCAGGGAAGGGGATGGGGAGGGCAGGGAGCAGTGGAGTGGGATGGGGGATGGACTGAGCGCGAGCGCGTGTGTGTATGTGTGTGTGTGTGTGTGCCTGTTACATTTGCGCAGCTGAGGGTGCACGTGTGCCCACATCTGTGTGGGAGCATCAGTGTGTCTGCTGGCCAGCGGCTGGTGTAGACATCCAGCCAGCCTGTGCCCTGGTGTGGATGTTGGTGAGTGTGGTCTGTGTAGACATGTGTGAACACTTCCATGCATGTGGTGGACCCTCTGACCTTGTCTTCTGTGCTGGTGGCCTGCCCGTGTTGAAGAGGTCCCCCAGGGCCACGGGTGGTGAGGGTCAGCAGGGACCCTCAGGAGGCCAGAGTCAGGGGTGTCGAGTGTCCTGGGTTGACGGCTCTCCCGGGGCTTCCTGCCTTGGCTGGCCACACGTGGACACCAGGGTGGTGGTTCCAGGTGTCCACCTCCCCTTTCCAGCTGGACAGGAGTGGATGAGACCACCGGGTCCTTCGGGCAGACACTTGGCCACCATCCCGCTAAAGCCATTTCATAAATCCCCAGTGAGGGAGGGCCCGGGGGTCTGGGGGGATCCAGAGACAGCGACAGAAACAGAGAGAAGGGGGAGGGGTGGGGGACAGAAAGGCTCCAAGAGACACCCAGAGAGCGGCAGTACACACTGTCTCTCTCTCTGTCAACTTGACTCCCCCAGGCCCGTAGGATAACAGGTGCTTACACAGAAACAGGACTAAATGAAGAAGCCCCCTGGGGCACTCGCTCCTGGGGTGATCTGAAGGGCAGAGCTTGCTCCTTCCCTCAGAGGCCCCTGCTGGTGTGCTGGCCTGCAGAGCTGGGGGGTCAACATCCTCACAGCTGGTGGATGGACCCCACCATGGGCGCTCTGCCCAGCAGTTCCCCCTACTTACACCCTTCTGCTCACAGCAGCTGGAGGGACTGACATGCCAATTAGCTTGTGCCACTCTCCTGCTAAGACCCTCACTGACTCCCTATTGCTCTTATGATCAGATGTAGACTCCTCAAGGTGGCCATGTCAGAGGTGGGTCCTGCTGTCCATCCCCATTTCAGAGAGATAAATGCTGAGGCTTGGAATGGAAAAGCGACTCAGCCAAACTTCTGAGTTCTGGCTCAGCTGGGAGAGGAACAGAAGCAGTGGCTGGGCCTGAAATGGTACAAGAGGGAGGTTGGACACGAGACAGGAGCCCAAAATGGGGAAGGACTTGCTCAGTCTCCAGAACACAAATGCAGTACCCATAATATCCCAACATGAACACACTGGCATGTTTGTCCAAAAGAGACTCACTCAGGTCCTAGTGACTCTGCTGCTGCTGCTGCTAAGTCACTTCAGTCATGTCCGACTCTGTGCGACCCCATAGACAGCAGCCCACCAGGCTCCCCCGTCCCTGGGATTCTCCAGGCAAGAACACTGGAGTGGGTTGCCATGTCCTTCTCCAATGCATGAAAGTGAAAAGCGAAGCCGTCACTCAGTCGTGTCCAACTAGTAGCAACCCCATGGACTGCAGCCCACCAGGCTCCTCTGTCCATGGGATTTTCCAGGCAAGAGTACTGGAGTGGAGTGCCATTGCCTTCTCCGTAGTGAGTCTTAGTCGCCAACAATTATGACACAATTTCAGTTCTTGTTTCTAGGCTGCAAGTTCAAGGGGAGATGTATCTGCATGAGCTGAGAAGTGACAGTGAGGGAAGAGGCAAACGGTGTAGACCCAAAGTCAACAAGTGAGGTTTCATGCTGCTGCTGCTGCTAAGTCGCTTGTTGTGTCCAACTCTGTGCGACCCCATTGACAGCAGCCCATCAGGCTCCCCCGTCCCTGGGATTCTCCAGGCAAGAACAGTGGAGTGGGGTGCCATCACCTTCTCCGGTGAGGTTCCATACTTAGGGGATATTAAGTGCAGAAATCAAAAGTACTACAAAGACCAGTCATCACCCCAGAAAAGCAGTCTTCATCTGGACCCCCATTTGCCCAGAAGTCACAATCCATTCCTCAACTCTGTTTCAACAAAACATCAAATCTTTGAGATATATATATATGTGTGTGTATATATATATATATATATATTTTTTTTTTTTTTTGACCACACTGCATGGCTTGCAGGATTTCAGTTCACTGACCAGGGATGGAACCTGGGCCCTGGCAGTGAAAGCTCTGAATCCTAACCACTGGCCACTAGGGAACTCCCTGGGATATCATTTCATATATTAAAATAACGTAGGCTTTATTTTCATTTGTTGTTCAGTCATTCAGTCCTGTTCAACTCTTTGTGACCCCATGGACTGCAGCATGCCAAGGCCCCCTTCTCCTCCTGCCTTCAGTGTTTCCCAGCATCAGGGTCTTTTCCAGTGAGTCAGCTCTTTGCATCAGGTGGCCAAAGTATTGGAGCTTCAGCTTCAGCATCAGTCCTTCCAGTGAATATTCAGGATTGATTTCCTTTAGGATTGACTGGTTTGATCTCCTTGAAGTCCAAGGGACTCTCAAGAGTCTTCTCTAGCACCACAGTTCAAAGGCATTAATTTTTCAGCGCTCAGTCATTTAAGACAATCATGATAAAAGGGAGAGAAAATGAAAGAAAAGTTGCCCCATCCATCTGTCACAGGTTGAATATAGCATTGCCGCCCCAACCCAAATTCATGTTCACAGCAACCTCAGAATGGGACCTTCTTTGAAAACAGGGTCTTTGCAGATATAATGAGTTAGGGTCTTGAGATGCTTTCCAGACCTGACTGAGGAAGTGCCATCATGGGGGTTGACATCCACCATAACAAGGACCAAAAGGTTCATTGCAAGGAGCCCAAGAGCTAGGATGCCTATCAAAGGCTGCTGGTCAAGTTGAACAGGTTTCTGGCCAGACCAAGCACCTCCATTTTCAGTCAAGTTGTACTGAAGAGATTGTGAGCTGCGCCAGCCGTCAACCTTGGTCCCTTTTCCAGATGATAGAGAAGATGAAGTTTCCAGGCTGGACAGGCAAAACGGCTGTGGTCGTGGGGGCTACAGCCAATGATGTGTGTGTCTAGGAGGCGCCCAAACTGAAGGTGTGTGCTCTGTGCCCAGAGTTGCATCCTCAAGGCCGGGGCAAGATCCTCACCTTTGGCCAGCTGGCCCTGAACCCCCCATGGGCTCTGGCCCTGTCTTTCTCTCTGGTCCTCCCCAGGGCTGAGAGGTGTACAGGTATTTCAGCAAGGCCCCAGGAACCCCGCATAGACACACCAAACCCTCTATACACTCCAAGGGCCGGAAGCTCGAGCACACCAGAGGCTGATGAGCCAGTCTTGGCTACACAAACTGACCCCAGATTCTACCTTGTTATAGAAAAGATTTGTGATGCTAAAAAAAGAGAAAGAGTCTTGAGATGACATCATTCTGGATTTAGGGTGTGACAGAAAAAGACAGAGAAACATACAAGGAATAAGGTGATGTGAAGAGGAGGAGCAGAGACTGAAGTTATGTGGCCATAAGACAAGGGCTGCCAGCAACACCAGGAGCTGGGGAAAGAGGCTGGGTTTTTCCTGCAGAACCTCCGAAAGGAATCAGCCCTCTGACACCAGGATCTTGGAGGCAGGCCTCCAGAACAGAGAGAGAATAAATACTGTTGCATTAAGCCATCCAGTTTGTGCAACTTTGTTGCATGGACCGGACAACACTCACACCTCTTCCTACTGTTATAGCATCTGCCCTGAAACATTTGTGTGTGACCTTTCACCCTTTTTCCTGTTGATGGGAATCTTTTCTTCCTATGTGTAGTTCATCCAAGACACTGCTCTCTGGTCAGTTTACAAAAGTATGTGACCGTTTTCCTAAGTAAATACTCAGCAGTCGTCATCTTAAATACTGGGACATAGATATATCATCATATATTCATTCATTAAAGATTTATTTATTTTTGGCTGTGTTGGGTCTTTGTTGCTGCAGGTGAGGTTTCTCTAATTTCAGCAACTTGGGGCTACTCTCTAGTTGCACTGATTGGGCTTGTCATTGCAGTGGCTTCTCCTGTGGTGGTACATGGGCTTAACGGCTCCTCTGCATATGGAATCTTCCTGGAGCAGGGATCAAACCTGTGTCCGCTGCATTGGCAGGTGGATTCCTAACCACTGGACCGTGAGGGCAGCCCTATCATCATTTGTTGAGCAAATTGTCTTGTTTTGAACACTTAGGTGGCTCCCATTCTTTTTCTGTTGGAGACAGGACAGCTGTGAGCATCCTTGAATTTAGATACTTGAACACACCGTGAAGTTTTCCTTCAGGACATTCTCAGTGTAAAGGAGTTGCTTGTCAGAGACCATGAGACAAATATTAAGGCCCTGATGATACATTTTCTCAAATCATCTCCAAAGTACCATTAGCAAATGCACATCCTTTAGTTGTGTCCCAGCTGGTACATTTGCCATCATCTACGCCAGCCATGGGAACTGTTATTTTTTAACCCTCGAAATGTTGAGGTATACATTTCAGTTATTTGTATACTGATCAGCAATTCCACTTCTAGATATACACCCAAAAGAATTGGAAAGAGCTACTGAAACAAGTACACACATATTCACAGCAGCGGGATTCACAGGAGCCATAAGTGGGAACAATGTAAGTGTCCACTGATGGATGATGGACAAACACAATGTGGTCCATCTATGCAGTGGAATATTATTCAGCCTTAGAAAGGACAGAGATTCTGACACCTGCTACAACCTGGATGAACCTTGAGGATGTGATGCTCAATGAGAGAAGCAGACACAGAAAGTTGATTCCACTCACAAGAGGTCCCTGGAGGAGTCAGATCCACAGAGACTGAAGTAGGTGGCGGGGCCAGGGGCTAGGGGAGGGTAGGAGGAGTCAGTGTTTCACGGGAACAGGGCTTCAGTTCCGGAGGATGATGGTGGGGATGGGTGCACAACAATGTGAATGTGCTTAATGCCGCTGAGCTGTGCTCTCAAAAATGGTTAAGATGGGGAGTTCTACGCCATGTAGATTTTGCCACAATACAAAAACATTTGTAATGAGGAAAAAATGAGGTAAAATGTGTTTGCAGTGAAATGCACAGATCTTGGTCTGTAGTTTGATGGATTTTAACAAATGACCACTCGTTATGTGAACAGAATCCTACCACATCGGAACGCTGTGGTTCTAATTCATGAATTCTGGTTTTTCATGTTATCGGTTATTTGCATTTCCTCTTATGGGAATTTCCTCATTGTGGTTTTTGCCCATTGCATCAGGGTGGGCTGCTGCCAAGAACCAAAATAAACCTGAACAACCCTAGAAAGGAGGCTGCTCAGTCTAGACACTGCACATCTCTAAGTGCCCATGTGAACCAGGGGTCCAGGGAAAATCATGCAGTAAGAGAGCATCAACCGAGACATGTGTGGGTGACATGTGCTTGCACAACCTCAGCCTGTGTCTGCAAGGAGACCCCTGACCCTAGTAATGCATATCCCTTGGGAAGCAGACTGAGATGGTGGGCTTTTTGCTCTGTTCTATCTGCCATGGCTGAAAATATCGTTTGCCACTCCATATAATAAAGTCAACATGCTCAGAATTTAAAATGTATTGGGACTTCCCTGGCTGTCCAGTGGTTATCCATGCTTTCACTGCAAGGGGCACGGGTTCCATCCCTGCTCGGGAAGCTAAGTCCAACAAGCCACATGGCACATACAAAAAAGAAAAGGAGAAAAAAGAAATAAAATGTACTGCTGGTGTGCCATTGTTCCCAAGAGCAGAGCATCTTCCTGAGCCCAGATCTGAAGACTCTTTTCTGGTTGAAACATCCACCTCGTCTCCCCTGCCTCATGCCCACCACTCACATTCCATCTCCAGGTCTTTGACTCTCAACCTTCCCTGGGCAGAGGACTGAGGGTCCCTTCCCAGCTCTGAGTCACCCCTGCACTGAAGGGCCAGATAAATGTTGATGGGAAGATGGGGAGGCAGACATACGGATGGGGACACAGATGAGTGTATAGATGGCTCAAAGCATAGAAGGGTGGTGGAGGCTAGATGAGAGGAAACACAGGAAGGTCTTAGAACAGGGCCTGGCACATAGGCAGTCAATTAAATGTGACCTTGTGACAGGATGGGGAAGGGATTTCACAGGTAGACAGTGGAATGGATGAATGTCTAGGTGGTAGGAGGATGGATGGAGGAAGGAATGAATGAAGCCATGATCGGCAAGTGAATATGTAGGCAGACTAGGTTATGTGAATAAGTGCTGACATCAATATGGCAACAAGTGGTTGGGTAGATGGAGGATTGGACAGATGGAAGGATAGGGGGATGATGGATGATGATGACAGATAAATCTATGGGCCTAAGGATGGATGATGGATGATGTATTAATAGATGAATGGATGAATGGACAGATGGGTGGATGGATGGACGGATATAAGAGCATATTATAGATGGTGAAGGTAAGCCTGACTGGCTGGCTGGGTAGATGAATGAATGGATTGATGAGTCTATGGATGCATGAATGAGTGGATGGGCCTATGGATGGATAATGGGTGATGTATTAGTAGATGAATGGATGGATAGATAGAAAATCATATAATAGATGGTGCATATGAGGATGACTGGATAGATGGATGAGTCTATGGATAGATGGAAGAATGGATGGGCCTATGGATGGGTGATGGATGATATATTAATAGATGAATGGATGGATGGGCAGATGGATGGATGGATATAAGAACATATTATAGATGGTGGATGAATGGATGGATAGATAAATGAATGGGTGGGTGAGACTGTGGATGGATGAGGGATATTTGGGAGGATAAATGAATGAGTGATGGATGGATAACTAGGTGATTGAGTGGATGGATGAAGGAATGAATAAGTCTATGGTTGGGTGGATGGATGAAAGAATGGATAGAGGGATGATTAATGTATGAGCAGTGGGTGGATGGATGGTGGATGGATGATGGATGGATAGATGGATGGATGATAGATGGATGGGTGGGTGGATGGATGGGTGGTGGATGGATGATGGATGGATGGTGGATAGATGGATGGGTGGGGGATGGATGGATGGATGGATGATAGATGGATGGATGGATGGGTGGTGGATGGTAGATGGATGGATGGATGGTGGATGGATGGATGGGTGGGTGGATGGATGACCATACACATGGATGGATGACCAGATGGACAGATGGATATGTGGATACTGTCCCCATTGAGTCCCACCTCGAACAGGGCTGCAGGCCACCACTTCCAGGCCTGGTTGGTTCCCAGGGGCTTCACTTTCTGTCTTGGATGTAGCCTTCTGCTACCCTCTGGGCCTCAGTCTCTCCCCACATTTGGGGAAGGGACAGGGGGAGCCCAGAATCCACTATGTTGCTCCCTCTCCCACCACCTCCATTCCTCCTCCCCAGGAAGGACTGGTCCAGGACCAACGAATGAAGAACAAGATGCAAAAAGGTAATTAATCTATGGAGAGGGGAGGAGTGTTAATACCTTGAAGACACAGGGGACACACTGTCAGCTCCCACCAATTAGTGGCCTAAACCTGTGTGGCTGCTCTCCATGCTGCGGCCGAGTTGATTACTCTAATTAATTTTGCATCGACCTACATGGATCTGCCGGGGAGCGCTGATTGGCCTGGGAGATGGATGCTGCTGGCTGGCCCATGGCCCCCATGGTCCCCGGTTCCCCACACTCCCCGCCGCTTGGCCGGTCTCTCAGTGTCCAGTCTGCAAGGTCAAATGCTGCCCCACCCCCGCACCAGCCTCTAGCATCCAGCCCACAGCCCAGTACACACCTGGCTCTGAAGAATAGGGCGAGGGCACAGCCGGGAGCCTGCTGCCCTGTAACAATGGTTGTGCAGAGCTGGAGGCAACTTCCAGGGCCGACGAGAGACCCCTCAGCTGGCCTGGCCTCTGAGGGCCGCCCAATGGGAAAGCATATTCGGGGGGTGAGGGAGCTATGTGCAGCTAAGGAAGCTTCTCCCTGCCTCGGCATAGGGCAAGAGCCAGACTCACCTTTCCCCAAGCATGGGGCACTTCCTGCAATCCAGGGCTTTAGTTTCTTGTTTCAATGTGCTCAGATGGTTAAAGCCTCTGCCTACAATGCAGGAGACCTGGGTTCAATCCCTGGGTCGGGAGGATCTCCTAAAGAAATGGCACCCCACTCCAGTATTCTTGCCTGGAAAATCCCATGGACGGAGGAGCCTAGTAGGCTACAGTCCACGGGATCACAGAGTCAACTCAACTAAATGACTTCACTTTCACTTTTTTTTTTTTTCCCAATGCTTACAATGATGCAGCCCTGGAGGTCAGAGGCCTTATAGGACTAAATCCAGGTGTGGGCAGGGCTGGCCCCTCCAGAGGCTCCTGGGAAGCACTAGCTCCCCCCTTTTCCAGCTTCTAGAGATGCCCACATCCTTGGCTCATGGCCCCTCCCTCCATCACAATCAGCAGCCCAGCATCTCCCATCTCTCTCTGCCTCTGTCCCTCCCGCCTCCCTCTTAAAAGGACCCTGTGATGACACTGGGCCCCCAGGAAATCCAGGGCCATCCCCATCTCAGGGGCTTAACTTAATCCTTCCTGCCAAGTCCCCTCTTTTGTGTGAGGTGACACATCCACAGATCCTGGGACAAGACAGGAACATCTTTGGGGCCATTATTCTGCAGACCACAGGGAGGTGTCCCAAAGCAGTCCCCGAGCTCTGGTCAGAAGTTGGATACAGCCATACCTGCAGGAGCTGTTTTGCTTTTTTAAATATATGTAATTTTACTTATTTACTTTCGGCTGTTCTGGGCCTTTGTTATCGTGAGCAGCCTTTCTCTAGTTGTGGACAGCGGGTGCTGCGCTCCAGCTGTGGTGCACAGACTTCTCACTGCAGCGGCTTCTCTTGCTGTGGAACACAGGCTCTAGCACACAGGCTCAATAGTTGTGACGCGTGGGCTTAGTTGCTCCAAAGCATGTGGGGTCTTCCCAGACCAGGGAGTAAACCCATGTGTCCTGCATTGGCAGGTGGATTTTTAACCACTGAGCCACCAGGGAAGCCCTTAAGGGACTGTTTAAGTTGTTGGGATGAACAGAAAGCCAAGACAGGGACATATGTGGCCCAGAGATCTCCTCCAGGAAACAGAAGACAAACGTTCTGTATAATCTCAAAGAAAAGAAAGAAGTCAGTGATTTTGTAGAAAAAAGATGAAAGATGAAATGCTAAGTAAGATGAGAGACTCAGATCAAAAGAAGGCTGGCAGAGCAAAGCCTGTCAATTAATGGCAGCGCAAAACTATTGCCAAGTGTGGCGCAGACCAGAATCAACATTGCAGCGATTCAGAGTGGCCACTAGTTTCAATCATGCCAGAAGGCAGAGGGGAAAACTAGATAAGACAGAACACTGTGTTCCCAAACAGAACCATATTCCACAATGCAACAGAAGAAAACTTTCCTCAGGTGAAGAAAGGTCTGAATCTACAGCCCCCCAAAAGGGCTTCCATTTTTGAGGCAAAATTAAAGTAAAACAATCAAGCCCAACAATTCTTGAGGGCATATCTGTGCATGTAGAGGCTTAAAGGGAACACACAGAAAGATAACTGTCAGGAACTTAAAAGTGCTGGGGATATTAAAGACACCAAGCTGTCACATAAAGGAAATAGTGTTAGAAAGACAAGGAAAGAATGGGTAGATGCCTTATAACAGGCTTTACCCCGTTTCTCCTAGTACTTGTTGAAAAGAATACACAGAAAAATAAGGCAGAGAAAGATAAGTGAGGTTTAAATGATGAGATCAAGCTAATAGATATATCAGACTCTCCTGGGACAGAGGATAGAATTCTTTTAAAGGCCCTGGATCAAAAGCCAGCCACCTACTGGAGGGTGGGGTGGACTGGAAGATTGGGATTGACATGTATACTATGTATACAATAGATAACTAATGAGAACCTACTATACAGCACAGGAAACTCTTCTCAATGCTTTGCAGTGACCAAAACTGGGAAAGAAATCCAAAAAAGAGGGGATATATGTCTACATATAGTTGACTTTACTTTGCTGTACAGTGAAAGAGGAGAGTGAAAAAGCTGGCTTCAAGCTCAACATTCAGAAAACTAGGATCGTGGCATCCGGTCCCACCACTTCATGGCAAATAGATGGGGAAACACTGGAAACAGTGGCAGATTTTATTTTTTGGGGTTCCAAAATCACTGCAGATGGTGACTGCAGCCATGAAATTAAAAGACACTTACTCCTTGGAAGGAAAGTTATGACCAACCTAGACAGCATATTGAAGAGCAGAGACATTACTTTGCCAACAAAGGTCCATCTAGTCAAGGCTATGGTTTTTCCAGTGGTCATGTACGGATGTGAGAGTTGGACTGTGAAGAAGGCTGAGCACCGAAGAATTGATGCGTTTGAACTGTGGTGTTGGAGAAGACTCTTGAGAGCCCCTTGGACTGCAAGGAGATCCAACCAGTCCATCCTAAAGGAGATCAGTCCTGAGTGTTCATTGGAAGGACTGATGTTAAAGCTGAAACTCCAATATTTTGGCCATCTGATGCAAAGATCTGACTCATTTGAAAAGACCCTGATGCTGGGAAAGATTGAAAGCGGGAGGAGAAGGAGATGACAGAGAATGAGATGGTTGGATGGCATCACCGACTCAATGGACATGAGTTTGAGTAAACTCCGGGAGTTGGCGGACAGGGAGGCCTGGCATGCTGCACTCCATGGGGTTTCAAAGAGTCGGACACAACTGAGTGACTGAACTGAGCTAAACAGTAGAAACTAGGCTTCCGTGATGACTCAGATGGTAAGGGGTCTGCCCTACAATGTGAGAGACCTGGGTTCGATCCCTGGGTTGGGAAGAATCCCTGGAGAAGGAAATAGCAACCCACTCCAGTGCTCTTGCCTAGAAAATACTGTGGACGGAGGAGCCTGGCAGGTTACAGTCCATGGAGTCACAAGGAGTTGGACACAACTGAGCAGCTAACATACACACACCAGAAACTAACACACCATGAAGCAACTATGCACTGACAAAAAATTAATTTTAAGAAATAGTAAGGGTGTTGGGCTTCCCTGATGGTCCATTGGTTAGGAATCTGCTTGCCAATGCAGGGGACATGGGTTCTATCCCTGGTCCAGGAAGATCCCATGTGCCATGAGGCAATTAAGCCCATGCTCAACAACAAGAGGAGCCATCGCAATGAGAAGCCCGCGTACTACAGCTGGAGCAAAGCCCACGTAGCATCGGAGCCTCAGAGCAGCCAGAAATAAACATAAAGAAATACATTTATAAACCTATATTAAGGATGCAGAGCTTGTCAAGAAGAGGAAGACTTAGAGGTAACATTCTAGACTAGTGTTTATTTTTGAGTTTATTGAAACTCTTAGAAGCTGACATGAAATTATCATCTGATAACCTTCTACAGCAAATATAAAGTTTAAATTTTCACAAACTTGAACTTATTAGACGGAATGCAAGGCTCATCTGAAATTCTATAAAGCAAGATACCTATATATGTGTATGTAGGTGTATAAAGTATTAAATATATCCATGTATTTTTTTTAAAGCCAGGCACCTAGTGAGCCCTGAAGAAATCCTGATCCGTTCCTTACAGTGGAAAGAATGCTGCCATATATGTCAACCACAACAACTGTTAGCCACTCAGTTGTGTCCAACTCTGTGACCCCATGAACTGTAGCCCGCCAGGCTCCTCTGTCCGTGGGATTCTCCAGGCAAGAAAACTGGAGTGGGTTGCCATGTCCTTCTCCAGGGGATCTTCCTGACCCAGGGACTGAACTTGGTTCTCCTGTATTGCAGGCAGATTCTTTACAGCCTGAGCCACCAGTACCAAAGCATGAAAAAGTACTAATTTTGTGATCAAAACAATTTGAGTCCTTGAGAAACAATGCTAACAAAACTTTCCTCACCAAAAATCTATGGGTGGTGGCCAGGTACAAATCTAACGCCTTAGATGCTTCCGTAGCTAAAGGAAAAAACAGTTAATGTAAATAAAGCCAGCATCTCAAGAAGGCAACAACCCTAAAACAGAGCTAATGAAAACAGAGGAACAAATTAATAAAGATAAAAGCTGAAATTAATGAGTTAGAAAAGGGGAACACAGCAGAATTAATAAATAAACCCCATGGCTGCTTCCCTGAAAATAAAAAAGAAAATGCTCTAAAATAGACAAACCAGCTGGTGAAATCAAGAAAGTCAGAAGAAACACAAATGAGAATTAGGAATGAAAGAAAGGCTATGAAACCATAAATACTGAAGCTATTTGGATGCACAAAGATAAAACAGTGGAGGATTCTATACCAATGAACTTGAAAACTGGGATAAAATGGATAATTTTCTAGAAAAAGCATAAATTACACAAATTGACCCCAAAAGCAGCAGAACATTTAAGGAAAAACATGAGTTTTGCCTCAAGGTGATACCATGGGTCTCTACCAAAAATAGTTGAAAAGGAGATGTTCAAACAAATACTCATTCATGAATGTTTATAGCAGCACAGTTCATACCAAGTGTCCATCCACAGATGATGGATAAATGCCACATGGTTCCTCCACATAAGGGAGCATCCCTTAGCCCTGAAAAGGGGAGAAGCCCTGACACTTGTTAGCACGTGGAGGGACCCTGAGAACACGACACTCAGTGAGAGGAGCAGACACAGAAGGACACATGGGGTGTGACTCCACTGATGAGAAACGTCCAGAACAGGCTGATTCACACACACACAGAGTGGGTTCCTGGTTGTCAGGGGCTGGGGGAGGGGGTGGGGTGACTACAGATGGGGACAGAATTTTTGAGTGAGGTATGATGATACTGAAATTAGTAATAATAAATATGTATTTGGCCTTTTCCTCTATTCCTGGCTCAGAGCTCATCAACTTCTGGAACTTCCTAAGTGACAAGAGATATAAAGGGGTCTTTAGTTATTCACAATAAGTACCTTCAAGCACAGTGACAGACTTTATTTTCTTGGTCTCCAGAATCACTGTGGATGGTGACTGCAGCCATGAAATTAAAAGATGCTTGCTCCTTGGAAGAAAAGCTATGAGAAACCTAGACACTGCATCAAAAAGCAGAGACATCACTTTGCAACCAAACATCCATATAGTCAAAGCTATGGTTTTTCCAATAGTCATACATGGATGTCAGAGCTGGACCATAAAGAAGGCTGAATACCAAAGAAATGATACATTCAAACTGTGGTGCTGGGGAAGACATATGAGAGTCCCTTGGACAGCAAGGAGATCAAACCAGTCAATCCTAAAGGAAATCAACCCTAAATATTCATTGGAAGGACTGATACTGAAGCTCCAATACTATGGCCCCTGATGGAAAAGAAAAGACCCTGATGTTGGGAAAGACTGAAGGCAGGAGGAGAAGGGGACGACAGAGGATGAGCTGGTTGGATGGCATCACTGACTCAGTGGATATGAGTTTGAGCAAACTTTGAAAGATAAATGACAGCATTCATGGATTGCATGCTGCAGTCCATGGGGTTGCAAAGAGTCAGACATGACTGAGTGACTGAACAACAACAACCAGCAGACCCCAATATTAAACCTGCCAAAGATAAAATGAAAAAGGAATCCACAGACTGCCCCCATCTCCATGAAAGCAAAAAGAACAAAATCAAGTCTTATCCAGGTAAATCTAGAGATATTGGAATAAAACAATCCCACCATCATCAATTAAGGCAGGTTCCAGGATGGCAGAAGCTAGTCAGTGTTGGAAAATCTATTCAGATAAAAATAGACTTTGTTGTCCTAATAGATTGGAGCAGATGAACCAAAGGCTCATCAGGAGATGCCACTAATATTCGCCAGAGATTCTAGGTAAAACAGGAAAATAACACTTTTTTTTTTTTGCTTTAATGGAAGTTAGGTATTTATTTTACTTTTAAATTTTTATTGGAGTATAGTTGATTTACAATGTGTTCATTTCTGGTGTACAGCAAAGTGAATCAGCTATATGTACACAAATAGCCTCTATTTTTGGATTTCCTTCCCATTTAGTTCACCACAGGGCACTGAGCAGAGTTCCTCGTGCTATACAGTAGTTTCTCATAACATCAATAGTGTGTATGTGTCAACTCCAATCTCCTGCTCCAACCAAGCCCCCTTTCCCCTTGGCGTCCATATGTTTGTTCTCCGTGTCTGTGTCTCTATTTCTGCTTTGCAAATAAGTTCATCTATATCACTTTTCTAGATTCCACATATATAGGTTAGTATATGATATTTGTTTTTCTCTTTCTGACTTAACTTCACTCTATATGACAGTTTCTAGGTCATCTTATGGAGAAGGCAATGGCACCCCACTCCAGTACTTGCCTGGAAAATCCCATGGACGGAGGAGCCTGGTGGGCTGCAGTCCATGGGGTGGCGAAGAGTCGGACACTACTGAGCGACTTCACTTTCACTCTTCACTTTCATGCATTGGAGAAGGAAATGGCAATCCACTCTAGTGTTCTTGCCTGGAGAATCCCAGGGGTGGGGGAGCCTGGTGGGCTGCTGTCTATGGGGTCGCACAGAGTCGGACACGACTGAAGCGACTTAGCAGCAGCAGCAGCAGGTCATCTTAGGAAATTCCAACATTTTATGAGCTCTGAATCAGAAACAGAGACGAAGATCAAATAACACAATCAACATATCTCTACAAGTGACCCAGTTTTTTTCCTTTTATGGCTGAGTCATTGTCCATTATAATATATGCACCGCATCATCTTTACCCACTCACCTGCTGATGGACATTTAGGTTGTTTCCATGTCTTGGCTATTGTAAATAGTGCTGCTATGAACACAGGGGTGCATGTGTCTTTTTGAATTATAGTTTGATCCCTGAGTTGGGAAGATCCCCTGGAGAAGAGAAAGGACACCCACTCCAGTATTCTGGCCTGGAGAATTCCATGGACTCTGTGGTCCATGGGGTCGCAAAGAGTCAGACACGAGTGCGTGACTTTCACTCACTCATTCACTTTCTCTGGATATAGGCTTAGGAGTGGGATTGCTGGGTCATATGGTAACTCTATTTTTAGTTTTAAGGTGACTCTATCTTTAACGTGAATGAGTAAATGGACAGGACTTCTGGAATCGTTGTTAAACACATGAAACCGTCACAGAAGTCTCCAAGAAACAGTGTACCAGTAGCGTCTTCTACCTTTTTCATTGGGGACCCACATGTGCCTTGACCAGGGGCAGGGGTTCACGGAGGCACAGGGAGATGGGCAAGAGGTTCATACTACACCCTGGAACCTGCACCAGATCTCCCCACATCCCTGAAGCCTGCGCCTCAAGAGGGCTGAATGGAATGGTGAGGACCTTCAGAAGGCTCATGCCCCCTTCTCTTTTCCATGAAGCCTTCTGGTAAATCCCTTCTATGGACAGTAATTCATCATCACCAGGGCAGCTTGACCACAGCATGGAGGTGCTGGCAAGCTCCATAAGGCGGGATAACAAAATAGCCCCGGTTCATAATGGTAGGACAGGTAGTACTTGAATCAATGCCCACTCTGATACCACACAGTGCCCAGGGGGCTCCTGGGCACAAGGCCTTTGATTTCCCCCTTTCTTTGATTACATGAAACAGCCTTCACTCAGCCTCCATGATCTTCCTTGAGTTCTAATGGCAGATTCAAAGCAGTTGCTAATTAGGGAAGGGAGGGGACACAAGACCAGGGAAAAACAATGTCAGGAACAGCCTTGGGGCAAGGTCCTGGTTCTCCAACAGTGAATACACACAACGATACCTTTGAGCTATTTTGCAGATACTGAAACCCCTTGCAGGTAGAAGTTATTCATTCAGTCCTGTCCGACTCTTGGCGACCTGTGGACTGTAGCTTGCCAGGCTTCTCTGTCCATGGGATTCTCAAAGCAAGAATACTGGAGTGGGTTGTCATGCTCTCCTCCAGGGGATCTTCCCGACCCAGGGATGGAACCCAGGCCTCTTATTTCTCCTGCACTGGCAGGAAGGTTTTTTACCACTAGTGCCACCTGGGAAGCCCTATTCACGACACCAATGAGAACAAAAACTGAAGAAGCTCACAGACATTTCAGACATATGCAGGACTTAAAAAAAACCCCACAAACCTATGAAAGGACGATTAACATGGAATATATGAAGAGATGCTCCAATTCTGAAGGAAAAGACCCAAGATGATAAAAAATGTCAATTTCCTCCATATCCACCCATACAATGTTATTTCAATACAGATTCCAATCAGAATTCCAATCAGATTCCTTTCCCCAGGGTGAAGGAGAACTGAATAAAATTATTCAAAAGTTCATATGGCAGAATACACTGCTGGCTTGGGAGTTGCCAGGGGTTTAACAGTCCACTAGTCGGGGACAGGGAACTACATATTTTTGCAAGAAATTGAAATGCATTGAGAAATGACAATACTCACAAAGTCATGCTATCACTGGCATAAAAGCTGATCAAAGAATATACTGGGCTCCCCAGGTGGCACAGTGGTAAAGAATCCAGGAGACACAAGAGACGTGGACTGGATACTTGGGTCAGGAAGATCCCCTGGAGCAGGGCATGGCAACCCATTCCAGTATTACAGAGGAGCCTGGAGGGCTAGTTCATAGGGTTGCAAAGAGCCGGACGTGACAGAGCTCCCACGCGTGCATAATTGAGGTGTCTTTTCATTTTCGGCCACGGAGGCTGCTGTTGGCAGAGCTGTTACGGGTTTGATATGGGTTTTCTTTTTCCTTTGTAAATGTTTATTTATTCATCTGGCTGCACCAGGTCTTAGCTGTAATATTTGGGGTCTTTAATTGTGTCACATTAGATCTAGCTCCCTGACCAGGGATGAAACCCAGGCCCCCTGCTTTGGGAGTACAGAAGTTAGCTACTGGACCACCAGGGAGGTCCCATGATGTGGGTTTTCTATTTCTCTCCTTACACCAAAGGAAGCACATTCCTGGGTAAGAGGGGATGGTGTCTAAAACGGCTCACAGCTCTAGAAATAGTAAACTGCAGTGTTCTTTGACTTGTTTTTTACAATTAGAAATGACATTAATATCTGCATCAATCTGGCCCCAAATCTTCAGTCCTTCCTTGATGGGAACTTTGCAGTGATGGTGGAGGGGTACATACACCCCTCCATCGCAGAGCTCAATCCTTTGACTTGAAGCGGCCATGAGCAACTTCAACCCAAGCAGACTTGAAATCACCTTGACAATGTCTACCCTGTGCTCGGATGTGTGAGCCACCCTTGCTGGGTGACCAAAGACCCAAAACTTAGGGACTTACAACAACACCCATTTTTTAATTTTTAAAACTATTTATTTATTTGTTTGGCTGCACCTCGCAGCATGCAGCTGCTGAGTTTACCTGACTAGGGATCGAACCCACATTCAGGGGAGGGGACTGTCCCAGGGTGTGACTCGCTTGGGGACTGACCTAAGGTGTATTAGCAACACCAGGTGATACTCTGGTCCCAGAAGTGTGATGAGCGAGGGGATGAGTCACTCCAGTTGTCCAGACTATCCCACCTATATCCGTTGATAGCTAGCCAACTCCAGATGAGATCAGAAAGCTGACCTCCCCAATCACACACAGAATACACTGTTACATATTGTAGTATACTATACATCACTTTGCCAACAAAAGTCCATATAGTGAAAGCTATGGTTTTCCCAGTAGTCACCTACGGATGTAAGAATTGGACCATAAAGAAGGCTGAGCGCTGAATAATTGATGCTTTTGAATTGTGTCACTAGAAAAGACTCTTGAGAGTCCCTTGGACTGAAGAAGATCAAACAAGTCAGTCCAAAAGGAAATCAACCCTGAATATTCATTGGAAGGACTGATGCTGAACCTGAAGCTCCAATAGTTTGGCCACCTGATGTGAAGAGCCGACTCATTAGAAAAGACCCTGATGCTGGGAAAGATTGAGAGCAAAAGGAAAAGTGGGTGGCAGAGGATGAGATGGTTAGATAGTATCACTGACTCAATGGACGTGAATTTGAGCAAACTCTGGGAGACAGTGAAGGACAGGGAAGCCTGGCATGCTGCAGTCCATGGAGCAAAAAAAAAAAAAGAAAATTAGAGGTACCAAGGGAACATTTCATGCAAAGATGGGCTTGATAAAGGACAGAAATGGTATGGACCTAACAGAAGCAGAACAAATTAAGAAGAGGTGGCAAGAATACACGGAAGAACTGTACAAAAAAGATCTTCACGACCCAGATAATCATGATGGTGTGATCACTCATCTAGAGCCAGACATCCTGGAATGTGAAGTCAAGTGGGCCTTAGAAAGCATCACTACGAACAAAGCTAGTGGAGGTGATGGAATTCCAGTTGAGCTATTTTAAATCCTGAAAGATGATGCTGTGAAAGTGCTGCACTCAATATGCCGGCAAATTTGGAAAACTCAGCAGTGGCCACAGGACTGGAAAAAGTCAGTTTTCATTCCAATCCCAAAGAAAGGCAATGCCAAAGAATGCTCAAACTACCGCACAATTGCACTCATCTCACATGCTAGTAAAGTAATGCTCAAAATTCTCCAAGCCAGGCTTCAGCAGTATGTGAACCGTGAACTTCCTGATGTTCAAGCTGGTTTTAGAACAGGCAGAGGAACCAGAGATCAAATTGCCAACATCTGCTGGATCATGGAAAAAGCAAGAGAGTTCCAGAAAAACATCTATTTCTGCTTTATTGACTATGCCAAAGCCTTTGACTGTGTGGATCACAATAAACTGTGGAAAATTCTGAGAGAGATGGGAATACCAGACCACCTGACCTGCCTCTTGAGAAATCTGTATGCAGGTCAGGAAGCAACAGTTAGAACTGGACATGCAACAACAGACTGGTTCCAAATAGGAAAAGGAGTACGTCAAGGCTGTATATTGTCACCCTGCTTATTTACCTTATATGCAGAGTACATCATGAGAAATGCTGGACTGGAAGAAACACAAGCTGGAGTCAAGATTGCCGGGAGAAATATCAATAACCTCAGATATGCAGATGACATCACCCTTATGGCAGAAAGTGAAGAGGAACCAAAAAGCCTCTTGATGAAAGTGAAAGAGGAGAGTGGAAAAGTTGGCTTAAAGCTCAACATTCAGCAAACGAAGATCACGGCATCCAGTCCCATCACTTCATGGGAAATAGATGGGGAAACAGTGGAAACAGTGTCAGACTTTATTTTGGGGGGCTCCAAAATCACTGCAGATGGTGATTGCAGCCATGAAATTAAAAGACGCTTACTCCTTGGAAGAAAAGTTATGACCAACCTAGACAGCATATTGAAGAGCAGAGACATTACTTTGCCGACTAAGGTCCGTCTAGTCAAGGCTATGGTTTTTCCTGTGGTCATGTACGGATGTGAGAGTTGGACTGTGAAGAAGGCTGAGCACCGAAGAATTGATGCGTTTGAACTGTGGTGTTGGAGAAGACTCTTGAGAGTCCCTTGGACTGCAAGAAGATCCAACCAGTCCATTATGAAGATCAGCCTTGGGATTTCTTTGAAGGGAATGATGCTGAAGCTGAAACCCCAGTACTTTGGCCACCTCATGCGAAGAGTTGACTCATTGGAAAAGACTCTGATGCTGGGAGGGATTGGAGGCAGGAGGAGAAGGGGACGACAGAGGATGAGATGGCTGGATGGCATCACTGACTCGATGGACATGAGTCTGAGTGAACTCCAGGAGTTGGTGATGGACAGGGAGGCCTGGCGTGCTGCGATTCATGGGGTTGCAAAGAGTGGCACATGACTGAGTGACTGAACTGAATTGAGTTGAACCTAGTCCTAGAGCCTGTGTTCCACAACAAGAGAATCACCACAATGAAAAGCCCTCGGACAGCAATTAGAGAGTAGTCCCCATTTGCCACAACTAAAGAAAGCCTGTGTGCAGCAACAAAGACCCAGCACAGCCAAAAATAAATTTTTTTAAAAAAAGGTAAAAACAGTTCAAGGGCCCATCAATGGATGATAAACAATATTGCCCCTCCATGCACCTGAATATTACTTGACCATGAAAAAGAGAGAAGCACTGACATTCCCTGCAGTAAAGAAGGACCCTGAGAACACGATGCTCAGTGAGAGAAACAGACACAGAAGGACACACAGGATGTGAGTCCATTGATGGGAAACGTACAGAACAGGCTGATCCACAGACAGAGCTTGGGGTTCATGGCTGTCAGGGGCTGGGGCAATGACTACTCATGGAAAAGGGTTTCTTCTGAAATTTGATAGTGAACTTAACTGCACAGTTCCTGAATATGCTAGAAACCACTGGATTGCACACTAAAAAATGTTTAATTTTATGATATGTGAATTTTACCTCAATCTTTAAAACAAGGATAAGAAATTCAGTTATGCTGGCAGGCACAATACAGTTATCAAAACTTATAGAAAAGATGAGTATCTACTGGCTTGAAAATATTCTCAATATTACCATTAAGTGTGGTGGGGAGACCAAAAAAACAGCATTTTGATTCCTTGGTTACAAAATGAGTACTTCATATCCACAAGGATATCTGCATGGGAAAACTCTGAACTATTATGTATCAGGATAAGAGAGGTCTAAACCTGATGTGGACTCCTAGATAGGGTTCTGAAACAGAAAAAGGATCTATAAGACATAAATTAGCATTAATTTCTCATTTGTAACAAACATACATCAGTGACAAGATGTTTCCATGAGGGTAGGGGGTGGGGGGTCTCTGTCTTATCGTTCCAACTTTTCTATATGTCTAAAATGGTCCTACAGTACAAAGTCTCATTCTTTGTGTTTGCCGAAACCTGGGAAATTTTTTTAAAGGGAGAGAACAGTTGTTTCAGCTCTAAGGAATGAAATTACCAGTAATTAGCTTTTCTCTGTTCTTTTCAATATTTTCTAATTATTTCCCACCTTGGCAACATATTATTATTTTTTAATCAGAAAGAGGTCCTAATCTTTAGTGCTGGTCACAGTGTACGAAGCCATTCTTGCAAAATTCTTTAATATTTATGTATCATTAGTTTTCAGGAATGTATGCATCTGTATGGGAGAAATCTGGAAAGGTTTCTCTCTGGAATGGGAAGATGGATATTTTTGGTAGTGGTGGTGGATGGTCTTTATTTGACTACATTTTCACCACCACAGACTCGCAGTGTTTGTGTAATAAAAAATAATAATGGATTTTATTTTTCTACCCACGAACTTCCCCCATGGTCTCCTGTGAATTTTCCCGATGACCTTTCCCAATACCCGCAGTAATTGATTCTCAATCAGATATTCAAATAGGTGCTTGGAGGGAAGACACAGTGATTCGGCAACTTTGATGATAAAGAATTTTTCCTTGGCCCCTCTCCCATCCTGCCGACTGCTACTTGCCGCCTACCCACTCCCACCCCCTCGACCCCCACTTTCCCAGCTCAGCCCCAACTTTGTGCCCCCTCCACTGCCTTGCAAATATCTTTTGGTTTTAAGAGTTCCCCAGGGAAGCCTTGTTCTAAATGAGGTGTAAAAATCTAAGCGGCACACACACACGCACAAAAAAAAAATAGCGAGAGGTTGGAATCAATACCCTCTTCACAGCTGCATCGATTAACAACCATATTCTTCATTTATTAATTATGAAGGGGGATTTCAGAGCCGCCTTCTCCTTCTCTGACTGTGACAAGGCGGCCCCCCCATCCCCACTTCCGGTGGCTGCCCCTCCCCCTCAAGGCTGCCCTGGGTCTGGGGGTCTCTGGTCCCCTGCCTCTGCATCCCCTAGGCCTGGGAAAAGAGGAGGAAGGCAAACACCTGCCCCCACCTGCAGGTCCAGCCAGAAACCGAGTGCTTGATAATCAGCCTTGCAGCAAATTATTTTATTCCTTGACTTCTTTGCTTTTGTTCTCCTTGTCTCTCCTACTAGAACATAAGCTCGGTGAGGGACATCACCAGGTTTGTCCCTGCCCTGTTTCAATGGAGGTTTGCTGAGTGATAGTGCAGGTGGAGCCTGAAGAGAGAGGGCTGTTCGGATGGGGGCAGTAAGCATCAGTCCTTTGTCTGGGCTGAACCATTGTTACACCAGGGCAAGATATCCTCGGTCTGGGAACTCATGGGACAGAGGCCAGGTCAGAATCACCTTTATTCCTGAGAGGAAGCATCAAGATAGCCCAGAAGTGACCACAGAAAATGCCTGTGGTAGACAAACAGAGGGGTGAATTTATAAATAGATGAGTGGACGAGTGGATGGACAGGTGGGTGGAAGGGTGGATGAATCAGTGGATAAATAGGAAGGAGTGGATGGGGATGAGTAGGAGGGTTGAGGAATAAATGAGTGTTAATTGATGGTGGGTAGATGGGTAGATGGATGTGTAAATTGGGTGGAAGTTGGATGGATGGGAGGAAGGATGAGTAGATAGCTCAAAGGATAGATAAATGGCGGCATGAATAGATGGATGAATAGATAAATGCATGGGTAGGCAGGTGAATGGTTTGGTGGATGAATGGATGGATGGATGATCGGCTAGGTGGGTGAGTGGATGGGCAGATGAATGAATATACATGTAATGTGTGGGAGAATGGACAGAGAAATGGGTGGATGGGTGGATGAGTGAGTGAGTGGATGGACAGAAAGATAGGTAAGTGGTTGGCTGAATGGGTGGAATATATGGGTGAATTGCTAAGTGGGTGGGTGGATGGATGGATGGCTCAGTGGATGGATGAATGGGTAGGTGAATGGATGGATGGATGAATGGGTAGGTGAATGGATGGATGGATGAAAGGGTGGAATAGATGGGTGAAATCAATAGGTAGATAGTTGGATAGATGGATGGATGGATGGATGGACGGATGGATGGATGGATGGGACACTGGGTATATTGGTGAATGTATGGATTATTGACTATATGGGTGGATGGATAAAGAGACAAACAAATAGATGCATTTATGGTTGGATGAGTTGGTGAATGCATGCAAGATGAGTGAAAAGTTTGGTCAGTGTGTGGATGGATGAATGCATAGGTGGGTGAATGGATGGGTAGAAGAGCAAATGGGGTGTAATGTGTGGGAGAATGGATAGACAAATAGGTGGATGGGTAGATGGATGGATGGATGGCTAGAAGAATAGATAAACGGATGGATGAATGGGTACAAGGATGGGTGAGTGAATCAATGACCATGTGGGTGGACGGACTGATGGATGGATAGAAAGATGGAAGAGTCACTGGATGAATGGATATGTTGGTGAACATATGGCTTTTTGACTGTCTGAATGGATGGATGTTGGATGAATGTCTTGGTAAAAAAGATGGATGGGTGGGTGATTTGAGTAAATCGATGGGCAGGTGGATGGATGAACACTCGGGTGGGCACATGGGTGGATGAACCCAAGTGCTTAGGTGGGATTATTCTGCACGGGTTACTTCCTTTCCGAGTATTTCTTGTACCTGCACAGGTGCTGTGGGAGGAAACCCCTTGAGGGGTCAGGAGCAACCAGCTGTTCTCAGCAGAGGATGGCACAGGGGTTTCGGGGCTGGGGAGACCTACAGGGAAGAGTAACAAGCAGCAGAAGTAGCCACTGCACAGGGAGCTGGCGGCAGGCCAGGCCTGGGAGGGGAGGTGCAGGCAGGACTCTAGACAAGGAGGGATGCTCAGAGGGGTGCGGAGCCCGAGACCCAGCCTCTGCTCGTCTAGCCCCGTCCACTTAGTCCTCCTACCCGAGGGACCCCCTGACAAGCAGCTGGCACTCCCCGCCCCCCACCTTCCGGGACCCCCCTCGACTCTGTGCACAGGGCACTTTCCCTTGCCCTGTTTGTGCCCTCCAGCCCTCATCTTCTCCAGGCGGAAGGCGGCAAGAAAGGGGGCGGTCCTGCACGGTGTGTTGGGGTGCACAGCTGCAGCAGCGCCGAGCTAACTGTGGGCACCGGATCGTGAGGAGGGGCGCGTCTGCCCGAGGTCGATGGGAGTGGGGGGCCCGGGCTACGGTTTACACTGAATCCACGAAAATCACCGAAGCTTGAAAAGTGCTCAATACGCCATCGATCTCTCTCGGCTGATTCGCGCGGCCGCCGCAGTGGGCTGGGAACAGGGGCAAGGCGCGCACACCGCCTCCACCGCCCGCACTCGCCCCGAGCCTACCCCCCCACCCCCAGCATATGCACACCGCCAAGTCTTTCCCTAGCTGTTGTGGGTGACACGGAATTAAGACAGAAAACCTGGCTGGTCCACTGCCGGGCTGTGGGACCCTCCTGCCTTTCTGACCAGCCTCTCTGGGCCCCAGTTATACAGTCTCCGTGAAGTGGGTGTCTCCACATTTACTCCGTCGGGAATTCCTGGCTTTTTCGCGTCTGTCTATGGGTTCTGCATCTCTTCCCATCTTTGGGGTGGGTCTCCATTCCTTCTCAGCTCAGGGGAGAGGAAACAGCGAGTGCAAAGGCTTGGAGGCCGGAGGCCACGTGAGGCATTCGGAGAACTGCAAGGATAAGCGACTGGGACCTGTCTCTGGAAGAACGGTGGGTGGCGGGTGTTTGTGGAATCTTTGGTGTTTAATCCTGGAGGATGTGGGGTAGCCTGAATGGTTCAACATCTTTCCCCTCAAAGCTATGCCTCGGTTCTGACATGGCCTCCCCTGCCCCTCCCCCAGGACCCATTGGTCACCACTTCCTCTCTTGACCCCTCACTGGTTCCCTGGGGACCTTTCAAGCTCAGCTCCGACGCCCCCCTCCCCGTCAGCACTCACATATCTCCAAAGGGCAGTCTGTGACCTGTCCCACTCCTCGTCTAGCCCGGTGCCAGCCAGCCTGCATTGCTAGGGTCACTTATGCCCTCTCAACCCTCCTAGACTTTGTCCTCCTGCCTGGAGGTGTGTCCCCACCCAGTGCACCGGCTAAACCTTTCTTTACCCTCCAAGACCTCACCCCAGGTCTCCCAGGCAGATACCCTCCCCCCAACCCTGGGGCCTCCTTTGGACTGTCTGGTTCTGTGTCCCATGGCCATGATTGTGGGGGGTTGCTGGGGGCATTTGTAGCAGAGACTGGGTTGGGGACTTTGGGGGCATGAAACCAGAATCTTCCTCCAACAGCCAAGGAAACTGAATCCCACCTAGGCGTCCTGCCCATTCAGCTTCCTCTTGCCTTTGAACCTAGTCCTCAGCCCACCCGCAGGGTGAGCCCACGCCACTGGTTCCCGAGGAGGAGAGAGAAAAGGGGGAAAAAAAAAAAGAGGAGAGAAAAGTGAAGTAGCTTCCCTTCCCTCACTCCTTCACCAAATGCCTCCCTGTTTTCTGGTCTCTTCCATGAGTTCCCTCCTCATTTGCCCCAAGTCTCAGCATCCCCAGGACCCACATCTGACCTCTCCCCACCCCTGCATCCTTCTCCCCAAAGGTCAGGCAGCTAATTTCATTCCTGTGTATCTCTCACACCTCGATGATTAATAATTGAAGAAAATGTATTTCTTCAGGGGCCCAGAATAAATCAGAAATAAGCCCAGCATTCACATTCTACTGGAGGGCTGGGGACACCCTGGAGTGGGGGAGGTGGGGAGGAAGAGCTAAGAGAGGGGGTGTGGACTTCTGAGGGCCTAGTAGCCCCGAGAATACTCAACAGTCATCTCAAAACCATCATCATAACAGCATCAACAGAACCATTCACGGAAAACTTACTCTGCATCCAGAGGCACTGTGCTTGTGAGGAAAAGAAGCTCCTTGACCCCATTTTACAGACAAGGAAATGGAGACCCAAACAGGGGTGTGTCTTTTAAAAGATCTTTTGGTGGGGGTATGGACTATTTTAAAGTCTTTATTGAATTTATTACAGTATTGTCTCTGTGGTTTATGTTCTGAATTTTAGGTTATGAGGTGTGTGGATCTTAGCTCCCCGACTGGGACTCAAACCCACACACCCTGCATTAGGGGAAGTCTTAAAACCACTGGACCTCCAGGGAAGTCCCGGGGATGTGTCTTGTCCAGAGTCACAGTGCTTGGGATTCAGACTCAGGTGGGTCCTATGCCACACCTGGCGTTCTGTCCAAGAGGGTATCTTCCCTTCAACTGGAGTCTGAGGCTCAGGCCCTTGTGGGGTTGACCTGACTCCATATGGGGTCTGTTCACTGCCCCAGGACCTGCCATGTAGGAACTGATGAGGTCAAAAGTCACCAAGGTGCACCCATGTTCATAGCACCATGATTCACAGCAGCCAAAAAGTGGAAACATCCCAAGTGTCCATCAATGGATGATGGATAAACCAAGCGTGGCCCATCCATACAGAAGAATTGTTGTGTATTAATGCTACTCAGCCATAATAGAAATGAAGCACTGACACTCACTACAGCGTGGATGAACCTTGTGGACGTGATGCTCGGTGAGAGAAGCAGACACAGAAGACAAATACTGTCTGATTCCACTCACAGGAGGTCCCTAGAGGAGTCAGATCCACAGAGACAGGAAATGGGTGGTGGGGCCAGGGGCTGGGGGAGGAGACGGGGAGCCAGTGTTTCATGTGGGCAGAGCTTCAGTTTTACAAGATGAAAAGATTTCTGGAGCTGGATGGTGGGGATGGTTGAACAACAGTGTGAATGTACTTAATGCCACTGAACTGTGTACTTAAATTGGTCAATTTTGTTACATATATTTTACCTGCAATTAAAAAGTTTTCTTAGAAGAAGGAACCAAGCGCTGACACACACTCCAACATGGATGAACCTTGAAA